>NC_044977.1:97970993-98297196 GCF_008728515.1 Papio anubis
ACCTGATAGAACATTATTTCCAGTGTGTCTGTGAGGGTGTCTCTGGAATAGATGAGCATTTCAATCAGTTGTGCATTGTGGATGGGAATGTAAAATAGTACAGGTGCTTGGAAAACAGTATGGCAGTTCCTCGAGAAATTAAAAATCAAATTACCATATGATCTAGCATTTCTACATTTGAGTATATACCCAAAAGAATTGAAAGCAAGGCCTTGAAGAGATATTTATATACCCATGTTCATAGCAGCATTATTTGCAATGCCCAAAAGGTGGAAGCAACCCAAGCGTCCATTGGTGAATTAATTAGTAAGCTAAATGTGGTATATATATTATTCAGCCTTAAAGAGGAAGGAAATTCTGACACATGCTACAACATGGAGGGAGTGTGAGGACATTATGCTAAATGAAGTAAGCAGTCAAAAAAGACAAATATTGTATTATTCCACTTATATGTTAAATGCATAGAGATAGAAAGTAGAATGGTGGTTGCTAAGGGCTGGGGGCAAGAGGGAGTAGGGAGCTACTGTTCAATAGGTACAGAGTTTCAGTTTGGAACCATCAGAAGAGTTCTGTGGATGGATGGTGGTGATGGCTGCACAACAGTGAGAATGTATTTAATGCCATTGAACTGTACACTTAAAAATGGTTAAGAAAGTAAATTTTATGTTATATGTATTTTACCATAATTTTTTTAAAAACAACACAGAGACCCTTGGCATTCCCTGTACTGGACATGACTCAGAGAATAAGTAAGTGAGCATCTTTTTAAAAAAGTTTAAAACCAAAGTATAAAACAGAAAAAAAACCAGAAGAATATTTCAGCATTTAGGGCTATGGAATAAGTTTTTATACTTAACACCAAAAGCATGATATATAAAAGGAAAATGTGATCATCTAGATCTTACCAAAATAAAAATCTTTTGCTCAGCAAAAGACCATGTGAAGAGAATAAAAAGACAAGCTGCAGATTGAGAAAAATATTTGCAATATCTAGACACACAAAGAACTCCCAAATTCTAAAACATACAAACAATCCAATGAGAAAATAGGCAAAAGGCATGAACCAATGTTCCACCAAAAAGGACATACAGATGGGAAATAATTTAATGAAAGGAAGTTCCGTATCATTAGTCATCAGGGAAATACAAATTAAAACCAAAATGAGATATCACTACATACCTCTCAGAGTTGCTAATATTTAAAAAATAATGACAACACCAAAATACTTGTGAGAATGCAGAGAAATTGGATCATTCACATTGCTACTGGGAAGGTAAAATAGTACAGCCACTGTAGAAGACACTTTGGCAGCTTTTTTTTTTTTTTTTTTTTTTTGAGACGGAGTCTCACTCTGTAGCCCAGGCTGGAGTGCAGTGGCACAATCTCGGCTCACTGTAAGCTCCGCTTCCCGGGTTTACGCCCTTCTCCTGCCTCAGCCTCCCGAGTAGCTGGGACTACAGGCGCCCGCCACCTCGCCCGGCTAGTTTTTTTTTTTTTTTGTATTTTTTAGTAGAGACGGGGTTTCACCGTGTTAGCCAGGATGGTCTCGATCTCCTGACCTCGTGATCCACCCGTCTCGGCCTCCCAAAGTGCTGGGATTACAGGCTTGAGCCACCGCGCCTGGCCACAGCTTCTTTAAAAACTAAACATGCAACTATACCATATGACCTAGCAATTGCCCTCCTGGGCATTTATCCCAGAAAAATGAAAACTTCTGTTCACACAAAACCCACACGTGAATGCATAGCAGTTACATTTGTAATACTAAAAAAGTAGAAACAGCCCTGCTCACCTTTCATGGGCAAATGGTTAAAAAAACCAGTACGTACTAGCCATGGAATACTACTCAACAATTAAAAAGAAAAAAAAGAAAAAAAGAATGAACTCTTGGTACACAAAATGACTTGGATCAATCTTCAAGGAATTAGACTGAGTGAAAAATGTCAGCCCCAAAAAGTTACAGACTATGTGATTCCATTAATATAACATTTTTGTAATGACAAAAATTTTAATGGAGAATGGATTGGTGGCTGCCAGTGGCTAGGGATGGAATGGGTGGTGGCAGAAGGGATTGTGGTGTGTAGTTAGTTGTAAGATGGTAACGGTAACAGGTATCTTTGTGGGGTGGAATTGTTCTGTATCTTGATTGTGGTTGTGAATATATGAACCTGCACATGTGACAATATTGTATAGAACTACACACACATACACAAATGAATACAAGTAAACTTGGGGGAAAGATAAGTGGATTGTGTCAATGGCAATGTCCTGGTTGTGATACTGCACTAGAATTTTGCAAATTGTTACTGCTATGGTTTGAATGTGTCCCCTCCAAAATTCAGGTGTTGCCCATGTGATAATATTAGGAGGTAGGGTCTTTAAGAGCTGACTAGGTCATGGGGGATTCTCCCCTTGTGAGTAGGGATGAAGGCCCTTACAAAAGAGGCTTTACACAGTGTTCAGCTCTCTTGTCCTTTGGCCTTCTGCCATGTGAGGGGACAGGAAGAAGATCCTCACCAGATCCCACGTCTCCACTAGGCAGTGCCCTAGTGGGGGCTCTCTGTGGTGGCTCTGAGGCTCTTTGGGGCATCCTTTGAAATCCAGGTGGAGGAAACCACACCTCCAGAGCCTGTGCACTGTGCTCCCTGGTGGAGATGGCACCTCATAGATGCTACCAAGGTTTACCACCTGTGCCCTCTGGAGAGTCAGCCACTACAGCCTCCATCACACCTGGGTCCACCGGAGCTTCACCTTGGACAGCTGAGGAGTGCTGTACCAGTGTCAGGGAGCAGAGGTTTGGGTTGGCACAGGGCAGTGAGGGATGAGGTCCCTCTTCTGACATAGTCCTGTCCTCCAGGCCTGGGCACTCTAGGCCTGTAATAAGAAAGCCAGCCCTGATGATCTCCAAAATGCCTTCAGGGTCATTCCTCCATTGTCCCCTTGACAAACAGGTTTCCGCTAATCCATGCGACTCTCCTTATCAAACTGTTGCTTGGGAACACCCTTGGTGTTCTCTCTCAAACACAGTGTTTCATTCTTCACAACATGGCCAAGCTCAGAATTTTCTAAATCTAAGTTCTGCTTCACTTTTGATCATAAAATCTGTTTTTAATTCATTTCCCTCTTCTTGTATTTTACTGTAAGCAGTCAAGAGAAGCCATGCCACATGCTCAACACTTTGTTTAAAGATTCCTTCTGCTAAATATTTTATTTCATCACTCATAAGTTCCTCCTTTCACAGAACACTAGGAAGCAAACGCGATTCAGCCAAGTTCTTTGCCACTTTATGACAAGGATAGCCTTTCCTCCAGTTTCTAATAACATGTTCCTCATTTCCATCTGAGACCTCATCAGAATGGTCTGTACCGTACACATTTCTATGAACATTCTGATTATGACCACTTAGGTAATCTCTAAGAAAACTGAGGCTTTATTTATAGCTCTCTTCTGAGCCCTCACCAGAATAGCCTCACGGTCCATTCATGACTATATAGGGTTTTTTTCCTAGCCTGTTCCTCCAAACTCAACTCTTCCCAGCTCCAAAGCTGCTTTCACATTTTAAACTATTTGTTATAGCAACATCCCCACTTGGTACCAATTTCTGTCTTAGTCTGTCCAGGCTATTGTAACAAAATACCTTTAACTGGGTAATCTATAAACAATAGAACTTTATTGCTCACCGTTCTAAAAGCTGAGAGTTCAAGATCAAGGCACCAGGAGATGCAGTATCTGGTGAGAGCTCTGTCTTCTTCATAGATGGCACCTTCTATTGTCTGCATATGGCAGAAGGAGCCAACTCAGTGTCCTTGCACGGTGAAAGGGCAGGCAGCTCCCTTCCACCTCTTCTATAAGGGCCAGTAATCCCATTCATGAGGCAGAGCTTCCTGACTTAATCACTCCCCCCAAAACCCCACCTCTTTATACTGTGGCATCGTGTTTTAGGTTCCAACAGGTGAATTTGGGGGTTGGTGGGGGAACACCAGCATTCAGACAATAGCACCATCCTGACCTCATGACCTGTGGCTAAGTAGGATGGAACATCGTCCTGTCTTGTCTTCCTTGATGTGTATATTAATAAGTCAGGGCTCTGTAGAGAAACAGAATCAACAAAATAAAGAGATATAAGAGGGGGTGTATTAAGGGCATTGGCTTATGTGATTATGGAGGCCGAAAAGTTCCACAAAAATCTGTCCTCTGCAGGTTGGAGACCCAAGAAAGCTGGTGATGTAATTCAGTTTGAATCTGAAGGCCTGAGATCAAGAGGAGGTGATGATGTAACTCCCAGTCCAAGGCCAAACACAGGGGAACCTGGAGTTCTGATGTCTGAGGGCAGGAGACGATGGATGTCCTGGCTCCAGAAGAGAGAGTGAATTCACTTTTCTTCTGCCTTTTTGTTCTATCCAGGCCCTCAGTAGATTGGATGGTGCCCACTCGTATTGGTTGAGGGTGGATCATCTTTACTCAGTCTACTGATTCAAATGGTGATCTCTTCCCAAAACACCCTCACAGACACACCCAAAAATCATGCTTTACCAGCTATCTGGGTGTCCCTTCACTCATTTAAGAGTACACCTAAAACTAACCATCACACTGGAAAAGATGTATGTATATATATTAATTTTTCCTCCTCATAGTCCTCTTTTGTTTTGTAAAGACCCTGGTTGGTGATGGTTCCATTTACAATACAGTCCATACATTTCAGAACACCAAATGGGATCACAGAAAAGGAGCAGCTATTACCAACAGATCCTGGATTTGGAGCTAGATGCAGTCAGTGATGAGAAATTACAGTGTCCCCTTTTGGGAAGAGGATGAAAACGTTTTTATTTATTATGAGGAAGGTTGTTAATCAATAGCATTTTGTTGTTCCTGTTGTATGGAAGAGGATGTATGCTGTTGTTGGGCTGTGAACGGCTAGATTGTGGGGCATGTTTGTTATGCTTTGTGGTCACCCAGCATGTTCGCAAAGACTTTTTCTCATTGGGAATGAAGTACACCTACCCAGTGTAGAAAACACAACTTGCTTCCCCAGCCTCCCTTGCAGCTAGTGAGGTAGGAGGTGGGACTCAACTCTGGAGGTGGGGCTTGGACATCAGACCTAATGAGAACTAGCTAAAACAGGGATGGGGTGGAGGAAGCAGCTTTCCATAAGACATGCCCACAAGTGTGCCATGTCAGTTTACCATTGCCATGGCAACACCTGAAAGTTACTGCCCTTTTCTATGGAAGGTACCAAATTTTTCCTAGAAATTTCTGCATAATCCTCCCTTAATTTGCATGTAAGTAAAAGTGGGTATAAGTGTGACTGCAGTCCTGCCTCTGAGCTGCTATTCTGGGCACAGTGCCTATGGGGTAGTGCTGTTCCACAGTACCAGGACCTCTGCTGCTGCTGTACACTGCCGCTTCACCAAAAGTTGCTAACACCTCTGGCTCACCCTTGAATTCTTTCCTAGGTGAAGCCAAGAACTCTCCCAGGCTAAGCCCCAATTTTGGGACTCTCCTGTCCTGCATCTCTGGGGCATAAACGTGACAGATCTACCACTTAGACACACCCACATGAGACTTTGATTCAGGTAAGAGGGAAGCAAGGACACATACTGCAGACTCGTGTTCTCTGAGGGTGGCAGAGGGGTTTAGTTTTGGTGGGAGGGGCAGTTGAGACAGAGCTTCTTATGAGTAGCCTTCAGCATTATCAGTTCCAAGCTGGGATGACAGTCACACCTCCCCTGGGGCAAGTGGGGCAGGGTGGTTTGGGTTTGTTTTTGGCTGCATAACCCCAGAGGCTGAGTCTCTGGTTCTCCTAGAGATTTAATTGACTGTTGTTTGCAACCAATAGCACTGGTTCATCACCCACTGCCATGCTCTCCTGAATGCCACTGTGCACCAAGTACTGTGCTGAATGGAGGGGAAGTGGCATTGTTCAGCGCTTAGAGAACGTGGCTTTGGGATCAGACAGACTTAGGTTCGAGTCTGGCTCCACCACTTTCCGGCTGTGTGCAAGTGGCTTTACCTCTCTGAGCTCCTTTGCTTAGGTTATCAGCAGTCTCAGAAGGTTGTGGGGTGAGGAATGACCACAAAGTGTCCCCAGCACATGAGAGTTATAGTCTTAAGCCACAGCTCCCCAGGTACACAGGCATAGTTTTGGCCACAGAGGTTTCCAGAAGCCCTATCTCTAGCAGGAGAGAGGCAGGAGTGAGGTGGAAGTTCAAGGTGGGGTCCTGCTGAGCTGCTTTTCATTCCCTGTGTGGGATCCCATTCTCTTCTCCATTCTCCACAGGTCCCAAGCTATTATCTGTGGTGATAGCAGGTTTATCCCACCTGCAGCCAGTGGAACCTTAGGAGACACTGCTCCTCTATTTTATTGCTGACCCTCCAGAGACTTTAGGAAGCAGCTCTACAGGCTGGATACCTCTCAACCTGACCTCCAGAGACTGCAAGGCCCAAGTGCAGGAGAGGATATGGCTACTCACTAACCTTTTTTTTTTTTTTTTTTTTTGAGACAGAATCTTGCTCTGTCACCTAGGCTGGAGTGCAGTGGCGTGATCTCAGCTCACTGCAACCTCCGCCTCCCGGGTTCTAATGATCCTAACGATCCTTTTGCCTCAGCCTCCTGAGTAGCTGGGATTACAGATGCGTGCTAATTTTTTTTTTTTTTTTTTTTTTTCAGTAGAGATGAGGTTTCACCATGTGGGCCAGGCAGGTCTTGAACTCCTGACCTCAAGTGATCCACTCACCTCAGCCTCCCAAAATGCTGGGATTACAGGCGTGAGCCACCATGCCTGGCGGCTACTCACCAATCTTTCCAGCTCTCCTCTCCTTCCGGACACCCTGCTGAAGTAAGGCATGATGCCGGAACTTGCTTTGGATGATGACATGGAAACAGAAGTGGTACACCACTTCTGGATGGCCGCACTGAAGAGCCAAGGTGTGATTCTCCACCCTGTCTTTTCCCTGGCTCTGGTCAGTCTAGAGGCCCATGTTGATATGGAGGTGCCCCAAGGTCAAAGCCTGGAATTCTGGGTCACCAAATAGAGAATGACTGCCCTGGAGCATCCCCTCAGAGCCCTAGATGTTGAGTCACGGAGGTTAGGAGGTGGTTTGTTACCACAGCAGAACTCAGTCTAACATGACTTATTCACCAGTCCTGGTTCTAGAAAGCTACATAATCAGGGGGTAGGTAGGCCCAAGAGTACCACTAAGCCAGGATGCCTCACCTCCCATCTCATTGATCCTTTAGAAGGAAGGAAAATCCGGCCTTCCCCAGCAGGGCAGTGCTGCTCTGACCTATGCATGCTTCAGGACATGAGATGTTAGCGAGCTGCTTGGTCCCAAAGAGCAAAATGAGGGAAAGTGAGTGCTCCAGAGACACCAATCATGGTGCCCACCGTCCCACAGCCACCCAGAGGCCTCTGCCCCAGAGCCTAGGATGACAGTGCCCAAGACTCTGGAGTGTGAAGGTGGAAATGCTGTGAGAATGAGGGAGGTGGGGAGAGGGCTGGAGGAAAAAGAGGTGTCATGCAACCTGATATAGCAGAAGGTGAACAGACTGGAAACACAAGAGATAAGTGGAATCCGCACAAGATTTGGGGGAGCAGCCAGGCCCCTAGGCCTGTCAGTCAGCCTTGTTTCAGGGTCTCTTGAGCAAGCCCATGTTTCTTCCATTCATAGCAGGACTGTGTAGAAAGGCAGTGCCAACATCCTAGGAACCTGCACCTCCTTTCTGGCCAGTCAACAAATCCACCCATGAGACTTCTCTCCCAGCCCCTCCCAGTCCTGGAAGGTCCTGTCTGACCCTTTTCTACGTATGCAGAGGTAAGTGCCATAAGGAGCCTCATTCTGCATGTGTCCCCGGGGCCTAGAATTCCATTTGGCATGGAGTGAGTGCTCTCTGTATATACTACTTGTGCCATGAAACAATTCTGAGTTCCCCAGGGAGAGCCATCTGCTCCTCTGGAGGCCACCACCTGTCTTCTATCTGAGCTTTTGTCTTCCCGGGTGCCTGAGTCAGCATCTCTGTTATCTGACCCCTTCTGACCTCCCCTGCCCGCCGAGGGAGGGATGAGTCCATACTGCTCATCACAGCATCCCCAGGGCTCAGCACATAAGTGGGAGCACTGGTCCCTGCTGTCCCGGAGCTCCTGTGGCTCCATGCCTGGTGCTCACAGGAAACCACACCTACACAGGCCCTGGCCTCTTGTAGCCATTACCTTCAGGACCTCTCCTCTTTCATGCCCCTCTGCATCTGACCTAAGACCCACCTATTTGCCCATCCCCCATCCCCCACTGCTGCCCTTGCCTCAGCTCCTGACTCTGGGTAGTCCCCAAAGCCCAGCCCCTTGCTCTGGTCCAAGAGTCAAGGCAGGCCAAGTGCAAAGAAGAGGCTGGGCCAAGGGACACGAGTTGTACTGACTTTATTCCCCTTCACTCTTCTCACTCGCATGCCTGCTGTGCCCCACACTCTGGGGCTGTGGGGTGCCTATACACGAGCAGTTGTCAGTGGTCTCAGCACACGCCTGGGCATGGCCATTCTGCCACCACCAAGCCCTCTGTGAAGGGCACCGTGGAGACTACAGCAGCATGAGCCAGGGTTGAAGGCTCCCAGAACTGTGGCCACAGGGCTTGAGTTCATCACTCTAGCCACCCATCCCCAGCTGGCCTGAGACCAGAGAGCCCCAAGGAGCCTGGTAGACCCAGGCTCCAGGCCTGAGTTCTAGTCAAACTGAGAAGAACTCAGGCTGAGAAGTCCAGCTGGACAGTGGGTCCCCCACAGATCTCCTTGGGAGGGGATGATCCTGCCCCCTTCCCCCAGCCCTGGGAAGTGAGGATGGTGCCCCAGTCCCCTCATTCTGACATCTGGGGGCATATATATTTTTTTAAATAAAAAGGAGATGTAAAAGCTAGTAAAACAGGAACCCCTATCCATACTGGAACTGCTGAGGTGCCATTATTGCTTCTGGCCTTGTGGTCTGGCAGGAAAGGAGCCCCCACCAACAACGGCCCAGGTGAAGAGTGTTTAGCACCAGGGACACAGGCTCCTATCCCCAGTGGGTCAGGGACCTCCCAGGAGAGGGGTTGGTTGTGCCCACCTAGAGCTCCCGTGACTGTCTTGACCAGTCCCTGGCCAGCTGTCTGGACCCCTCACCTGATCCCAGAGGGGAAGTGTACAAGAACAGGAAACCCATGTCCCGGGATAGGGTTTCATCCCCACAACTGTCTCTGACCTCTGCTTGTCAGTAAGGCCCGACAGGTCTCAGCCTGGCTAGGGCCACTCAGGCCCGCTCAGGCTGTAGTTGGGCCAGCAGGTGATGACACCACCAGCCCCTGTGGGAGACCTGGTGCCAGTAATGGGGACTGGAAACCCACGGAGGTCCCTGCCTACAGCCCACTGGGAGGAATCAACTTTTTTTGGGAAAATGTGAGCCAGCTCCAAAGAGCTGCCAGGCACTGGGACCAGAGGTTAGAAATAGCAACGGGGAGGGAGGTGGGGGGACCCTGAGGACATCACGGAAGCCCAAAGATCAAGGAGTGCAAGGAAGAAAAAGAGCTACAGTAAAGCAGGGGCCTGGAGTCCCCAGCCTTGGGGTGGGGGCCCTGACCGGAAGCCTTCCTCCTTGGGGAGGGGCAAACCTTCTCTCCCCTAGGACAGCAGGGGCGCCCGAGTGTATGTCTACAGCTCCAACATCAATTGGGCAGGGAAGCTGCTGGCACTGTCCCCTCCAAGCCCAGAGAACAACCAGGGTGGTGTGGCTTGGATTATAAATCCTCAGATCACTCGGGCACCTTAGGCCTGCCCAAATCTTTACAGAATAAAGTGCTTCGTTTATTGATGATTAAAATGTCCCCAGCTCCCTGCCCCAGCGCCATGGGCCTCACAAGGAGGTCAGAGGGGTTCAGTCCCCCTAACCATTCCCCCGGGGCCCAAGCCTCTTCCCACTCCAGCCATGCTGGGAAGGCAATAGTATCGGGGAGTGGTGGGGGTTTAAGGTGCAAAGAGTATAACAAACAAAATTGTATAAACACAATAGGAAAGAGCTTAACTAGGAAACATGTAGCTTATGGAACCTTCCTCCCCATATTAAAGGCAGGAATAAAGACATTAAATGACAACAAAAAAGGGTTTCCTATTAGTGCTAGCCTCATGGGGGCAAGCAATTGGGTCTATGCTGTGCCTCCCCAGTCCCCCCAATCCCCCGAGGGGCCTGAACATGCAGGCTCCTTTACCAGCAGTGCTATGGGCGGCCCACCCACTGGTGCAGAGGCCCAGGAGGGATGAGGATGCTGGAGCCAGCCAGGGACAGGTTGTGGCAGGGTCTAGAGGGAGGATAAGGCCTAGAGCGGGCCTTTGGGGGAGCAGAGATGGACAGAGCCACACTTGTTCCTTCTGGTGTGGGATATATGGCCAGAGTAGCTGGTGAGGAACTGGGGTGCTCTGTGAGTAGCCACCCTGCCCCTGCCCCACTAATAGCACCTTGAAACCCTACCAACACTGTCCAAGCCTCATCCTAGAACTCTGCCCCCGAAGCTGGTGCTGCCAGTCAGTCTGTCTGCCCACCCAGGGTCTGGCTCACAGTGCTGTGAGGCACAGCAGCTTCTGGGGACATCTCTGGGACTCAGGACCCTTGGTGCCACCTGGTGCAGGTCAGGGATCCCTGGGCCTGCTGGCAGCAGAGTGAGTGGGGAAGGCAAGTCCCTGGGGTCCAGCCCCTGCCTGCCCTGCTCCACACAGTGCAGCACTGGTTTGCAGTCTTCGCACCTCGCCACCCCCCACTCCCCACGCTCACCCGGGTCCAGTCTCAGGCCCTGCCTCAGTGCTTGTGGCCCTCAGACTGGGTCTACAACTCCTCAAGGGTTTGCGGGGGTGGCACACCAACTTCTCCCCAAACTCTCCAAGATGAGGAAGCAAATTAGGGGCATAGGGGACATGGGGATAGGCTGCCGAGGCTGACCCAGGCTCCACCTGGCCAACCCCTCTAGTGCAGGCCTTGGCAGAGGGACTGGCCACACCTGCTGCCCAGGCCCCTTTCTTTCTGCTGCAGACCCCCAGCACCCCCCTCACCTGGAGGCGGGTACTGCAAATAGTTTCTTTTTCCTTCACTTCCAAAAAAAAAAAAAAAATAGTAAAGGCTTCAAGGAGTCACAGAAAGTGGGGGCACTTGGTAGTGAGGTGCCCTCCACCAGCTCTGGGGGCCGCCAGCCTACACACCCCTCATAGTCGGGGCCTCAGGCAGGGCACATCCAGCCACTTCTGGACGTGGAGCAGGGCCCGGGCCCGCACTGCTGTGCTCCCCAGAAAGGCAGTGGGTCCCTCCTGGAGTGGGCCCTGGCTCCAGGCCCCAGCGGGTGCACGGGTGCAGCTCGGCAGCTAGTTGTTGGCGTTCATCCTCCCGCCGGTGCCGGCAGTGGTGGGGAAGAGCGGAGGCGGGGGCGGCAGGTGGGGCGGGGGCGGCAGGGTCTGGGGCAGCCCCGGGAGCAGGGGCAGTGCGTGCGCCTGGGGCTGGGTTGGGGGCAGGCCTGGGGCAGCGGAGGTGCCGTCGCCGGCCAGGGGGTGGCTGACGCGGAAGCACTTCTCCTTGTGGGCCTTGAGCATGTTGGAGAAGCGGAAGCGCTGGCCACACACGTCGCATGGGTACGGCTTCTCGCCCGTGTGCGTGCGCCGGTGCCGCTTCATGTTGGGCCGGCTGGTGAAGCTCTTGCCACAGATCTCGCAGATGTACGGCTTCTCTCCTGGGGGTTGGGGATGGGCAGCAGGGCGTCAGTGAGGGGTCGCCACACCTGTCTGGGGCCAGCCTCCGTCTCCCATGGAGCCATAGTTAGACCCAGCCCTGGCGCTCAGATCCTCCCCGACCCTGGGGCATTTTGTGCCAGCCTCACCCAACCCTGGGAAGCAGGAAGGATGGGTAAACGGAGGCCCAGACTTGAGAAGGGGTGTGGCCAAGATTATTCCAGGTGTCCTGAGCGGGGCTGAGAAGGGGTCCCGGCCCGGCATGGGCCTGAGGCTGACCCACGTCCCACAGGGCAGCCGCACCTGTGTGGGTCTTCATGTGCTCATCGAAGTACTGCTTCATGTTGAAGTCCTTGCCGCACCACTGGCACATGAACTGCTTGTGGCCAATGTGGATGCTCATGTGTGACCGCAGCTGGTACTTGTACTGGAAGCGCTCATTGCAGTTCTGGGGGTGGGGTTTGGGGGTGAGGCCCAGGCACAGAGCAGAAGAACAGCCTTTGTGGAGGGAACAGCTCCCCTGTGGCCACAGGGCCAAGGAGGGACACACTCAGGGGCTCCTGGGCAAGGAGATGGGGACGTGAGGGCAAGCCGAGGTGCATCTGGATGGGCAGTGCATGGGCACAAGGAGAGGCCACAAGCACCCAAGACTTAGGTGGGGAATGGAGGTCAGGAAGTGGGAAAAAGCCACAGAGTAGAGGGAATCCCATGCTTAAGGCATGAGGTCCCTCATTCTTCCTCCTGATCAGAAGCCCAGCCCCTGCCCCCACCTCCCCACCTGCAGCTCTGTTGTCTCATCTCTGAGCTCCAGGCCTGGGATGCTCCTGAATCCGCCTCCCCAGAAAGCCTGCTCCTGGGGCTGCAGCCCACACACACTTCCCACCCTGAGTGTGTGGGGCTGGGTTGGGGAAGGACGGGCAGGATGGGGGTGGGCCAGAGAAGAATAGGGGCTGGGCGGGAGTGGGAGGCAGGGGCTGCAGACCTCAGAGGGTGGGTCTCTCTCTCTCTGGACCCTACATTCCGCCCCCTAGCCCTTTGTTTTTCAGCAGCTGCTCTCCCTGATTCCTGCCCCTCCCAGGTGGCCCCTCGGGCAGGCCAGGCAGGAGATGGAAGCTCACCTCACATCTGAACGGCTTCTCCCCTGAGTGCTGCAGGGAGTGCACCTTGAGGGACATGCTGCGCTTGAAGGACTTTCCACAGGTCTCGCAGGTGAAGGGCATGTCCTTGGTGTGGGCTACGAGGTGGGCACCAGGGCCGTCATGTCTTACGGGCCTGCCCAAGCACCCCCACATTGGGCCCAGACCCTGCCTCCTGGGGCAGCCCTGTGCCACCACCCTTCCCTGGGGCTGGCCTTATACCCTGTCACAGGACCTGTGCTGATTCCCAGGAGAGGCCCCCTGCCTCCATGGCTGGGTCTCCTATCTGCTCTGAAGGTCTGCCTCAGACATGCCGGGGCTCTGTGGTTCTTTAGCCTCTGGCCAATTGAAGTGGCCAAGGCTGCCTTGCCCCCAAAGCTTCAGGGAAGGACCCTGGATGGACCTGGCTTCAGCTCAAATCCTGGCCCGACCACTGGCTTCCCGCTCAGTCTCTCTGGGCCTCAGCTTCCTCTTCTATAAAAAGGGACTCATAGTGGTCCTGAGCTTCAGGGATGGTGGGCTTTATAGGGGACCATATGCAGAAAGGCCCTGGCCTCAGGCCCTAGCCAGCAGTCTGGAGGAAGTTAGATGCACTCCTCCCAGCACCCACGGATAGGTGAGAACCAACAAACTTTAAGGATCTGGTAGGAGGCCACTGGAGACAGAAGGCTCCCCTCCAAGCTCACAGACACCAGTCCTGGTTTACCCAGCATGCTCCTGGCTGAGACCTAAGCTGCAGGGTCCCAGCTTCCAGTCAGTTCACTGTCCGCCTTGGCTACCCCTCCCCGTCAAGGCCCAGACTTGGGGCGGGCAAGGAAGGCGGGGCTATAGGGACATGAGACTCTGCCAGGCCCACATACAGCGGGTAGGCAGCCTTGCCTGGGGCAGTGGAGTGGCCAAAACACACACTTGGGGGACCTCCTTACTGTGTCCAGGCATGAACCCTGAGGGGAGGCTGCATTCAGAGAGGCCTGAAGCCCTATGAGGACCAGAAGGTAAGAAAGAATCAGAGGCACAGCTGTCATCAAACTGACACAGGGCCTGTACCAGCCCATACAGCACTTTGTATAATTAGGAAAAGGTATTCCTTTTCCTGGGTGGACACAAGCTCATGCCAGGATGTACAGCCTGGTTAGCAGTGTGCCAGCTTGATTCCAGTTCCCACCTGCCATCTTGTCCAGGCACCCTTGTGCAATGTGCAGCCTGCCCAACTGTACGTGCCAGCCCTGGACCCAGAGCCTATCCAGGCTACACCTGCCACTGCAACCAACCTCCCCAGGCCTCCCAGATGAGAGGGGCCTCCTCACCCCTTCACATTGCCCTTGGATGTGAAGTCTTTCCCATCTACCAGCCAGAAGCTGGTCCATCTCTATCCTCCGGCTCCATCCCCCAGTGGCCCAGACTTACCAACCATGTGCTTACGCACGTGGGCCATGGTGTAGAACTTCTTCTCACAGATCTCGCATGAGAACTTCTTCTCCGCGTAGCCGTGCACGATCTTGTTATGCTCATGGAGGGACCAAAGCTTCTTGAAAGCTTTGCCGCACGTCACACACTGCAGAGTAAGAGGACTTGAGGCCCTGGGTCCTAAGTCCCCAGGGCCTTGGACCTGGGCAAGCTACTGCCCCCACTGGCCTCAGGTTTCCCACTTGAAATATGTTGGAGGGCCCTTGATGCCAAAAGCCAGCCAGCTCTGATGTTCCTAAGGTTGGGGATGAAAACTCCTTAAACATCCCCAAACACACAGCCTGGTGTCCTCCTTCATCCTTGAGTTAACTAGGGTCAGGGGTCACCTCTTCCAGGAAATTCCCCCCTCTGGGCTCATTTCAACAAGGGCTTCCAAAGGCATCACCCTTTGTCTGTCTATAGAGCTAAGGCAGACAACTAGCTGAAGGACCGCCTCTGGTATGGAGGCTACACACAGAGATAACAGGTCCCACAGGGTGAGCCACTATCACTGCTGCCTCCTCCTGCTGGGACCTGTGCCATGACACCATGGATATCCTCAAGAGGATGAGTCCCAGAGGCACTGGCTAAGGAGGACAGCAGGAGTCTCAAGGTCCCATCAAGAAGAGAGTGGACCATATCTCCCCACTTGTTCTCCTGGACCCTTGTCCTGCCCATCTGTGCAGGACACTCCACAGGGATGGAAGCTAGGCCAAGGCTTGGGCAGAAATTGGTCAGGGTGCCCAGATTGGATGGGGCAGAAGCTTCTTTCTCCTTCGGGAGGGAGACTCAGGTGTGCAGCAGTTAGAGCATCAAAGGGCAGCCCAGGAGGCAGGCAAGTGGGCACAGGTACACAAGGGTGGGGCAGAACACCAGGTGACCCCCAGGTAACACTTTCTTCACAGGGCACTGCAATTAGCAATTAGCTCAGGCAATTAGCACCCACCTACCTGCTACTTTTCCCCCTTCTCCTGGGCCAGAAGAGGTGAAAACCACCCGTGGGAGCCTGGCTGGCCCTGTGCCACCCCACCCTGAGAAGCAAGGCTGGCACAAACAGACTCAGGCTGGCTCAAGGCCCGGCAGCCAGCTCAGCTCCCCTGCTTAGCCCCAGCAGCCTCTGCTCTTCCCAAATTTCTCACCCAATCCCTTTTCCCCAGGCCCATGAGAGCTGGCATCCCCAAAGAGCTGAAAGTGGGGGCTGCCTCCTGCTGGGATGCCCCCTACTCTATACAGCACTTTTGTGGGAAGTAGAGGATGGCATTCCTCTGGGCAAACCCCTCCTCCCATCGTGTGCTCATTTGTTGCAGTGCACAACCTGTGAAACTATACACAGTGGCCCTGCTGGCCTTCCTGCAGCCCCAGTGTTTGTTAAAACCCTGTCTGACTCATCCCACCCAGAGTGGGCTGTCTTCTGGCCTTGTATGCTCAGACAACTCTCCACTGTCATCCTCCCAAGTCCATGTGTCCCCTTTGTCCCTCTGGCCAAGGGTACTGTTTGTTCCAATCCTCTGCACATCTCTTCATGCGCCTAACTCTATCCACCTCTCCCAGGGAGCTTGGCTTGATGTTAATCCCTGAGCTCTAACCACCCTGAGAACTAGGCCTGGGCCAGCCTGTCTGGGGGCTGAGTCTGGTCTCCACAGACCGTCTAGGCGCTGGGTGCCCAGAGCCCAGTTCTGGCCTAGCCCCACCTGGACAGCCTCTGCCCTGCCCCCAGCCACGTGAGGCCCACCTGGATGTTGCGCTCGCAGTCTGTCTGCCTGTGCAGCAGCAGCTCGCTCTCCAGCAGGAAGCGCTTGCCGCACTGGTCGCAGATCTGCATGCGGCTGTGGGTCACATTCATGTGTTTCTCCAGGTACCAGCGGTTGTTGAAAACTCGTGGGCACTTCTGGCATGGATGGTGCTGCTTCTCCTCCAGCTTCACCTTGGCCCCCAGCCCATCAGTGGCTGGCGGCCCTCGGGCTGATGCAGAGGCCACTCCAGGGGGTGGCTTCGGCCGTTTCCCACCCCGCCGCCCAGCTTCCTCAGGTTCAGGGGTGCTTCGGCGCCGGGCATTCTCCCGGGACCGTGTGGCCATGTGACTGTGGGGAGGGGGGTCTGCCCGGCTGCCTCGGCTTCCCCGTGGCCCCTGCTTGCCCCCAGCCTCCCCCTCCTCCCCCTCCTCCTCCTCAGAGCTCTCTTGATCCTGCTCACTGGGCCCTTCCTCCTCCTCCTCCTCCTCCTCTTCCTCCTCCTGCTCACTGTGCCCTTCCTCCTCCTCCTCTTCCTCTTCTCCCTGACTGCCACCCTCTTCCTCCTCCTCCTCCTCCTCCCGTCCACTGCCACCACCTTCCTCTTCCTCCTCTTCCTCCTCCTCCTCCTCGTCGTCGTCCTCCTCGTCGTCCGAGTGTCTCTGCAGCCCGTCCTCCCGGCCCAGAACCATGGTGGCCGGGCTTGGCCCGGCACCTGGCTTCCCCTCTGGCCCCGTGGACACGTGCAGTGTCTGGTTGTTGAGGTTCACCTCCACGATGATCTGGGACTGCTCCCTGCGGCTGTAGGTGCCAGAACCCCCAAGCTCTTCCTCCAACTCTTCTCCACCCTCCAGCTTGCACAAGCTGGCCGGGGGCCCACCGGCCTCCTCGACACCACCCTCCTTCTCCTCCTTAAAGAAGGGCTGGGCTGGCCCAATGGTGGCAGGCACGGTGCCACCAGCAGTCCCTGCCCCGTCCTCAACACGCACCGAGTAAGGGTCAGGGCCCTCGCGGGCGTAGATCTTAGGCAGGCCTGGGGTGTCGGCCTCCTGCTTGATGTCACAGTAGTAGGGCGGTGCAGCTGGAGTGCAGCTGGCAGCCGGCTGGGCCAGGGCCACAGTGCCCGGACCTGGTGGGCCTAGAGAGCGGGCGTCCAGCAGCTCTTGGCAGGACGCAGCGATGTCGGCCATCTGCAGCAACGAGGCGGCGCTGAGCACCTCGTGGACGTTGGCCGCGTTGACCAGCAGCTTGGACGTATAGATGAAGTTGAGGATCTGCTGCAGGCCACCAGGTGCCAGCGCCTCCAGGGACAGCTCCACACGCTGCAGCTGCTTGTTCTGGGTGAAGAGTGAGTGGAAGAACTGGCTGTAGGCGGCTAGCACACCCTTGTGTGCTGGAAAGACGCTGCGCTGGGGCACCAGCACCAAGTCCACGTCACAGAGGTCAGGCTGGAAGAGGCGCTGCTCGTTCAGGCGGCCCATCAAGCAGGCAAAGTGCAGCGCCACATCCTCCACCAGCGAGAACTCGGCCGCCGGGGAGTCAGTTGTCTTCTCAACCAGCAACTGCAGGGACAGAGGGCACAGGAGTGGGTCAAGGCCAGTGGGCCCCTGCCCGCCCTTCCCCTAGCACCACCCCCAGCATGGCCGGCCATCCAGGAGGCAGCCCATCACTGGTGGCTCCACTTTACAGCCACAGAGCCGAAGCTCTAGCAAGGAAGGAATTCAAGCCTGAGTGAGTTGCCCTCAGAGCTCAGACTCCACTCGTGACCCTCTGAGGCCGAAGATCAGGTCCTGTCACTTTTCTGGGCCTCTGGGTCGTCTCCTGTGAAATGGGAAAAGTCATCCCAGGAAGGGAAAGAGAAGGAAAGGGGACGAAAGAGAGACCACAGTGACCAACCATCCAGGTTTGCCAGGGACCTGGGCATTTTCTGGGGTGCAGGGCTTTCAGTGCTAGAACCAGGACCATCGCAGGCACATCAGGACTAGGTGGTCACCCCAGGAGGGCCACAGGCATTCCTTCAGTGTTTCCCCAGCCCTGTGGATTCTCTCCACATATTCACTCACACATACCAATACAAACAAGCTTGCTCAGCCCCAAATACCTCAAGAACAGAATCCGGGCTCACTGCTCACAGCCCAGCCTCTGGCTATAGAACCCAAGGGGTAGCACCTGAGGGAACCCCTCATTGCAACAGCCGTGCAGTTGCTACAGAAGTTGAAATCTGTGAAGAAATCCAGCCTCAGGGCCTATACCTTCTCCCTGCTCTGGTCCTGCTGCACTGCCTGGTGAGGTCCCGTCATCACAGCGAGGGCTTGGGCCAGGCTACCCCCAACCCCTGCCTACAGCCTCAGGTCTAGCCCCCAGCAGCTCTCTCTCACCCAGGGGCTCTGCAGGGGTGGAAGGACACAGCTGTGGAACCTGCCTACCATGCTTGCAGGCAAGAGGCCCCAAGGCCTGCCCCAGACCCTTTTCCCTGTAGACCCCCAGACCCCAGGTCAGGTACGGTCCATGTCCACAGGCTCTGGGAAAGCCCTGCCTTGGAGGTCACACCATCTGGGGCTTCCACAGCCCTAGGGGAGGCCCTCAAAGTCTGATGGGTCAGACTATCAGGCCTGTGGGCCACATCCAGCACCTGTGAATTGCCTTGAATAGAGGCCAACTCAGTCACCCCCGGCTTTACCACAGCAGCCTCCCCAAAAGGTGGGCAGCACAGACAGGCAGCCTGCCCAGTCCCTGCACGAGGACCATCGCACAGTGATGTGCAGATGTTCAGTTAATATCCACCAACCACCAGCCCGGCTGGACCAGCCCCACTGGTTCCAGGTTCTGGCTGTCCTCAGGGTCTGCCCAGCCAGGTCTGAGCCTCCTGAATTCAGGAGGTACCTTGCCACAGTATTTTGATGGCCACAAAACTATCAGTTCCATAGCTGTCAGCGCCTCCCTGGGGACCCTGGGATGAATCCTGGCCCCATCCATTCATAGCCTACCCACCCCCCCACCACCCATGCCAGGCCTTCCATTGCCAGGACAGCAGTGGGTAGGCTGGGACTGAGCAGGGGTGGTGGTGGTTGAGTTCCTCTTCTCAGTCACCTGAATGAGAGAACCTACCCTGGGCCTCAGGAGGAGCCTCCCTGAGCCACCAGGGGCCACCTGTCTCCAGGCCTGTCCTGGACCCTGCCCCCTACACCCAGCGGCCAGGGCAGCAGCCATCCTGTGCTCCCTCACATCCCAGTCTGGCCAGGCCCCTGGCCAAGGCTACCATCTTCCTCGAGTTCTCCACTACACCCCTTACCCCAGCCAAGAAGCCAGCCATCTGCCCCTCTGTCCCAGGCTGTCCAGGCCTGGCCAATCTAACTGGGACGTGGCACCAAGCCCCTCCCATCTCCCTCCTCTGACTCATTCTGATTCATCTTCTGGGACCAACCCCTACTACACAGATGGAGAAACCGAGGCTCAGAATGAGAGGGTTCCACAATCCGGAGCCCCTGGACTCCCAGCTCTGCTAAGACCACCCCTTCCTTGCTAGACTCCACATGGCTGGATTTCTGAGCCTTTAATGACTTAAAAAGCAAGAACACCCCTTCACCTGGAGACCAGTCATGCTTCCTCACACTCACCACTACCCCCTCTACCTGCTTCCTCCTCCCTAGAGCCACTGCACCTGCAGGTCAGTGAAGGATGAGGGTACAACTTGGGTTGCAACAGGGGCTCCTTAGGGTCTCCAGGGGCTAAAGAGTGGCAGGAGAAGTGGCTTGGATAAGGGCTTGCCGAAGCAAGGCCTGTTGGGGGAAGTCCATCCCAGGCAACAGAGCCCCAGATCTCTCTGCTTTCCCTTTATGGAATGCCCTCCACTGCCCACCTGTGCCCACCTGCCACAGGGAAAGGGCAACCTTCCCATGTGCACTTTGGCCTCCAGGCCAAATGAGGCCTGACTTTGGCCCTCTGGCCTCTCAGCAGGAAAGGAGGGGAGTGCTGCCACAAACACTCCATTGCTAAGGTGGTACCCTCAGACAAGCCAGCACCATCCTTGGCCCTTGGGGGGCCCTAAATCTCACGACCTGATTGGACTCTCTTGACTGGGCACAGAGATGCTGCCCGAGTCTACAAGTGGCAGCCCCTCAGCAGGGTTCAGCCACCTCCGTGTCTAGCCCTACCACACAATGCCCACCAGCTGTGCTGGCCTCCACGGCCAGATGTGCTAGTTCCCGGAAGCAATGGGTGCCCCTCCCCATCCGGCTGTGCCAGCTGCAGTCCAGGTCACTCCAGCCTAGCTAAGATGCAGGACCAGGGAAGTGGTCAGGCACTCTGGTTGCCAGGGGGTTTCATGCCTTCAAACCCTTGCCCCAAGTCAGGCTGGGGATTGGCCAGGTGCCAGGGACATCTCTCCAGGCTGCTCACCCAAGTCAGAGCCTTCTACATCTGAGGGGTACCTTGCCTCACTGAGGAGAAGCCTCATCTCTCTACCCTGCCTCAGAGCCTCCCTGGAAGGCCCCATGATGAAACCTGGGGAGTCCATCTGCGCCCCCCTCCCATGTCAATTCTTTCTACGCTGGGCAGCAGTGGATGGGCCCAGACTGAGCAAGGGGGCACAGGCTCATGACCTCTAGGCTCCTCCTTTTGGTGAGGGAGTGTCTATGCCAGCCTCCTCTGTGCACATACCTCCCCTCTTTCCCTTGGAGATAGACCCAGAGAGGGCGGGGGATCTGCCCAAGGTCACACAGGAGTTGGTACTGGAGCTATGGGTGTCCTCCCACACCCCCTTGGCCCGGGTCATCCCGAATCCCCAGGCAGGGCGGCTCCAGCGCCCACGTGGCCCAAGGCCCAGGCGGGAATCCGACTCCCTCTTTCCCCCATTACCCAGCCCGAGGGCGGCGCCGTCCGGGCGCAGGGGAGCGCCCTCCTTTGCCGGTGCCTAGCAAGACCTCAGCCTCGAGCGCCGGCACCCCCACCCCAGGAATTTAACCCCCTCCCCACCGAGAGCCGCGCCACAGCGCCGCATTCCCAGCCCGCGGGACCCAGCAGATGGAGCCGGGAGACCGGGGGAGGGGGAAGATCCCTCCAGCCCCTCCACCAGAGCCCGCGGGCAGTGCGCCTGGGAGGTCAGAGCTGGCAGGTGGGCGGATAAGCGGGGGGACAGGCAGGGCCCTGCGTACCATGGTGCCGTGGCGCTGGGGGCTCACAGGGCCCCGCGGGATCGCGCTGCCCCCGGCGGCCAGGCCGGGGCCGCTCCATGAAGCGCCGCGCTGGGGGCCGCCCCCGCGCAGGGCCCCGCGACCATGGCCCCCGGGGGCGCGGCCGGGCAGGCGGAGGCGCAGGGCCGCGGCGAGTCCAGCGCCGAGCAGCTGCGGCCCCAGAGCCTCGGGCGCGGCGGGCGGGGGGCGCGGGGCGCCGATTGGAGCCCGCGCGTCAGCTGGGGCCGCCGTCTGGACGCTTAAAGGGCCAGGCCGCCTGCGTGCCGGCGGGGGGCGCGGACACGCGTGGTGTGCGCCGTCCCCTTGCAGCCCGCCCTGCTGCAGGCTGCCCTCCACCCCTCAGCCCCTGCTCCAGCCCCCAGCCCGTCCCCACTGCTCATATCCGAGCAGATGGACCCCGGCCCCACCCTCCCGTGCTGAGCCTCCTTTCTGCCGGGAAGTTCGTCCGGGAGTCAAACATCGGTGCCCTCCGGTTGCGCCACGGAGGGGAAGCTGCCGTGAAATCAGGAAGCTGAGAGCGCCGGGCCCCGGATCCGATCAGAAAAGGCTTCCACCCGCTTCCCTGAGCGATCCCACGCTGATCCCACTGAACCCCGCACCCCAGCCGCGCTCACCACCCCCACCCTCTTGCCTGGGCTGTTCTGACCTGGGGGTGAGTCTGGGGTCCCCAACTGGTCCAGTCTCCCATCCCTATCCCAGGGCGGCGCAGGGCTCATTTTGCTCTGTGCCTCCAGGACTTGACTCCAGTGGACCCATACCTACCTGGTGGCCTCATGCTGCATAGGGCCACCCAGGGCAGGAGATTTAAAACCCAGGACTACAACTGCAGCGATCAAGTCCTCTAAGGTGACTGGCCCAGGACCAGGAGACAGAGGGACCAGAGGAGTAGGGGCCAGAGGCTCAGGCCCCACTGTGCCCCTCTAGCCGTGTGACTTGACCACTGCTGAGTGGCCCCCCCTGCTCAGCCTCTGCTGGGGAGATGCAGCCAGCCTTGCGGAATGCTGCTCTGGCATGGACACCCGTGGGGGCAGGGGGCGGGCTCTGTTGGCAGGAGGCTGTAAAGGAATGCCGCCAGGCTGAGCAGGCAGCAGGGTGGGGACCACGGGGCACTAGACCTGGCAAGGTCTGGATGGTGACTGGGCCACCATTGTAGAGGAGAGGCCTCTGTGAGCATCCCCTACTCCTACCCCACGTTGACTACTGCCCATCCTGGGTCACTCTCATGTTGCCCCCATCCTGATATTCCGCACCCCTCCCCACATATGTGCGCTTGTGTTTACATACAAGTCCATGTCCAGCTGCAACAGTATCTCCTGGGTATGCTGCCCTACTCATGAGTGGGCAGGAACTCTGGCGCTGGCTCAGGGTGACTTGTTTCTAGGTGCCAGAGGAGAAACGGAGGAGAGACCAGGGTCTTAGGCAGGTGCCATGAAACAGCCTGATGGTCTGTCCCCTAAGACTGCAAGGGCTTCCTCCCCCACCCCCACTCTCCACCAGAATCAGAGGGCTTCAGGACAAGGCTATCCCAGAGCCAGAGAGAAAATGTCTCAGGGGCCAAAGCTGGGGCATCTGGAAGCCCCTGGCAGCTGCCGCAGACATCCTGCACCTGCATGGGTGCACAGACAGCTGGCCCAGCTCCCAGAAACCCCAGGTTAAGGCCAGGCCAGAGCAGCTTACATGCTTCTGACCAGCTAGCCCCCTGAGGGCTGCCTTCTGCCTCTTCCTCCCAGCCCACTTCCTCATCTGACTCACAGTGGATCCTAGCACTGGCCCAGGAGGTAGTAAGGGAGGGGCTGTGTGCCCATTGGTTGGATAAGGACTCTGAGGCTCAGAGCAGGACAAATCACTTAGGCATCAACATCAGGAACCGGGGGAAAGGGAGGTGGGGAGAGGGGACCTCTCCACGGGCCGGAAGAAGCCTGGCAGAGAGAGCTGCATGGGACATTGCTAGGCCCACTGCCAAGTCAAAGCTTGACAGAGGGTGTGGCCAGCGTGACTAAGGTAGTGATGCTGGCCCTGTGGGGCCTTGTTGGGGCCTTGGCTCCAGCAGTCAAGCTGCAGGAAGGGCTGGAGGTTGGGTGAGAAGGGAGGGGACGGGTGGTAGGGGGGCACTCAGTCTCCCTGAAGGCCTCGGCTATTCCCCTTTTGTTTCTCTGGCCTGCAGCTCATCGGCTGGGGAGTCCCAGGGCAGAGCCTGAGCTCTGTGAGCAGCTGTGGGCACCTGGCAACATTGGACCTGGCAGGAAGGAGTGGTTTGAAGAGCTGTCCAGTGGGCCCAGAGGGCTGCTCAGAGCTGAGCCTTGAACTTGAACTAGAGCAATGAGGGAGTGGAAGGGCTTTCCAGACAGAGACAGCTCCTGCAAAGGCCAGGAGGTGGAGATAATTTAGTGCCTGCAGGGAACTAGAGGGGATTTGGTGTGGTGGAGTCAAGATTCCTGTTGATCAGTTGTCTGGTCAGTGGGAGTGAACAGGTGGAGCTAGGCAGAAGCAGAATTTCTCTCTTGGTCCTGATGAGGGGCATGCAGTAGGAGCTTCACTTCAGGGAGGTCAAGGCAGGCTTTCTGGAGGGAGGGACTGAGTTATTGTGGAGGTGACTCCTAGGCCAGAAATGGATGCCCCAGGGATGAGTCAGGAGTCTGGAGATGCTCACCCAGCAAGGGCAGAGCTTAGTGATCCTTCACACATTTGGGATTGGGTCCTGGCAGGGTCAGGAAAGCTATGCCCCTACCTCTGGAAAACAGCTCATGGGTTTTCTTTCAATTTCCCTAGGTATCTACCCTCAGTGCTGGAGTGTCCCCAGGCTTGGTTGGGAAACCAGATTCAACCCCACTGAAGTTGGAAAGAACAGCCCAGGTTGTGGGTATGCATGTGTGGGAGTAATGCAGGGCTGAGTCGGCTCAGAGGGCATGGAACTGTGTGTAACTGAGCCTGGGCAAGAGGGAGAGCAGAGTGGGCAATGCCAGAAAAATACAGGCAATGCAACTCAACTCACACATCATGGGGCCGGTGGGGTGGCAGGGAAGTTCAAAGCTACCCACTAGGCGCTGACCCAAAGCCCAAAGTTCTAAGCAGGGCGGGAAAACATGAATCCGCTGGGTGTGGGGTAAGGGTGGAGGTTACACCTGAATTCTGCCTCCACTGAACCCAGCACTAATAGGCTACAGCTGCCCTTGGTTGGGGGCCTCATGCAAACCAGCAGGTTGTCTGGTTTCCTCTCACAGCATAAACATCATGGCTTTGGCATTTCAGGTCTCTTTTGCAGCTTCCAGGATCCTCTCCTGCCCTGTTAGTTCTGGGGGCCCTGGGCCTCTCCCTAGTGATTGAGCCTGGCCCCAGACATGAACCCTCTGGGACTCCTTCACTTCTAGAGGCACCACCTCAGGGACCACCATCTCTGAATCACTGATGTATGCTTGGTTTTCTAAACATTTAATACACCACAGTTCTAGGAGGAGGAATCCCTAGCATCCATTTTTCAGATGAGCTGAATTATAGAGAGGTCAAGCAAATTGTCCTCCTTCTGGTTACCCAACTGGGAAGTGGCAGAGTAGAACTTAAACCCAAGCAGTCTGGTTCTGGGCCAGAGTCCTTAAGGATTGTACCGTAGAATAGTTGCTCATAGAAGTCCCCCTGCTTCTTCAAAATAAAATTAAATTAGGCTGGAGGCATTGAGGTCAGTGGGGACTCTTTTCAGGCTTTCTCTGGGAACCTGGCCTGATGGGAGATTTTAGTTACTAGAGGTCTTAGGTGACCAGAGGCTGGTGAAGTGCCAGCCTATACACCCAACCCCTGTGGGCCAGGTCCACTGGGAGGCAGACTTGCCTGCAGGCTGGGAAGGGATAAGCACCCCTGGTTGTCTATCATGTCTGAGTGTGCCAGCCATATATACCCTCGTTCAGGGTTTATGAGCCATAGGAGGCCCAGGATCAGGGCTCAAGATGCAGAATGCAGGTGTTTGTCCTGAGACCTCAGGTCACTCCATTTGTTGTTTCTCAGATAGGGTCTTGCTCTGTTGCCCAAGCTGGGCAGAGGTGCAATCATGGCTCACTGCAGTCTCCACCTTCTAGGCTCAAGTGATCCTCCCACCTCAGCCCTGAGTAGCTGGGACTACAGGTGTGTGTCACCATGCCCAGCTACTTTTTTGTTCTGTTTTTGTCTTGATAGTCTTGCTATGTTGTCCAGACTGGTCTTAAACTCTTGGCCTCAAGTAATCCTCCTGCCTTGGCCTCCCAAAGCACTAGAAATACAGGTGGCCACTCCTCCTTTTACCCTGATATCCTCATGGCTCTGGGCTGAAGAGATGCAACCCTCTCCAAGCTAGCCTGGGTTCTACAGGCTGTGAAGCTCAGCTCAGTCTAGGGAGCTGGAGCTTGAGGGGTTACAGTAAGTGATGGGTCTGGGGTCTCCAAGAGGCAGCAGGCCCACCCGGGGCCTTCTGATTCACAGGGAGGGTGGAGGCAGCAGCAAGGGAGTACTACCTCTACCTTGTACTGAAACTTTGAAAGAAACCAGACCACTAAAGCCTCCTAGCCCTGTGTGTATGTGGCCAGGGCAGACTCCCCTTGCCTTGTACTTATCAGGCCCTGACAAGCTTCCCAGTCTGTCCTGAGATGAACGTGTTCTTTCATGGTACCCAACTCCTCCTGACACCTCTGGACTCCTGAGGGGCCTTTACTGCATCAAAGAACTTCTCCCTGCTGTCTTCCCAGCTCATTCTACCACAAGGCCCTCATGGGCCTGCGGGCTCTCGCCTCACTGTGGGCAACAGCAGAGTTGATTCTCTGTTCCAAAAACCAGTCCTCTGGAAATCTGAACCCAGTCCCTTTCACCTTACGAGGCATGGCTTCCACATCTTTTCACCTGACCACGTTAGTCTGCAACACTTGCACAAGGCTCAGCATCTGCCTTGAAAAAGTGAGTAGAGTCTCTCTTTTTTTTTTTTTCTTTTTTTTCAGTAGAGATGGGATTTCACCATGTTGGCCAGGCTGGTCTCAAACTCCTGACCTCAAGTGATCCACCCGCCTTGGCCTCCCAAAGTGCTGGGATTACAGGTGTGAGCCACCGCGCCTGGCCACCTCCCATCTCTTCTAAACAGTGATTCCCAGTTAGTGTCTTGCAAGAGGGGCATTTTCCTTGAATTACCTTCCCACCTATTTAATGCCCAGCTAATTCAGAAGAGTCAAGACCAAAGTCCTTGGCACATTTTGCCCCCAATACTGCCCAACTATCAAGCTTACCACTATCAGAACTTGATCCTGCATTTTCTTTACAATTTTAAAGGAATGCATCCAGATTTGACAAGTTTCAGGAGTTGCTGAAATAAGGAGTCCACTGTGAACTCAGTTTAAAAACTGAGTGTCTGCAGTGAGAAGTTAACTGCAATAAATTATGTTGTGTTCACTAAGAAAATACACATTTCTTTCAGTTTTGAGAAGACAAAAGTTAATTGTACTTCCCTGCAAATTCTGTGTATGCTAAAAGAATGTTTTCTCTGGGAGTGAGTGATATGTGCTGCACTGCCTGATGTACTGCTGTTAAGGAGGGAAATGTAGAGGCTGTAGGTAAATGCACTGTCTCTAGGCAGAAACTCACAGATGGGATGTGACATATTCCTCCCTCAGCAAAGACATCTTTATGCAGGTCACTTTAGCTGGACAACAAAGTGTAGGGGAAATCTGGAGTTTCCAGGAGAGAAAGACCAAGCATCATTAATGCTTACCTGTGTAGGTTAAAATCTCTGTCTGACATTCTCTCTAGCTCCACCTCATACACCCACCACTAACACTCAGCTAGAAGAAAAGGAGCTGCCAAAGGAGATGAGGTGTCTTCACTGGCTGGGTCAGCAGAAAGATGAAACATGCACAGACTCAGACTTAGACTAAGTATATATTTTAATTTCTACAAGGTCCCCTTTCAAGTTTTAGGGAAATTTAACTGAAGTGTATACAAATTAGACATTGCTAATATGTACAAAAGTATTTTATACAGTTTTTGAACAATACTAGCTATTTGCAATAAACAAGATGTTACAAAAACAGTCCAATAATGCATTTCCTATTAAGAAGCACAATACACAACATAATTCAATTTTATTAAAAAATAACTTCAAAATACAGAACAATCCCCTTTAGGAAGAAAGGCTATTTCTGTAGTTCACTCTGTCAGTAAACATACAAGTTGAATGCTGCAGCAGAGGGCTGTCCTTGTCCATGGAGAAAAGAAATGAGGCTTCTAGGGCCTATCTTTTCTGGATAAAATTCCACCCACAGCTGAGATGGGCAAAGTTATTGCCTGTGGTAGGCAGAATTTGAAAATGCCCCTCCCCCTTTCAGTGAGCTAATCTCCGGAACCCGTGAATATGATGAGATGAGATAGTACTCCTGCAATTATGTTCTATCGCACAATCGACCTTCAAATATATCTGTGGGTTTGAGCTAATCATATGCCCCTAAAACAGAGGAGGATGGGAGAGAGAGATGAACCATGAGAAAGAGCAGGAAGGCTGGTTTGAAGCTGGAGGGGACCACACAAGAAGGAATGCAGGCAGCCTTAAGGAGGTGAGAGAGGGGCCCCCAGCTGAGAGCCAGCAAGGAACTGAATTCTGCCAACAACCTGAATGAGCTTAGAAGCAGATTCTTCCCCAGAGCCTCCATGAAGGAATGTTGT
The DNA here is from genome assembly GCF_008728515.1 of Papio anubis. Lineage (NCBI taxonomy): Eukaryota > Metazoa > Chordata > Mammalia > Primates > Cercopithecidae > Papio > Papio anubis. Next base: position 97,998,886 of record NC_044977.1, read on the forward strand.
CCTGCCAACCCTTATTTCAGCCTTGTAAGACCCTGAGCAGAGAAGCCAGCCACACTGTGCCAGACCCATGAGCTACAGAACTGCTAAATGGGTGTTGTTTTAAACTGCTAAATTTGGGGTAATTTGTCACACAGCAATAGAAAACTAACACAGTGCCCAAGGGCAACTTTTCTTAATTACATTTGGCAGTTTCTGCTTGGGTTCTGAATGCATTTTTTTCCTTCTGACTAGTAGTATGCAGGCAACCCTTGAAAACCTTTAAATCATACTGTTTTGTATTCAGTATCCAGTATTGTTTGTTTGGCCAAAGTCCTGTTTTCTAATGTACTTCTGTCTATCAACCTGGCAAACAACTGACCACCTTACCCTGTTTTCATACCTTCTTTGGGTGATAGTTTTAATACATTCAAGGGCACCCTCCCTCCACCAAGGGTTGTCAGCTCCCTACAACTGAGGGCTCTTTTCCACTTCCCAAATACACCAGACAAGGCCTGTGGTAGGGTGGTGCTGAGTTCTACATCAGGCATCCAATATGAATTTCTTCTGCATAACTGGATTAAAGTGGCACTAAGGTGATTAAGTACACTTGGGGAACAAATTCAAAGTAAAGATTAAACACACACACACACACACACACACACACACACACACACACTAGTTTTTACAGGTCCAATTATTTTTGGAGGAACCACCCAAAGCCATGAAAATATATAATTTATGCTATACCCTCTACCCCTCTTCCCCTGTCTCTTGCACCTGGGTCAGGTCATGCAAGGCTTTGAGTCAGCTGCAGGTCACAGTGGAAACAGGAAAAACATGCTGGTTACAACAGTTCAGCTGCTGTTGTGGTAATATCCTGTACTTGAAAGACTTGAAAGCCCTGCAAAATGTCTCCAGGATGGTGGCAGTTAGATTTTGATGTTACTTTTGAAGTCCAGTCTTCACTCTTCCAGAGGTACACACACGTAGTAGACTTGAGTGGCCAGTATCTCCTATTGCCAATCCTGCCTGCTCCAGGGGACCCCAACCCACATCTGTACTTGAGAGAAGCCCCCCAAATAGTCAAAGTGAAGACAGCTCAGAATAAACCATTTTTGGTGCCAGTGATTTTTTTGAATTTAATTTTTCTCTTTTATGGTATTTAAATATATGATCTATAAGAGTAATGCTTAAAGAGGTACCAAAAATTACCAAGCACCAAAGCATGAAGTAGAATAGAATTGCTTTTATAACCTAAACTTCTGATAGGTATTGATTAAAAAGAACATAAAATAGTAAGTCCTCAGAGACAGTGCAGGTATTTATAGTTAAGGCTGATTGATTCTTCCTAACCTTGCCCACAAGCCTGAAGTAATACAGACTCTGTGGGACGTATCATGACCACTTTCCTAATCCTGTGAAATATCAAAGAAGTTAGGAATGAATTAAGAACCCCAGAGCCACTGCCTTATACTCCTGGTTACCAACAGTATCAATTCTGGGTGGTTTGTTTTTAGAGCACATTATGTACAAGACTCTATGTAATCAGTATATAAATATTTGGCCGCCTTTAACAGTTCTCCTTCACAGTTCTATGCTTGGCAGCATATATGCTAAAACTGGAAAAACAGGCAAAAAGAATCTGTATTCTAAGGAATACGTGAGATAGAGTGAAATAGACTTAAAATAATATTGCAAATTATACATAAATTTCACGATTTCTTGATTCAAGAAAATGAAGTTCATTTCCATAGTTGGCTACTGTAAAATGTGGCATAAAAATATTTTTAGGAGACATATCTGTATTTTAAATTCTTCTCCCCACATGTAAATGAACGAGTAACAATTAAGAAGTATCTATTTTTGAAATTCATCTCTGATATTGAAATAGAACAACAGACTGTCATTAAGTTTCTTAAGCTTTTAAGTTGCCAGATATTTACAAATAAGATATAATTTGTATCCACAAAAAGGACATTTTCAACTATATCTGCTGCTCTCACTGGGGCTCCGGTGATGAGAGTAACTTCGGTCACTTTCACTGTCAGAGCCATAAGATCTACAACTCCTGTAATAACAAAACAAAATATATAAAAACCTTGTAACTATAAAATCTTTGAATTCCTCTTGTAGCTTCTTTTTTATATGAGTGGCTTGAAAACACTATTGATGTTTTCAAGCCACTAATATAACTGATGCACTACTGATGCAGCATAGCACAGACATAGGGTACTGACTATGGCAACACCGTGGACTTTTTCTTTTTCTTTCTGAGACGGAGTTTCGCTCTTGTTGCCCAGGTTGGAGTGCAATGGCATGCTTTCAACTCACTGCAACCTCCACCTCCTGGGTTCAAGTGATTCTCCTGCCTCAGCCTCCCTAGTAGCTGGAATTACAGGTGCCTGCCACCACACCCAGCTAATTTTTTGTATTTTTAGTAGAGATGGGGTTTCACTATGTTGGCCAGGCTGGTCTTGAACTCCTGACCTCAGACGATCCACCCGCCTCTGCCTCCCAAAGTGCTGGGATTACAGGCGTGAGCCACCGTGCCCAGCTCATACTATGGACTTTTCAAAGATGTTTTAAATGATAAGTTGTAGTAATGTCAAGATTAAAATAAAATAAAGAAACATCACATCTTAGGAAATTTGTGTGAAATTCATTCATGAAAATGCTGGGACCACAAAAACAAAAAACCAAAGAGCAGAATAGTTTCCCATGTTAACCAAAATGAGTATCAATATTTGAATAGATTACCTGAGAAAAGTAATGGGGAAAAGGTGCACAAACAGTTTCATTAAAGAAATGGAAACCAAAATGGGGTCCAATGAGGGGTGGCGGCGGCCCTGGGCATGAACAGGACCACTGGGATACTTAGTCAAGAGGACCTGGTCATGGGTCCCATTCAGTTATTTTGAAAAACATTCACTGTGAGCCAGGCGTTTTGCAAGATTCTGGACACACACACACACACACAGACAGGAAACCAAGTATAGTTCTCTGGGGTTCAAGGACAGGATACAATAGTTGCCAAGACAAATAATTTAGGAGCAAGGGAGGCTGCAGTAGGAGCAAAGGCTGTCTTAGAGGCACATGGGAGGGACTATATCCAATAATTAGGCATCAGGGAGGGCTGCCCAGTGACAGTGGAGATCTGCAGGGTAGATGGGAACTGGCCATTTCAAGTGGCAAAAGAGGAGATGGTGAAGAGGGTACGTGTGTCTCCAGGCAGAAGGAAAAGTCCCAGCACTTTAAAGGAGGGAAGCCAGAAAGAGTCTGAGCTGGAGTTGGTGCAGAGGAGGCTGGACCTGATCATGAAAGCAGTAGGGAGTCCCTGAAGAGTTTCAAGCAAGGGAGTATCCAGATCACACTGATATTTACAAGCATCAATGTAGTTGCAATGAACAGGGGAAGGCAAGACCAGAAGCCACCAGAAAAGGACAGTACAAAAGTTAACATAAAGATTTTTGCAGAAGCCAAAATATGTTAAACATAATACATATAATACATGTAATACATAAATGTATTTTCCTAAATAATTGACAACCTATAAACCTCAATCCTGCTGCTGAAGCAAATGATATTATGTATTTTTTTATTCAAAAAAAAATGAGAAACTGGCTACTGCTAGCAAGTAGTTCTATTTAAGCAAGTGGCCATAGTTTGGATGGCCTTCTTTCTTTCCAAAACAAAGGTCTGTCCAAGATATGTGAATATTTAAAAACCCATTTCAGATTCAAACATTAATAATAACCAACAGATATTACCTGGCAACTCTTAATATAAAAGCCACTTTTAGTGGCTGCTTGTGGGTTGTTCAGATTTAACCAGGAAGAAGTATTTCTGTCCTTGGAAGGTTATACCGCTTTCTCTTCCACTAGCAGCCCGTCACCTCCCATATCAAGTGCCCACCGTGGCCTGCAGTGCGATAACGGATGATAAAGGAGAGAGACCCACCTGGACCGCCGATTATAACTTCTGCCTCGGTGGTAACTGTCACTTCTCTGGCTTCTACTTCGACTCCGACTCCTGCTATAGTAGCTATCATAGGTGTAGGACCTGCTTTAACAGCAACAACAAACACTAAATTTTCCCACTCAAATACTCATATGTTCCTATTTCTTTTTAGGATCTTAGGAGTGTTCTAGCTTAGAACATGGGCACTAGGTGACAGCGTGAGGATATATTTCCAAAACAAGTACTGGAAACATTTAACAATTGCCCCCAAATGAGACTTAACATAAAGAGAAAAATTTTAATTTCTTTTCTGCGTTGAAAAATACCATAAAATTAACGAGTTAGTTTAAATCTGGTGGATCTTTGTAGGCAATTATATTCAATAAACACCTGCCATTACAATTTGATACTGTCATTTTTTTTTTTTTTTTTTTTGAGACAGTCTCGCTCTGCCGCCCAGGCTGGAGTGCAGTGGCATGATCTTGGCTCACTGCAAGCTCCGCCTCCTGGGTTCATGCCATTCTCCTGCCTCAGCCTCCCGAGTAGCTGGGACTACAGGCGCCCGCCACCTCGCCCGGCTAGTTTTTTTGTATTTTTTAGTAGAGACGGGGTTTCACCGTGTCAGCCAGGATGGTCTTGATCTCCTGACCTCGTGATCCGCCCGTCTCGGCCTCCCAAAGTGCTGGGATTACAGGCTTGAGCCACCGCGCCCGGCCGATACTGTCATTTTTGATACTGGAGTACAATGGGCCAACAGATAAAACTTGTCAAAAAGACCTCATTTAGAAAAGGTATGGTTTCAGGAGACAAATATATGCATTTAGTTACTCAATAAAATACCACTTTGAACTAACAGTTTATAAAACAAGATCTTTCAGTTCTGCCCCACTGATGGTTACCCAATCCCTGTTCGTACCTGGACCGACTGTGGGGATCATATGAGCTGCTCCTGGATCTGCTCCTGCTGGACGTCCTAATATTAATCACATGAAGGACCATCATCTTATAGATCAGGGCAGGATGGGCTACACCAAATATCTAGACATTTATTTGCCCACCAAGGTGAAAATACAGTGAAATCCCACAGCTACATTTGTTTTGTTTTCATATCAAAAGTATACTGGATTTTCTAAAAAGCCTATTGGATTTCCTAAGATGAAGTTTTATGCAGTTCTTCTCTGAGATACATATAAAGTCACTAGGGAGGCACTAAACTGGGTGGAGTTAGGGGAAAGGTCTGTACAGGCAGGACCTCTGTTAAGTAAAGTGAAGTGACAGCAGTAGAAAATACCTCAGAGGCAAAAGAGGGAAAGCAGCTAGGAGAACTAGAAATCTGGGGCCACCCTTCCCCCAATATATATGCTTCTTCCTCTTGGTCCCCTCTCTACAATCTTCCTATCCCAATCTCTAACCCATGTCAAGAGGTAAATGCAGATGTAAAACTTAGGTTAAGGAAGATGCATGTGGGGGAGGTGGAGGTAGGGGTCAAGGCTTCTTAAATATTTCTACTGCTTCTCTTGTCTCACTGATAAGATCCCAACAGAGGAATAGTCAAGAATTCCACAGCTCTTTCACAGAAAAAACTACATGAGAAAATAGGCCAGTATTATATTCAGTAATGACATGATTCTTCTCAACAACTACCCCCTCTATCTGTATAGCCTTAAAAAGTGAACATGATGGAGACCACATCACAGAGCGAGATCACAAGCTCACCTATGACTTTTGTAACTCCGGTAGGAACTGCTCCGGCTTCTGGTTCGGCCTCTGCTGTACCATCCTCTGCTCCGACTTCTAGAGTAGCTTCTTGATCTACAATTAAAGCAATTGAAAAAATATATAATTATGTTAACTCACCATGATATTAAAATTAATTACTGGTAGGGCAGGAAGAGGAAAACACAAGAAGAAAGGCCTCTCACAAACTCCTGACAGTGGATGTGACAGCGTCAGCTAACAAGGAAATCTCAAAACAACCATGGTTAAAATCAAACAGAAGAAAATGAAGAAAAACAAGAAAAGGCTGGCACAAGTATGTGCACAGAAGACTGATTTATAACACCAATAACACTGAGAAGAAAATAAACCAAATCTCCACCAATGGTAGAATGGGTTAAAAAAATTAAGGTAGAGACATATATCTCTAGAATACAATGTTGAATGAAGAAGGCAAATGTAGAACATCTATATATATAAAAGTATTTTATTTATAAAAAATACAAACATAACATTGTATGAAGATAGAAACATTTGGGGTAAAACGATAAAGACAAAATTATAACCAAAGTTTAGAATAATGGTTAACTTTGGGACATAGGCGTGCAACTAGGGGTGGCACTGGTACATCAAAGCGCTATTTTTTTTTTTTTTTTGAGAAGGAGTCTCACTCTGTCACCCAGGCTGGAGTGCAGTGGCGTGATCTTGGCTCACTGCAACCTCCGTCACCCAGGTTCAAGTGATTCTAGTGCCTCAGCCTCCTGAGTAGCTGGGATTACAGGCATGCACCACCACGCCCGGCTAATTTTTGTATTTTTAGTAGAGACGGGGTTTCACCATGTTGGTCAGGCTGGTGTCGAACTCCTGACCTCGTGATCTGCCCACCTCGGCCTCCCAAAGTTCTGGGATTACAGGCGTGAGCCACCCCACCCGGCCCAAAGTTCTATTTTTTTAAGCTAGATGGCAGGTACATGAGTATGTATTATATAGTTTTTTATACTTTAATCATTTTTTATGTCTAACACTTAATAAAACAAGCAAAAATGTAAGCAGTACAATTCTGCCCCTCTGCATTCACTTGGCTCCCCACCCTTCTCCCCTACTTTAAGCCTGTCATTCAGGAACAGAACAATACCTCTGTGTATAGGTGACATTATGTAATATCACCACAGGTTTTATTCAGTATGCACTTATGTTTTGGAAGACTGACCTGCTTCCAGTATATCTGCAAGAAAATGAATACATCATGTTCTAATAAGATCGTAGTCTTTTATTCAACCAAAAATAATAAAGCCAGACCCTATGAGGTGACTGAATGATGAGTAAGACACAGTTCCTGACTTCAAGGAGTTCGCAGCTTAATGGGGGTGTCAGGCCCAGGCAGGTAACCAAAACAGGGAGGCAGGGCAGCACTCAGGCTTATCCCTCTCAGTCTACTACCTGTTAGCTACATAGCCTAGAACAAGTCCCTGAGCCTTTCTATGCCTTGCTGTCTTCATTACAAACTGAAATACCACCCACTCCAAGGCAGAGGTGGGAAGGTAAATGAGAAGAGTGGCCAGCATCACTAATAGCTCAGAGCTGTCTCTGTGTAAATGGTAAGGTGGATCATAAGCAGATAGGAAGCTGGAGTCACTCAACAGGCAACTACATCTAGCAACAGGAACTCAGAGAGAAAAGGCCACGAGGAGGAAGAGAAGCTGATAACACAAGAACGAAATGGCCTGAGTTGGAGAAAGGAGAGCTAGCAGAGGGCTCCAGCAGTGAGGCTGAAAATATGCCACAGCACTGGCCATCGGAAGTACCTGAAAGTCTTAAGTCAGTAAACTAAGAGATGCAGGGAGGGGAAGGCACAGAAGGCAGCAAGCACACAGCTGAGGAGAAAATGGGAGACCGAGTATAGATGGCATGTGGCAGTTCCTTTTTTAAGAAGTCTGGGTAGGCAAGGGAAGAAAGACTGATGAATGACTAGAAAGGAAAAACATGTCAAAGATTCTTACGGTATTTTCAGTTCAAATGATGAGTATCAAGCACAATATAATAAGGGATATGAATAATTAAGAAACAGGTAAAACCATAAAATATTTACAAGAAAAAGAATGCAACACAACTGCTTAACAACTTCCTATTACCATCACAAATATTTTTAGTTTTTAATTCTCATCTGTTATCCATTCTATGCTGACAAGTTATGATGCAATTTATAACAATAACAAAAAACCTTTTCATGAAGGTGCAGAGTGACAAAGTTGAGGAAAAGGTGTTTTAAATTCTTTTACTGCTTTTCAAACAACAACAAAAAAACCTAAAGATGATCGTGTTTATCCCTATCCCACATCTAAACTAAGACTCAAATCTTGGGCAGGTAATTTTGCCTCTCTGGCCCTCACCTTCCACATGCGTAAAATGGAAGGTTAGATTAATGATCGCAAATTCTATATATTCTATCAATTCAGGATTCCCTTCTAAGGCATTGCTGACTGGCAAGAAGCAGCCTCACCTTTCAAGATGGAGAATTTACCAACTATCATGGGAACTCATTTCTAGTGACAGAGAGCTTTAAATTGATAGTAATAGAGTTCTGTAAACCCACCCCAAATTTCTCCTCCTGAAATTCCCTCTCCCTAAGTCCTCAATCTACTCTTTGAATCACACAAAACAAGACTTCTTATTCCTTTCAGATATTTGGAAATAGTGATTCTGTCCCTAATTCTGATATTCTTCCAAGCTAAACATTAACAGACTCTCTTTGGGAGAAGGAAAGAGAATATTGCTCACCGATAAGATGATGTGGAGCTTCTCGATCGACTTCTTGAGTGACTGTAGGAGACAGACCTTGTTCTGTGTCTTGATTTGGTTTCAGATTTACTTCGAGATCTACTTGGACTCCTGGACTGGCTATCATCATCCCGACTAGGCGTCTGCTCATCACTTGAACTCTCCTGATTTCTTGGTCTACGGTTTAAGCGTGCTGTCTTTCTTACTTCATCAAAGAGAGACCCAGGCCGAACTTTATTTTTGCTTTTAATTTCTATTCTCAAGCCTTGTGGTTTCATTTCAGGCACAGTGGTCAATGCCTTAACTTCCACAGCACTGGATGTGGCAGCAGTAGGTGCTGCCAGGTTCCCCACACCTTGCAGGGGCTTCCATTTCTTATCAATGAGGTTGATCTGGCTCTTCTCAGCCACCTCCTTCTTCCCGGTACTTTCTCCAGCACTAGCCAAGCTAGCAGAGCTGCTGTCCTGTTTCCCCACTTCACTCAACACTTTACTTTCAGACATGCTGCTTTCCTGTTTTACCACCTCTGCTTCAGGATGTTCTGTTGCCATATCCTGCTTCAGAACAATGTTTATATCTGGGGTACCAAGCCGTGCATTTCCTAGAGGGGAAGCCTCCTCTACCTTTGCTGGGGAACTCCTCTCAGGAGTACAGATCTCCATGTTGTCATCTGTTTGAAGCACATCTTCCACTCCATTGGTAACACTTTCTTCAACATGCTGAATGTTTTGTGAACAGGCCACGTTTTCCTCAGTATTTAAAGCTGTGGGAGAAATACTGAGTTTACTATCATCTTTAGTAAACTGATCAAGATCTGAGGAAACAGTCACTGTATTATGTTTACCTGAAAGGTTGCCCTCTTCACAGGATTTCTCAGGTTTTGGAATATTATCTTTTATGGTTTCACTGTTTTCAGAAACTTTTTTCTCTTTTGACTCCTGAGTAACTTGCTTGTCATCAATCTCCTCCTCCTCCTCCTCTTCGCCAAATTCTAGTGGAGGCTGCCAGTGAAATGCTTGCTTTCGTTTTGGAGCCTTGTGCTTTTTGTCTTTTTTCCCTTTCAATTTCTCTTTCACTTTTTTGGTGTGTTCTCTTTTAAGATTTTCCTTTGACCCATGTTTGTGCTTTTGTGGCTTTCCTCTATTGTTTTCCAAATTGGAACAGGACCCCTCAGACTCAGAAGTTGATGTGCGCTGTTTGCTTGATTTCCAAGCACCATTATCATCAGGCAGTGAAGTATTTGCAGATGACTTGGTTGTGGGTTTCACTTTGATGTGAATTTCACTAACCTCTGATTCAGAATCGGATGTGGCCTCACCTTCCTCCTTGTCAGAGGATGGACGGGAGTCATTTTTACTGTTTTTAGTTACATCTCGTTCTGAATTTGACTCAGAGTCCCATTTACTACCAGCATAATTCTTCCTTTTGGGCTTACTGCCATTTCTAAGGTGATCAGAAAGATTCTCTTTCAAAGTTCTTTTTTTTGAATGAGGGCATTCCCGTTCAGGCTTGGATTTTTCTTCACCTCTGTTTTTTTCTTGTTTATTATGTGTTCTTTCCATTTGGCCCTGCTTTTCTTTCTCCTGGGCTGACTGTGCAGCCTGAACACTTGACTGCTCACTGTCTGAAGAATAATCTAAAGATGATCTGCTCTCGCTATACTTTCTCAAACATGAAGACCTGTCTCTACCTTTGACATATTTACTGTGAAGTGTCTTTTCAGAGCTGCTGCTGTGTTTTTTATGTGAAACACTATTTTTTTTCCCACTGGATCTAAGTCTCCTCTTACCTCGCCTTCCATCATCACTGCTAACAGAAGTATATGAAGATGATCTACTACACTGTGAATGATCACTGTATTTATTTCGTGAATGAGATCTAGATGATGGAGACCTAGACCTTGAATGTGAACTAGCTAGACTACGTGATCTTGTATATGATCTGGAATAAGATCTACTCCTAGAAGATCTGCTCCTTGACCTTGGTGAGCTTTCTGAACTTCTATCACTGTATTTTGAATAAGTGCTCTGATCACTTTCTGAATTTTTTTCTCTTTTATGGTAGGATGATGAGCTACCAGTCTCTTTAATATTTGCTAAACTGTAAGTGCTTTGGATGGGTAGCAAATGGGTTGTTTTAGCTTTCATTTCCTGAATTCGCTCATAAGAGGGCTTCCAAGGTTTCTGTCCAGGCTTCCATCTTGAAGGGGGGGGACTGTCACTCAGTGGTATTACAGGAATATTTTCTGCTACAACTGGTTGTACTACTACATTTTCATTTTGTGCCATGGTTGATCTTAAAGGTTCTGTTTTAACTGGTTTATTTTCACTTAACTGAGAAGCTGGTTTTCTTGGTGATTTTGATGTTCTCTTTCGGTGCCCAGACTTGGAACTCGATTTGGACTTTGATCTACTTCGAGACTGTGATGAGGACTTTGACGCAGTCCTTGATCTTGAGCTTCCTCTAGAATAAGACCGTGAGTGAGATTTTGATCTGTATGAGTCTCTGCTGGAATGGGTTAAAGAGCTCTGGACATCCTTATCAGATTTAGACCAGTCTCTCTTTGATGAGTGATGAGACGATAATGAGGAAGAACGAGAACTCCTTTCTCTATCACAAGAGGATTTCATTCTTCGAGTGGAAGATTTTGAGGATTCTATGTCAGATGGTATAAGAATCCTTCTCTTCTTAGTTTGTTTGTGTCTTCTGCAATGTTTCTGCTTTTTCCCTTTCTTTTTATGCTTAACCTTTTTTTCTTTTCTGCGTTTTTTATGGTGGCCATCAGAGTGTCTTGCTGTACTAAGGTCTGAATAATATCCATTATAGGACCATGATCTGGATCTCTGGGACAAGCTTCTTTCATCCCATCGACTTGAACAGGGGTCACTTAACCTATAGAAAGGACATAATATTCATGCGGTGATTTATAAGCATGTTTTCTACGCCTAAGACACAGCTTTGTTAACAACAAAGTTCCTGACCCCATTAACACTTTAAGCACACGCAGGAACCATGAATCAGAGTTATAGGCCTGGTCTTGTTATGCTTTCAGAGACACACACTGAGAACTACTAACAAATTCACTTATAAAAGGATTTTTTTTTTTTTTTAAGCTTAGCAAAGAACCTTACATTTGTTAGGAAAATGTGTTTGAAAACCAAACCAACTAATCACAAGAATACTGCTGAACTCAATCACAAGAGTTTCTGGCTGTTACCTGCTTACAACCCTCTGCCTCTCAGAACAGTTTTTGAGGGTGAGTCAAACCAAGGTCTTAAACAATTTGTTGATTTTCTTAAGATGCAGGATAGCTGCCTGAAACTAGCATGAAGCTTGTTTTTTCTCGGCCTCATAGACGTAATCCAGATTTCCCCTAAGACTGTAAACTACCTAAAAAAGAAATTGAGGAAAAAGTACACAAAAACAGATACAGGCTATACAATCTGAGCGTTTATGTCAAGGCTCAGAATTGAAAGTCCTCAGCACCACTGTGTCCGAGCCACTTCTACACAGCAGATGCATTCCTTTTCCTCCTTTTCCCAATCCCAAACCACTCTGCAGGATGCCCCCAGAGAAAAAGAGAATACTACCATGGAGGGTCACACAGGGTCCCATTAGCATATTTTTCACTAGCTATCCTGCAGCCTGTCCCCTTCCTAAAATAAATATTCCACTGTGGGACAGTACTGAAGGTAAGAGATGTGTACACTTCTGAAAAAGCAACAGCCTCTGAGATCAAAAGTCAACATGCACACCGAGTGCAGGTTTTCCCATTTACCAATGAACTCATCAGTGACCTGGCTGGCTAGGAAAGAATCTGCTATATAATTTCTAAGTCCTAATTATTTCTAAAATTGACTAAGAGGTCATTAAAAGATACAGGCTTATAGTTTTTGTTTAAGGAAAACAGGATTTTGATTGAAAAGCCCAACTAGTTAAGAGTACTACTTTCACCAAGTAGTCCCAAATGTATTTCCTTTGGTCACAGTCTAATTCTGACTGTGAATCTTTCATTGACTCTTTAATGAAAAGTCCAGAATTGTATCCAATCCCTTTAACACTTAAAATATAACAGACACAGGATTGTGCTTTTACTCAAAGTTCTTACTTATCTCCTTTACTCCATTTTTCTCCACTAGGTGGTCTATATGCTCTTAATCTCTGCATTTCCTCTTTCCAGTGAGGAGGAGTTTCACTGCTGTCATCATCATCTGACTCAGAACAGGATCTTGATCTTGGAGGTGTGTGATAGCGCTTTAAAAACAAAAAGAATACTATTTTTAAAAATGCCTCTCCACAACAGTCTGCTATATGACAGAGTTAAGTAAAAGACCCAATCTCAGATCATCCCATCAAAGGTAATGATTTAAGTTACCAAAAGGATGGTCTAAAGTTCTTCCTTTTTTTTTTTCAACTTTTATATTAGGTTCAGGTGAAGTTATTTCAAACAAGGCATTAAAAGAGATGGGCAAGGCTGAGATTCACCTGTAATCCACATAAAATTTTCCTCTTTAAAGTCTTAATGATTTCTCAGCATACTCACTGATGGTTTCACATGTTCCTCCTTTCATACTCAATTAAACCCATTCAAACACAGCAGTATACTTTGCTCTAACAGCAATACCTTCCCATAACCATGGAAAATACAATTAGTTCCTTGAACACATTTTGTATTATATCTAAAATTAAAGCTAGGATTTTAACAATAGGTAAAAATCTTTTATTAGATACATAATTTCAAAAAAAGTCTTATCACACATACAATTGTGCCCCTTCCTTTAATCTTCCGTCCAGACTTTGATACAGATGGTTTCTGATCACTTACAACGGGTGCAACCTCAGGAATCTTCCTAGGAAAAGAAGATTGTGATGAAAATTAAAAGTAAGCAAAGAAGCTACAATTTTTAATAATGAAAACATATTATGTTAAGCTATTAATTCAAAGATATGCCATTTTGCAATCACTTTTTAAAACAAGACAATATCAGGCTTTAAAAATATTTAATAAACTAAATAACTTTATGCAGAGACCTAATTATAAACAAGGACTCTTATACTTTTCAGCTTTCAAAATAACTCTTCATAGGGAACTTATCAATAACACCAGCCATTATGGTATTTCCGTTCATGAAACATTTTCTTTTAATAATTCCAAACTTTAGTCTAATACACAAAATACATTAAATACTATTTTCTCAGATTAAATCTAAAGCGACACATTCACTCTTCCAATGCAGAGAAATAATCGTTGAACAAGTTGACAAAAGTAACTTATTTATGATACTAAATTGTATCTCCACTCACCAATTAATTATGCACTATTCAAATTGGGAAGCATGCTTCATCACTCAAATGGATCTGAAGAATTCAACTAACTCTCTATTCTGATAACTAAAAGCTTACCCCTTTAATAAAAGGCAAAGGCAAGAAGATCAGGAATAAAATCTTTCCAGATCACCAATAACGGCTTCCCTGACCAACTTGCCCAACCTCCTCTCCCTACTAGAATGTGAATTCTGAAAGATACGGTACATATCACTCAATAATCTAGTATCTCCCGTATTTCCTACATATCATTCATTAATCTAATACTCCCATAGTATCTTTCAATGTGCTTCAAACATGGATCATGTTTCATACATGAGTGTGGAATGCAATGAGCTGACAGAACTGTGTCTCAGAGAAATAAAAATATATAGTGTAGTCATCCTACTTACGGTTCAGGTTCTGCAGTAACAACAGGCATATCTCTTCTCAGTAAAAATCGGTTCTCAGGCACTGGAGGAATCTCTTCTGGGCGGACCACAGGTTTTTCCCTTTTAGCACTGGAATCAACTGACCTTTTTTCATTGGTATCACTCCTCTCAGAGTGACTGAACAAACCAAGTCACTGATTAAAATGTATAATGTTTGCATTTCATAATAAAAGCACATAAAATTAGACACTGAAACAACAGCATAATTAATGATAGCTTACAAGTCTCACTCAAAAGAGTTACAGGATTTTCACAAAGAGAAAATATATCAACCCAGTGAAAAACCCAAAGACTAGAATTTTGATAGGAAAATTGGTAAATGATCCTAACTCTTTTATTTTAAGAGTTCCAGGTCAGGCATTGTGGCTCACACCTGTAATCCCAGTACTTTAGGGGTCTTAGGTGGGAGGACTGCTTGAGGCCAGGAGTCAGAGACCAGCCTGTTCAACATAGTGGAAGACCCTGTCTGTACAAAAAATTTAAAAATTAGCCAGACATAGTGGTACACGCCTGTAGTCCTAGCTACTCAGGAGGCTGATGCAGAAAGATCTCTTGAGCCCAGGAGGTGGAGGATGCAGTGAGCTATAATTGTGCCACTGTATTCCAGCCTAGGTAACAGAGCAAGACCCTATCTCTTAAATAAAAAAAAAAAGAAAAAAAGAAAAAGGCCGGGGGCGGTGGCTCACGCCTGTAATCCCAGCACTTTGGGAGGCCGAGGCAGGCAGATCACAAGGTCAGGAGATCGAGACCATCCTGGCTAACACAGTGAAACTCCATCTCTACTAAAAATACAAAAATTAGCCGGGCATGGTGGCAGGCGCCTGTAGTCCCAGCTACTTGGGAGGCTGAGGCAGGAGAATGGCGTGAACCCGGGAGGCAGAGCTTGCGGTGAGCTGAGATCGTACCACTGCGCTCCATCCAGCCTGGGCAACAGAGCGAGACTCTGTCTCAAAAAAAAAAAAAGAATTCTTAGGACTATTTTGACCTGAAAACTGAAAACACACAAATCTTGGAGATGAAATGCCTATGCTGCCTACTCCTAGATTTGCCAGATTTCAATTTAGATAAAGTTTAAAAAATGCTATCCTTTTTCAGTAACAGGTAATAAAATTGAGTTTATAGAATTATACATACTTTTCCCATTCCAGAGAGTTTGTTTTTAGGTAAGAGTACATTGGTGTTTTACACATACCCTTTTGGATTCATTACATGTTTATTCCTTGGTTCTTCTGAACTGCTTGCTTCCTTTCGCCTCTTTTTAGAACGTTTAACTTTCGGCCTCCTCTTATGTTTCCTCCTTCTGCTTCTCTCATGTTCAATTTCACTTTCTGAAGATGATTCTGAAGAGGAAGAGGAATTGGAAGAGGAATCCGAGTCTTCTGAATGAGTTGGTTTCTTCCTTTTTTTCTCAAAAACTTTTAAGAAACATTAATAAAAACATTAGTACTAAACTTCAGTGCCTACCTTTCAGAGTAAAAAATGTGTTTACTGAATATCATAAAATATGCTTTACATACAGCAAACAAAAAATTAAGTATAGACAGCTTTTTTCAAGTTTATAATAAAATTACTGGCAAGATTGTAAGGAAATAACTCCCTTGTCTTTATGAAGCCTATATTCTGGTTGGGTCAAATAACAAGAAATAGGACTGGTGCAGCAACTCCTATCTGTAATCCCAGCACTGTGGGAGGCCAAGGTGAGCAAATCACTTGAGGTCAGGAGTTCTAGACCAGCCTGGCCAACATGGTGAAACCATGTCTCTACTAAAAATAACAAAAATTAGCCAGGCATGGTGGTGCATGCCTATAATCCCAGCTACTCCAGAGGCTGAGGCAGGAGAATCACTTGAACCCAGGAGGTGGAGGTTGCAGTGAGCCGAGACAGTGCCACTGCACTCCAGCCTGGGCAACAGAGCAAGACTCTTGTCTCAAAAAAAAAAAAAAAAAAATTGCATAATATGACAAATGATAAGTGCTAAGACAGAAAAACAAAGCAGTGTAAAGGGAATAGGAAGATTAGGGTAGTTTAACACAACATTTGAACAGAGACTTAAAGGAGCAAGGGATGGTATCATGCAGATATCTTAACAAAGGCTGTTCCGGACAAAGAGAATAGGCAGCACAAAGAACCTGAGTGGTTGGCATGTCTGAAAAAAGGTCAATGTGCCTGGAAGGCAATGAATAAGGGAAGAGTTTAAAGAGACAGCAGACAGCTGGACCAGCCAGGGCCTTAGAGACCACCGTAAAGACTTCTGCTTTGGATGATTGAAGAAGGGAGTCCTCGGAGGGTTCTGTGCAGGCGTGACATGAATGCAAACTATGGTTCAAAGGGATCACTCTGGTTGCTGTTAAGAACAGACCATAGCGGGCCTAGGATATAAGCAATGAGACCAGTTAGGAGGCTACTGCTGCTGACAAAAGATTACAGGACAGAGGCAAGGTAAACAGTTACAACGCTACGGCAATAATCCAGACACAAAATACTGGTGGTTTGGATCAGGCTGGTGGCAAGGGAAGTAAGAAAAAGTAAGATTTGACAAGATATACTAAAAGATTAAATGTGTAAGGTCTGATTCAGAGGCACCAAGGGCTATTGCTATGCCACTAATTCCACTACTCAAATCTAGTTACAGTCTTCAACAATGCTGTACCTGTGGCTCAGCTTCATCTACTGTCAAAACAGTTCTTACCATCTTTTATTGATTTTGTGGCAAGTACTCCACAGTCAATAACTCGCACATCTGCATATGGTCTGCTTGCAGCATCGGTTTTCAGATTTTCAATTTGTTCGATTACTTCAAAACCAGAAATAACCAGTCCAAAGACGACATGCACCCTGTCATAATGCAAATTCAAGAAACAATTGGTTTGATGATAATTAAGCTATAAACAGTAATCAAGACAATTAACTGTAATCAATGACATGTCCACAGACCTGAAAATAAAACCAAACTGTCTGTTGTAGGAAGCAACTAGAATGGAATGAGAAATTGAAATCTGCTTCATAAAAGGAAAATTATGCAAACTGGGCTTCGGTTTTCTGCCTTTAATACAATGGTTCTTAACCATTTTAGGGTAAAGATTCTGTAACATTCAGACTTCACTTGCACTTGGTACTTGGACACTTTCCTTACAGGGACATCTCAAATTGTACTGCTTACTACCTGACCCATTTTGGAAAACAGAAAAAAAAAAAAAGAATTATATTGCTGAGAAGGCCATCCCTGAGCACAGATTAACTCCTTCAGTAACATGAGAGCCATGGGGTTTCAAAACGACTATATTCTGTGATTCTAAAGAATAGTTTGGCTATGAGATTAAGCCAGCCATTAAGAGGGCTCCCTTGAGGGCTCAACCATGGTCCACTCTCTTTTTATGGCTGGCCACCCAAACACTTCCCCAATGTAGTAAGAATGTAACTCTTACCCATCCAGGTGTGGAGCAGGCTTTGTGGTACTATGTAATAAACACCAACATAAAGATGATGTCAAACACGATGTGTTCAGGTGAAGAGAGCAGAAAGGTTTAAACACAGCATGTAGAGAACAAAGAAGTAAAGATAAAAAGATAGGGGAAAAAGTTAAACATGATATACATCTAACCTTAAAAACCCCAAAATAGCAATAGTAGCCATTTTACTAATTTAAAAAACTCAAAATTATAATGAATTACAATCATCTCTATTAGATTATATATATGTATATATATGAAATCAGTTTGATTTGACTTATAGCCATAAATATACAGCATGAATACACATTAAAGTTACTCTCAAATCCAAAACAACAAAACAAAACACTTTAAAAAAAAGTTCTCAAAATTTATCAGCATAATTAAATAAGAAAAGCATCTCTTATTTGCCCTATGGAAAGAAAGTGTGATTAACATTTGCCTCACACACTTAAATGTTTTCTTATTTGTTATTTCTCATACTGAGTCAGTGCACATTTTTAGGCAGGCAAGACAGAGGTAGGTCTTAGGAGTTCTGTTTCCAGAATTCCTGCCCATCTTTCTTCACCCAAGGTGAAGCTCTGAAACAGCAACTCTGAAAATGCGATAGGGAGAAAAGCTTCAATCTGCCATCCCTTCTGACAGCAAAGTAATGATGGATAACATTACAGACATTTTAAATTTCCATGGCCCAGAAAACACCCAACTGGCTTCTTCTACAGTCACCAACTGTCAGACAGTCACTCTTGGGAAGCCTACAGGGTACATTTGGTTAAGATATTTTGAACCCAAGCTAGTTTTCCCATAGCATTTTCACAGATCTTCACATTATATGAATTGCAGTAGAAAAAATTCAAAAGCAGATAATTAGACTCAGAATTATATACCACAAGCATCTTGATTTATAAGAATGAGAAACAGATATATAAGAGATAGAAAATTTGAAAGAGAAAAGTATCACTAGATGTCAGGCCATGTTAAAGCAGTCAACTGTACTAGAAGCTCCCACATAAATTTTTGTATTCACTTTAAGGCAATTTTAAGACATGTAAGTGAACAAAACCCAGTTTTTAACCTTCGTAACAATGCTAAAAATATTTATTGTACAAGGATTTGTAACGCTTATACTTACATTAAGAATATTCAGTTCTGTAAGAGCACTACAGAATTTAATTTAAAAAAATTAAAATGTCAACTTAAGAAGTTCCAGAATTTTAAAGAAAATATCAAGTTTTAAAAGCACAAATCTCAAATATTCCTTAGAAGATTGAAAAGTGGAAATTCACGCCAATGTAATTATAAAAACAGCCAGCAAAAAGAAAACAAAACAAAAACTATCTAGTGAATTAATGAGCCACTAGTGTTTAAACCATTAAACTAGCATCCAGAAACCACCTTGGATGGTAACTTCAAGATAGAAATGTGCTTTAATTATAAAACTTTACCAAAGTACACTAAAGACAAGAAATTTGTACAGAAGCTAGTGATTCTATTATATGAAAGATGTAAAGGGTGCTTTTATTTTTATTTGTTTATTTTGAGATGGAGTCTCACTCTGTTGCCCAGGCTGGAGTGCGATGGCGCGATCTCAGCTCACTCCAACCTCTGCCTCCCAGATTCAAGTGATTCTCCTGCCTCAGCCTACTGAGTAGATGGGATTACAGGCATGCGCCACCAGGCCCGGCTAATTTCTGTATTTTTAGTAGGACGGGATTTCACCATGTTGGCCAGGCTGGTCTCAAACTCCTGACCTCAGGTGATCTGCCTGCCTCAGCCTCTCAAAGTGCTGGGATTATAGGCGTGAGCCACCATGCCCAGCCAAGAGTGCTTTTAAAAAAGTAAATTTTTCTACAATATAAGGGGTCAGCCCCAAATATATAGAAGTAAAAACAATGTATGGTTTCCAGATTAGATACACTCCTTCTCCTTCCTTGATCCTTTCTCCCGTAACTCACAGATCCTGTAGTATTGGGGAAAGCCTGCAAATTTTACTTAAAACATAAAGAGCCCAATTCAATTTGCCATCCTGGCTAACAGAAAGGCTGTAAAAACCACCTTATGGCAAACCTTTGGAGAAAATGGTGAAATAAAACATTCCAGAGTAATGTAGTGATGCAGCAACATACTACTTGAGATTCAATTTGAGGATGGAATAGCTATCTTTATAACATTCAAATTTAGTTTTTCGTTCAAATGAAAACTGCCAAGAATAGGCAAACTTGGTCCTTTATTGTAGTAGTGCAGAAAACAAATGAAGACAGGAATGACTCTTTCAAGGACAACTCAGCCTGCCCATGGTGCCTAAATCTGATGTGAATGATTTAAGTCCATTACTTGCATCTGCAACTCAAGATACAGAAATATAAGTTTGTACTTTAATTGGATTAAATTACATATTAAGAATACTAAAAATATTTAACAAAAAGAAGCCCTCTGGGGTTCTCAACCTACATTCCAGGAGTAGAAATCCCAATGTAAAGCAGGGTTACTGGCACTTGGCTAATACATGGATGAACAGAGGACATTAGCCAAAGAGGGTTACAAAAGGGCAGAGAGAACTAATATGCACAGTCCAGACTATTCAATTCTACTAAAAGAAGCAGAGAGTTCATCTCACTAACTCTTAATCTTTCAGAACTCTCAATGGAAAAAAAATTGCATTGATCTTAAAAGCAGCTGTTTAAAAGAGTTGTGCAATGGTGACACATGCTCAGTAAGTTAAGGTCAGAGGCTATGAAAAATGTTTAAAATTTATATATGCTTATGAAAACATACCTAAAAAAGAAAAAACCACAAAGAACATTTCAAATTATAAAACCTTTCAATATTTATGCATTTCTATTTTCTCTTTTACTTAGAGACAGTGATTTTTCAGTTTCCCCGACCCCTGAATCTACTTTAAAAAACATGTGTACAAGGTATTTAAGCCTTATAAATCCTAGAAATTGACAGTGTCACTGCTACTCCAAAACCAATCTATAGTTTTATACCGTTATCAGATAAGATTTTGCCCTTATACAGAAATGACTAATTCCACACTGAAATGAGAACTAAAACCATACTATAAACTATAACCCCACTCCCCCAACAGAAGATGTACAGGAACTTGGTGGAAACGAGCCACTGAAGTTAAAATATAGTTCCCAGGATTAAACATGAAAAATAAAACGCACTTGTTTTACATGTACTGCTGCTATATAGATAAAGCAGAAAGTTTTTTTTTTTTTTCTTAAAATGTTTCAATGCACATAACAACAGAATTAAAGAGATAAAGGCAAAGAAAGAGAGAGAGCCTTAGAGTAATGAGACATTACCTTTGGAGCGCACGGTGTAACACTCTTTCTGTAAATTTTACACAAAAATGGCAAGAAATAAATTGTAATACACTTTTAAGACAAGACTGAATCTATGTTTTAATATCAATATAACTTTGAAATTAAATATTTTCAAGTTTTATGCAGAGCAAGAAAGCTTTTTTAAATGGAGGGCTCTAAATTTTCTTTCATATGGGATATTTACATAGAGATGAATTATGCTTAAGAAAAGCATTGTGGCTAAGTGGGAATCTATTTAGATCCTTAATATTGTAACACAGAGTGCCAATAATAGCTATTAACATATTACATTTCCTTTCACAAATCCCAGAAATTAGCTAAGACAGTATTTTCTCAAAAGAGAATAGTGCATCTTGAATACATACATAGATATAAAAAATCTGAATGCCCAGGAGCAGTTACTACCAGTTGAAAGCAAAAATTTCATTAGAAAAAAGTGAGTTAAGATCATCCAAAACAAAATTTCAAGGAACTTTTAACTAACTCACATCAAACAGTTAAAGAATCTTCCATGCTTCTACATTTGAAACCTTTGTTTGGTGACATACCACAACAGACTACTTTCAGAAGTTAACGAGCAAATGTATGGGCCCTAGTTACTGTTCAGCGACATTAGATGCACATTGAAGTTAAGTCACTGAACATAATAATAAAGTAGCATAACTAACTACAATTTCAGGGACCTTCTCAGAGAATAAAAAGGCAAGAGAGATGAAAGCGTAAGTGCAGTCAAATCTTAGCCACCATATCTTCTTTTCCTGTCTAATCTCTGATTTTCCCCATTATGAACAATTTTTTTCGGAGAACACATACTGACTAATTTTTATCTGTATTTAAACAAATAAATCTATTACTACTCAGATCAAAATACTATTATACCATGAACAAAATGCTTTATAAGAGTCTTGAATGTAATAAATCTTGAAATATTTAAAAATAAGCTTAAATTTATCATAAAGGCATTGACAACATGAATAAGTGTCAAAAAAGAACATAATGTTTGAAATAATGTGGAGTTTTCAATGAATGTTGCAAAAAAAACAAGTAAGTGACTGTAGGTGTAAAGTAGTATGGAAGAGGGAAATAAAGATAACTTCTGTCCACTTTAGCTTTTAACATGCGATGCTTTCCCTTCAACTCCTGAAACTATCATGCTGCCAGGGAAGAGGCACCAAATTGTACAGAATGACAACACTTGTATAAGGGTAATAGAAACTAACCAAGCCACTTGACAACGCTCTACCCATGTGTTCCAAAAGGCACCAAAATAGAAGTGCTTTCTAAAAATCAGCACTAATGTTAAGGTAATACACACCAAACATTACTAGATAAAAAATTTCTTCCACATTGCTAGTACATAAGTTACATAAACATTAAGTTATTAAGCCTGGATGTTAGGGATGACACTTGATATTCAGAGAATTTGGTTTATGGCTAAGTTTCACAAACATCTTAGCTCATGAAAAAATCTGAAGTTAACATATGAAGGTATTACCCCAAAAGAAAGGAAGGAAAAAGCTAGAACTTCTCAGGTTATTAACACTTACTAGCATTTCCTCTTACATAAATTTATGAATATGTGGGTAGAAAAAGCATTTCTACCCCGAATCTAGTTTTATTACCCAAAATGTCAACATAGCTTTACAAACCCCTTAAAACCAACCACTCCTCTACTCTCTTTGCTCCACTACTTTGCAATAATCAGCACTCCTCTCCCATTTAGGTACTTGCAAGTCAGATTCTTAAATGACATAAAACATATTCTAAAACTCCTTATGCCCCGCCCCCCCATTGCCCTATTTATGACTGCTAAAATGTAGCAAACATGTTTTGTTTAAAGTTCAAAGTTTGACTCTTCTACATTATCTTGTTTTCTTACATTGTTATAATTATTAATGACCACTGACAGTGGCCAGTGACAGGAACTGTTCTTGCAGGCTCCGCAGACCTACTCTACTGCTGTGCAGACTCATGTTTTAACAGCAGCTGATGAAGAGACTTCTGTTGCTCTTGATTTAAGATGACCCCAATACTTCTTTAAGACATTTTTCAGACTAAAGAAAACTAGGCAATTGTGACTATTTCCATTAGGCAAGACAATGTTTGCACACAAATCATTCCACACATTCAGACACTTAGGACTACCCTACAAAACACCTTCTTCCTTTTACATCCATATTTTCATACCAATGTTTAAGAAAAACTAACTCAAGGTACATACAAAACTAAAATCAAGGTTTCCTGACAGCTATATTAGTGTCCTATCCCAAAAGTTACTTACTACAAAGCTATAAACTATTTACTTAATCTTTTTCATGACTACTTTATACAACATCTTTGTCTTTTTTATTAATGTATATAAAGACAATGACAATTACAGTCAGAATTAATAAGCTATCACTAACAGCAAAAGGGGAAAGAATGTTTCCCCAAATGTCATTTTGTTTTCCAGCAAAATGCTTGATGCTTCTAATCCTTAACTAAAATAAATTCAGAGCAGAGTGGTTAATAAAATTTTGAGCTTAAATAAGCTTAAATTTATAGTAAAAGCAATAATATGAGTAAGTGTGCAGGATTCTTTTTCTAGCTATCAGTTTCTTCCAGATTTTAAATAAAATTTCTATAACCTGGACTTTACATGCTTTTTCAAGAATTTAGCATAATCTACAGAATGAAAAGGTTGGACTAGATAATCTCTAAATCCCTTTCCATTCTATGACTCTATAATTCTAGTTTTTATTGTGGTTTCTTCCTATTCTTTAACCTAAAAAATAAATAAGAATACAAAGGACAAAATAAATACCAAATTAACCTGGTAGCTTTAGTCCCAAGTCTTTGAATTCCTTCAAAAACGTTCAAAATAAAACCACTGTTTCCTTAGTGATTCAAGGGGATAGTGCCATATACCACTTCTTCCACATTTCTTGAGCAGTACTATTCCAAAAAGAATCAAGTTTTCTTCTATATAGACCCCCGAGAGCAAAATCATTATAACAAATACAGTAGTAGAAATAAAGTTACTGTAAAAATTACAAATAGATTTATAGAAGAAAATCTGATTTTCATTATGTATATAATTGTTCCAGCCAAAGAAAGCAATATAAGCAGAATTATGTTGAATAAAAATGACACATGCCTAAGGAAGGGGGAGTTTTTAAATGTGTAAGTAATGAAGACAGTAGTTAATGCACAAAACACAAGAATCCTTGAGGGATGTTTTGCAAATACCCACACTAACAGCACCAAATCTACTCCTTAGGAATTGCAGAGTAACAGATTCGTAACAAAAACTACAAAAACAATTTTGCAATGATGTATTAAAAATCCTTATTGAGCTCATAAAGCAGGAACTATAAAGACAGTTCTTTTTATTTTACCACCATTCTTACACTATCCTTTCTTTTTCAGATTCCAGAACTGACACTCAAGGTGCCATATGAGGAGCTGTGGTAACAGGGTAAAAGGCAGGAGCCATCCTTTGGAAGCCATCAACAAGCTCTGTGACCATCAGAGCTATTATCTGTGATCATATACATAACCTGAAGACAGCGTATCATATTTTAATACTTTCAACTCCAAAAGGCTTCGGGCTTGTAAAAACATAGTTTCAAAGATTTTTCTTTCATCAGCCACCATCTCCATTTTTACCTATCCTTCCCATAAATGCAAGTATATGTTTTAGTTCTGAAACATGAAAGTTAATTTGATTTTATCCTGCAACTCTTGAGAATTGATCTTTCTAGCCAGCATAAAGAAAGTATACAGACACAAAAATCTTTAGAAAAAATACAGGAGGATTAAATAGTCAATTACTTCCAAGATTGCTTACTCTTTTGCAAAGGGACTGCAAACCCCTTTCTAGAAGGAAATTTCAAACTAAAAGTAAAAAATTTTCTTTCAATCAGAAGTTCACAGTGATTTTACTACCATCTAAAGTAAATTAACTTTGAAAATAAGTGTAAAAATTGTAATTGCAATTTATTGATTTAAAATTATTTGGCATTCCTCCTCAAAAATTGTAGTCCAATATAAAATTAGGCCATGTAGAAAACAGTAAAGGCCTTTACTAGATGTTCCTAGAAAATACGTAAGCAAGTACTAAATAAAATAAAAATAAGATGTTTTTGAAGGGAGAATTTCATATACTGAATTTTAATTACTGTATGTTTAACGATAGCATTTTTAATGAGTTTTAACTCTAACATTTTATGAACAAGCTAACGTATATAACAATATCAAGAAGCTGCTGCTACTTGATAAATTTTAATTGTACTGATATAAAAAAGGAAATCTAAAAGAAACTTTAGAGCCCTCAAATGGTAGCTTCTTGACCAATGAATCATTATGTTTTTCATGTTCACAGTTCAGATAAGCTTAAAAATGGAAATGGGAAACCTCAACCAAAGGATAAACAATTTTTACATTAAGTTACTATTAAAAAGTCTTTCTGAAAATATTTCTTTCTGCTTTGTATTGGCTCTTAAGAAGGTTAAGAATAGAAAATCACTCTATTAAAGAAGAGTAATAACAAATAACCTATGGGATCAAAACAAGATAAGAGAACAACTGTTGTAGGTCTTTTACCTGTAAAATTCTAAGCATAATCTTTTATCAGTTTTCCATTTTTAGGACATTCTTAGGAATAGAATGCCCCTTATCTGAACTTTATCAGATCATGTAGAAATATATTTTTCAGAAAAATTTAACATTTGAGTTTTATATGTCAGTAATATACTCCTTTAAAGACAGGGAAGCGCTATTCATACTCATTCATTCAGAAAGATGACAAAGAAAATGTTTTCAATAAATCATTAATGAAATATTTCTCCAACATACATAGCACAACTGAGATTCACTTCCAATCAAAAACAATAACCCTCCTGCTGGACAGTTATCTTTCACATTTTATATGACAGAATTATGATAAAAATAGGTTTTGAAGCAGCTTTAGATAAGAATATAACTGAAAGTATGCCGAAGGATTTATTTAGAATTTTCAGATAAGAAAAAGGTAAGTTTTTGATTGTGCAATGCACATACATGTAAATATATTTGCTTTTTCAAAAGCAAATTTAGTATTCTTAAGTTTCCTGAGTGACAATCTCATAAATTTTGGTGGAAATGATAGCAACAATGGGTTATTTCAATTATGCATGGAGACCTCATAAAATTTGAGTTTTCTAAAATGCGTGCTCAACAGCAGGTCACCTATCTCTACATAACATCAGAAAATAACAGTACCTCTCTCAAAATTGCCTCAAAGAGCAACAGTAAGAGAAAAAAACAACCATGCAATGGTTTACTCAAACTGCTTTCCCTGCTGAGGGGGTACAATAACTGAATCCGCTACTATGAACAATTTTTACATGTTCATCAATAGTTTATGTTCCAATCTAGTTTTGGTAAGTGAGCACTCAAATTTAACAGGGGCTTAAATATGCCGTCATCTTTTTTGAAGATGATGGCATATTTTGAAAACAATGTGTAAATTTTAAGTTTTTTAAGTCCCATTCTTCCAATCCAGGATATATGCTGAATGCTGAGGCAGTTGTTAGACGTTCTAAGTTTCAATGATATTAGAAATTAATAATAAAAATAAAGCTGACAGAATTTTAGCATTAAACTTGGTTTAACTATACCATCTTTCTTATGAACAGCGCTTCTCTGTTTAAGAAAAGCTCATCTCTGAATTATGCCTACTCACATGAAAAACTGGGAACCATTGGTATGTTTCCCTCGATTTGCCATTGACAAAAGGAACGCTCTGTCATGTTTGAGAATAAAGTTTTCATCTGTTTGAAGAAAACACAAATTTGTCAGTCTCCAATTATAAGTCACTTTCAAGTAATGTTCAAGTAATAAATAGAAAGCAAAAGATGAAATTCCTCTTCTGGTCAGTACAGATAACTTGACTGAACACTCAGAAAAGAAAAATTTAAGCTAATCAAATAATAAAAGCATAAAAAGGCCAAAAGATACTAATTAAAGCCTTGAGGAAAAGAACATATATTTAATACTTTATACAAACAGCCTTAGAACAGTCACTTTTAGTAGTAATATACTTTGGCTAAATGATATTTAAATTATTAACTTTCAGGGAAAACTAGTAAAATTTTAGAAAAATCTCTAGCTTACTTCCTCCAAACTTCCAATTAGCTTGCCTAATGTACTATACATGGAAGAAGTTTAATAATCTTTTTAGGTGTTTAATTTTTATACAGTAAATTATTCAACTGAATTGAAGCTAGACTACGAGACCAAAAAAATTATGTTATAGTAAGTTACAGGAACATATCTAAATTAAGTATGTGTATACTCAATTGTATCACAAAATTATCTAAGCAGGAAAGCCCTGTGAAACAAAAATTTAAATAGCAAAATACAATTTTAAGGTACAAAAGTATCTGCCACAGGGAACAACCACAAAGTGGCCTAAAGCATTAGTTTTAAATTGCTACATAATAGAACCAGCTAAACAGCTGTTTCCTACTAGTTCAAAGGAAAAAAAAATCTGTGATAAAGATCACTTAGAGTTATTTTAATTCCAGCAGGAATATCCTTGAAAACTAATTTAAATGTCCTTTTAACATTCATACAAACAAATCTTCTTCAGAACAAACAGAAACATAGAAAACTTTAAAAAGTGATTACCTTGGGAACAGGCTTCTGAAAAAGAGTAGTAATCCATTTTCCCCCAAAGGAAATATAAAAGACTATTATAACACTGAAGCTATTATAGCGTTAAAACCTAGTAATATTAGATTTCATTACAAACCTCTGCAACTGACTTTTCTAAGGCTTTTTGGGGCAAGTGCAATAGTTAGATTTATGCAGATGCTACTATTATAAGAATAAACACAGTCATAGTTCTAATATACAAAAGAAAACATACAAACCTTCGAAAAAGGAGGAAATTCAACTTTTATTCAAAGAAATTGCTTGGTTTAGGGGGAAAAAAACCCCACAACTAGACTCTTTTCCCTGATGTGAAATTAATAACCCATTGGGAAATGAAAAAAGATACAGAAGTATGTATGAAATAATACACAGAATTTTCCAAGTCTTCAAGCAATATAGAAATCCAGCCACAACCTGACCCAGACTGTCCATAAATTTATTAGGAAGGGTGCAAGGGAACAGAATTGGAGTTTGTGTTACTGAGCTTCGTTCTCTTACCTTTTCATTTTGCAAAAGACCACATTCTCTATAAACAAAAGAATATGTTGACAGTTTTAGGCAGGAAGATAGGAGTTTTCATGTATATAGTTGCCTAACCTCCATGCTGAAAGTCATGTTTAACCATAAAGTTAGCCTTAATTAATCTTGTCAATTAAAAATTATATATTACAATATAATTTATCCCCAAATTCATGCAAATAAAGTATTTTCATGCAGCATTAGTTTCATGCAAAAAGTGAACTATAAGTAAACCTCTTCTCATTAAAAGTATATGATCAAACTTGCTTTAATATCAGAACTGAAACAAAAGACGGTAAAATAAGCCTTACCTTTAAAATATCCACCATAAATTGATTCTCCACCTTTTCCATTACCTGCAAATAATGAGTTACATTAAGCCATAATGAACATTAAAAATATACTAACACATAAATCATTTTTGATAGCTTCAATTTGCTGAAGGAAACCTTGGAATGTTATAATTGCTGCAATAATCAAAATTCTCAGAGTCCTCAATTAACTTCATCTTTAAAATATATGTCAAATCCCATTACAATAAATACCATAAAAAAAGCCATCTTCACAATCCACTTATTTCAAACAGTAACAACATCAAAAACATTCTAGAACAAAAGCAATCAGACAGTACTTTGGCATTCATTGTAAAGGAATTCACTAAGTAACTATAATATTAATAAACTGCATAAAAACAAGATAAAATTTCTTACGTGGTACTTTGCTTTTTCATACATTCTGGATCTATAATATTCACTCATCCAACAAGTACTCACTGACCACATTTTATATCATACTGTAATTGACACAATATTTAGAACTAACAGTAATAATGAAATACTTTAGAAACTGATAGATGGAGTTATTAGGAACACAACTTTTAGCTCTACCTTCACTGAAGTCCCCACCCTGAATCATAAAGTTTTTAACCACACGATGGAACGTAGAACCTTTATAACATAACTTCTTCCCAGTTGTTTTCCCAAGGCCTTTCTCTCCTGGAAAAAAAAAAGAAATGAAATTTAATTATACATACATCCTTCCATAGAAAGAACAAACCAATTAATCCTGTGTCAAATCTTGCTGGGCACTGGAAGAGATATAAGAAGTAGATGACATGATAATTTAACATACACACATGCATGCAAACCAAAATAAATAATACAAAGCAGCATGTAAATGTAAAATTGTGTGGTACAGACTCTACATGCTATAGGACATAATATTAGACACACTTGTCACTCTAGTTAAAGAACGAGGTCGGGCATAGTGGCTCATGCCTGTAATCCCAACATTTTGGGAGGCCGAGGTAGGCAGATCACTTGAGGTCAGGAGTTTGAAACCAGCTTGGCCAACAGGGTGAAATCCTGCCTCTAAAACAAAAAAACAAAAATTAGCCGGGTGTGGTGATGCAGGCCTGTAGTCCCAGCTAATCAGGAGGCTGAGGCAGGAGAATCACTTGAATCTGGGAGGTGGAGGTTGTAGTGAGCTCACACCACTGCACTCCAGTCTGTTTTGGAGACAGAGTCAGACTCCGTCCCAAAATAAATAAACAACAAAATTAAGGAGTTAGGGCAAAAATTGCGTATGTGTATCCAAGTAAGAATTTAAAATTTCAGTGTGTTCTAATTTTTATTTTATTTTATTTTTTTTGAGACGAAGTCTGGCTCTTGTCCCCCAGGCTGGAGTGCAATGGTGCAATCTCGGCTCACTGCAAGCTCTGCCTCCCGGGTTCAAGTGATTTTCTTGCCTCAGCCTCCCGAGTAGCTAGGATTACAGGCGCCTGCCACCACACCCAGCTAATTTTTGTAATTTTATTAGAGACAGGGTTTCACCATGTTGGCCAGGCTGGTCTTGAACTCCTGACCTCAGGTGATCCGCCTGCCTTGGCCTCCCAAAGTGCTGGGATTACAGGCTTGAGCCACCACGCCCGGCCAGTGTGTTCTAATTTTAAAGTAACATTATAGATGTTTCCCTCCCCATTTTTTCTATTTATTTAAAATTTATTGTAAAATTTGGAATACTAAATTTTTTCAAAGTAGTGAAATTCATAAAATTCCATCAAATCAGTTTTGAATGTGTGCTATTATTTTATAAACTAAAATGTATAGAGAAGATTCCATTACATAATGTAGATTCTTACTCTCTTTTTCATTTTTGAGATCATTCCTTTCTAATATCTTCCCCTTAAGAAATGCTTCCCTGATTTCATATAAAAGTCAGTATAAGTAACTCTTTTTTTTTTTTTAATTCACAAAACTAATTTCACAAGTCCATTATAATTTCAGGAAAATATCTATTCTGTTCAGCAAGGTAAAACTATAAGACACAGCTTCTCATCAGAAATAATAATTCACTTACCTGAGCACAAGCAAAGGAAGTTTTTGCATGTTTTTGGACATATGTCTGAGAAGAGCTGAAACATAATGCGACCAACTGAAATAAAATACATAGGGGAAAAAGTAGTAAGCAAGTTAAATATATCATTTTAATGGGAGAAAGAAACAGGGCTAACAAATTAGAAAGTCTATTTTTATAATTCATTTTAATTTGTTAAACGATGTAATGGGAAAGCATTTAACTGGGTGATACCTATGAACAAGAACACCACTTTATTTGTTATTGTTAAAATTTACATGCAGCCAAAGTGGTTCCAGTCCCAAAATTATAGGATTTTAAGTGTGTTTTAAAGGAACTTTGTATTATTAGATTCCTTGTAGTAGTATAGTCTCCTATCTGAACTATAATCTTCTTTAAAAATACTCTCAATAGTTGTTTGATTTATGCTTGGGCCCTTCCAGTGATGAGAGTACATCAAAAGATAGTAATTCTGGCCAGTATTGTTAAAAAGAAAGGTCTCTGTCTCTTTATTTTCAGCTTTCTTCCTTTAAGCAAGAACTGTTAAGAGCCACCTTCCTGAATTGCACCAATCACACTTAAAATTCACATTTTAAGCTAGGCATGGTGGCTCACACCTATAATCCCAGCACTTTGGGAGGCCTCTGAGGCAGGGAGGGTTGCCTGAGGTCAGGAGTTTGAGACCAGTCTGGGTAACGCAGAAGAATCCATCTCTACAAAAAATTTTAAAAATTAGCTGGGGATGGTGGCACATGCCTGTAGTCCCAGCTACTGGGGAGGCTGAGGCAGGAGGTTCACTTGAGCCCAGAATTTCAAGGCTGCAATGAGCTATGACCATGCAGTGAGCTTTGATTGTGCCATTGCACTCTAGCCTAGGTGACAGAGCAAGACTTAAAACAATGCCTCCCATTCTATTCCCTGAGAGAGCAGAAACAGAAGAGGTTATGGTTCCCTACAACAAACATGAAATTACAAGGAAAAGTCTGTAACTTCAATTTAACTATGCCAGAGAAAAATGGTTCTCAAACTTTGGTCTCAGGGTTCTTCTAAACTCATTATTGAGCTTTTGTTTATCTGGTTCATATCTATTGCTATATACCATATTAAATGTTAAAACTCAGAAATGTTTAAAACAAGAATACACAAGCACACGTTCCATTAGCTGTCAG
Source organism: Papio anubis (assembly GCF_008728515.1). NCBI lineage: Eukaryota > Metazoa > Chordata > Mammalia > Primates > Cercopithecidae > Papio > Papio anubis. The sequence goes on from NC_044977.1 coordinate 98,030,578, forward strand.
GGCAGTGATATCATCACATATTAAAATATAATCTCTGGAAAACTTGACTGTATATTCACAAGAGAGCACAAAAGGCGAATCATAATCTATTACTATAAAAATAGTTGTGACTTTATGGACCTGTTGAAAGCATATCAATAAAATAAGAAATGCAGTTCTGATTTGCAATTAATAACTCTCGAGTTCCTTTTCCCTTTATTCTACAAGATCTTTTCCATTATAAACATTTTTATTTATTCAAAAGGACTTACAGAATAAATAAAAATTAACTGTGGACCAAGTATAAATCATGTTCAGAACAGATACAAAATGATTCTGTATCACTAAGATTGTAATTTATTCCTGGCCCTATCAGTCACTTCCTTTGAGGAGGAAACAATGATACTGCATTACAGACATCGTTAATGGGTAAAGCGGGATCATGTGAGAAGACCTTCCTGTGTCAACACTCTTAGCCTATAGCTTTAAAAGAGCCAAACTATAAAGCATTTTCAAAACTTTGTAGCTATTCTTAAAACCTAAGGGAATGAACAAAAAGACAGAAAGCAAGCAAAAAGGAGGACCTACAACTTGCAAGCAGGGAGCAATGTATCTAAAGTCATTTCAGAATTTTTAAAAAATACCTATAATATCAGTAATAGTAACCATCACCCTACTTATATAGCAACATTTTACCAGTATAATAATTGTATTTTCATCAGTCTTCATAAATCCCTGGGAAATGGCTTAGCTGGTGTCAAGTTCAAAATCATCCAGCTTTGTATACCAGAAAGACTTAGATCTTTGCAATCCCTGTAAGATGGCTACTTTTCAGGACAGAAGACATAATCCAAATAATCAAAACATAGGGCTTTTCTTAGGACCATAGTAAATTCAACATCAGGTGTTTTTTTTTTTGTTTTTTTTTTTTTCAAAAACTTGTAATGCCTCAAAATGAAAGCTGGTCAAAGTTTCAAATGTTCTTAGTTTCTCCTTAACAGATGATTGGAAATTGTGTACCCTCCAGTAGTATAATACACTTGAAAACACTTAAAATGTGATTACATTCCTATCCAATATTCAGAGAGGGACAGCTAACTAGAGTGGTTTAAAAAAAAAAAAAAAATCTCGGCTGGGCCCATAATCCCAACACTTTGGGAGGCGGAGGCAGGCAGATCACCTGAGGTCAGGAGGTCAAGACCAGCCTGGCCAACATGGTGAAACCCCATCTCTACTAAAAATACAAAAATTAGCTAGGAGTGGTGGCAGGCGCCTGTAATACCAGCTACTCGGGAGGCTGAGGCAAGAGAATCGCTCGAACCTGGGAGGTGGAAGTTGCAGTGAGCCAAGATTGCGCCACTGCACTCCAGCCTGGGCAACAGAGCAAGATTCCCATCTCAAAAAAAAAAAAAAAAAAGAAAGAAAAAACAAATCTCACCTCTAATATCTTACCCTCTTCTAGCTTGGTGCAAAAAAAAAAGTCTTTTGCCCTCTGAACCTCATGGCACAAGGGATAGAGCAGAGGTTTTTATGTCCTCTATGGCATTATGTTGTTAAGAACAAGAGGAAAAATACAACAAAACTGAATTGTTTTCACTTCAATAACATGGTGCAAGGTTAAACATTGGCACACCAGAAAAATAATTTTAAAATCCTGAAAACACACATTAACCCAATCAGGTTTGCAAGGCATGACAAAGGCTGAACTATGGATATTCAGACATTAGTTGAGTCTACTTTCTTAAGTTAAAATGTTTGTATATATGCAATTTGAAGGGATTAAAAACAAAAAGGTCAAAAAAAACACAACAAAACAGCATTATGATTTCTACCTTTATAAAGAGGTAACCTAGTATTAATTCCCTTCAAATTAAATCCTGAGATTGAACACTACAGGATACAGACCAGCAAATACTAACTCGAACTGAAGCTCATTAGCAAGATTAACAGGTTTTCAATAAACATTTTTTATTGAATTGTATTATTTTATAGAAAACAGGCTACCATGTGATGATACTTTTATTTTGAAACTCAAAATAGACAATATTTTAAAGGTATGGTCTTTAAAGAAAAAAAAGGCAATGTGGTTCATTAGTCTAGTTAGTAAATATTTTCGGTGATGGCAAGCATAAACTATGATTACAAAACATATTGAAGATAAAAAAATTAAGCTGTAATTACAATAAAGAACAGACCGGAATGAATTTGCATAAGTCTCTCTGACTCCCAAACTGATGAGAAAAATGAGTTTGCCAGTAACCCCAACTCTGTAAAGAGTTAAGAACCCCTGCTGATCATGCCTCTTTGGAAACTAACTGCTGCTGACTGAATAAATAAGATCTAAGAAAAATTTATTACTCAACAAACACTACTTATAATTTAGTGGAATTTAGTAATCTTTTAGAATCAGTCAATACTGACTGGGCACACCTGTAATACCAGTGCTTTGGGAGGCAGATGCTGGAGGATCACTTGAAACCAGGAGTTCAAGAATCAGTCAATACTATTGATAATATTCTTATACATAGTTTTCGTCCACAGAATTAATGTTATGCCAATAAATACACAGCTCTATAATGATAAGACTAAGATCTACAGTTAGTGTAAGCATTAGTATGTTGCTTTTATACATGGTTAAGGACAAAAATGACACAAAGCAGGACTAGTTTCTAAATTTAATCCGAAAATACCAACATTCAGATCCTTAAAAGTAAGACAGGGGAATAATATTAAGATTAATCAGGTAGTATCAACACATGTTAAGCTTTGGCTACAGACAGGAAAAGTCTATGCCATGGTGTAGATTCTGATTTGGCCACTAGGTGAAAGGAATAAAATCACCAAGTACACAGATGGAATAAAATCAAACATCATCTTTCAATACTGTTCCTTGTTTTCAGAAATAGTTGCGCTGGAATTGCAGAGTCAATGGTTTAAAAAGGAGACATGTATTACGTACACAGAAGATATGGTAGTTGGAAAAGTGAGCATCAGGTAGAAAAATGTTGCAGGGGTTGATATACTACAGAAGGCAGAGTAGCCCATAGAACAATTAATTACAAGCAAGGGGTGAGGAAAAGGGCAAAGGTTAAGAACAGATCACACTAGGTACGCAGAGAGCAAAATTTAGGAAGAAGATTAAGAAACAGGAGCAGCATTTCAATAACATTGGGCCATTTACTCAAATTTACTGAGATCTTACCCATATGTCAGGGAATCCAACAGCATTATATACTATTATGCCTGAGTTTCAAGAAGAATATAGTGCCTGAGTTTCAAGAAGCTCACATCTTGACTCAGAATGACACATGGAAATGCAGTTGCTACACAATATGATGAGACATAATTAGTATGAACTAAGGGCACTTATATAACCTAGGTCTGACTGATGTGTGTGAACGCAGAGAGATAGAGACCATGACTGCTTTACTTACCACTATATTCCCCAGAGACTTGCGTAGTGCCTGGTACAGAGTTAGGTGCTCAATAAGTATTTAATAATACTACTACTCAAAACAAAATTATTCAAAGACAGATTTACAAAATACACTTTCACAAATGAAGGAACACCCAAATACACATATCAAAATTATTCACTACATACCAGGAAAACGTATGTAAGTGGAGCAACACCAAGATATCAATTAATAAAGCTATTTATTTTTGGAGATGAAAACGGAAAAAAAAACCTTCCTAGTATCCAGGCAGTAGAATCATATCGCTCACAAAGAAAAAAGAAAGAAGACCAGCTTCAGACACCTTACATTACAAACTGGAGACAACTGAGCATGGTCTACCATTTTTAAGGAATAATAGTCTGTGAAATAAGAATTCTATACCTAGCAAAAGAAATACAATTACATTTTATCCTGAAATATCTATTTGAATACACATCCCTGAGATATAAGTCAAAGAATTAATGAACGAGAACTAGTAGGAAGAGTGGCATTGGGCACTGAATCTTAATACCTTACAAAATTAAACCTAAATCACTATAATTATGGTTTTAAAATAAAAGGAAATGAGGCCAGATGTTAGAGCTGCCAGGTATGACAATGCAAACAGTGTTAATTATGGTTTTAAATGTTATCAGTATTAGGAAACAAAGTTATGTAATGGCAACAGTTTTTTAAGTACCATCTAAAAATGTTCTTCCTTTGGAATAGGTAATGTTCTCATGACTCAAAAATCAGTGGAAAAACGTACAGGATGAGAAGACCTGTTCCCACCCCTATCAACAGGTACTCACTTTCATTAATTTTCTGTGTATTTTTCCAGTTTCTTTTCATACACAAGCAAATATTGATATATTATTTTTCTTCCTTTAAAAAATGGTAGATTATGCACACTGTACGGCACCTTGCTTTATTTACTTACTAACATACCATGAACTTTTCTTATGTCTGTGATATAAAAATAATTTATGTTATTTTATTTTTTAAGAGGCAGGGTCTCGCTCTGTCCCCCAGGTTGTAGTACAAAGGCACAACCTCTGCTCACTGCAGCCTCAACCTCCTGGCCTCAAGCAATCCTCCTGCCTCAGCCTCCTGAATAGGTGGGAACATAGGGGCATGCCACCATACTTGGCTAATTTTTGTATTTTTGTTGAGACAAGGTCTCACTATGTTGCCCAGGGTAAAAATAATTTCAACTGGAGAAAGGTAGTGAGGAATCAATAAAAACCAACAAGAAGGATTTGGACTGGTGAAAGAAAATACATATCCTCATACTTCATAGTGGGAATCAACAGGTAGACTTTCCTGAAGCAGACAGAGAGGAAATAAGGGTTTAAGCATACTTTTCTTTTTTTTTTTTTTTGAGACAGAGTCTCACTCTGTCACCCAGGCTGGAGTGCAGTGGCGCGATCTCGGCTCACTGCAATCTCCACCTCCTGGGTTCAAGAGAGTCTCCTGCCTCAGCCTCCCGAGTAGCTGGGATTACAGGCACCTGCCTCTATGCCCAGCTAATTTTTTGTATTCTTAGTAGAGACGGGGTTTCACCATGTTGGCCAGGCTTGTCTTGAACTCCTAACCTTGTGATTTGTCTGCCTTGGCCTCCCAAAGTGCTGGGATTACAGGCGTGAGCCACTGCGCCCAGCCAAGGGTTTAAGCATACTTGAACAGGTATTCACCGGTAGAACTAACAAAATTTTACATCTTTCAAGCTTCTTTGGTGGGAGGGGCAGCAACCTAATAAAATATATAAAACAAAGGAAATAGCAAAAAAACAAGAAATACAAGGCCAAAACAACTTAATTATTTAGTCACATGAAGCTTTTTCCATGACATGTCCATAAACACCCAGCTAAAGGTTTCCTGCAGATAGTACAAGCAAAAACTCAAAAGAGAATGTATTTACTGGCTCATGTAGTTATGACAAGGATATTAGTGCAGATCAGAGAATCAAAGAGCCAGGATGTCAGGAAATGAGGCCAGATGTTAGGGCTGCCAGGTCTGACAATGCAAAAAGTGTTAAATACCACTTATTCATCCCAATCACTTCATATAGTCATAAATATTTTCATTAATGAATAAAGCTAAAGATAAATTAATCACTTAGGAAGGTAAAAGGAAGAATACCAAAATTTAGAAAAAAGAATTATAAGATAGTATGCAGAATAAAAAACAGGCCCAATAAAGAAACTAAAATGCTGCTAACTATCCAAAAGAGTGCTGCTATTAATTCTTCAGATACAGATGAATTACTTCTAATCTTCAAGTAACATTAAAGTGTAACGCCATATCAACTGTTCTAGAGCACAGCAAAAGATGAAAAGTTTAACTTTTTCAAAACAAAGTAAAACTGAAACCAAAGCCTGGGAGAGATGATATAAAACAAATTTAAAACCCCATATGCCAATCTCATTTTAAAAGAGACACTATTCAATATTAGGAAATCTAATATAGTTTATTGACGTGAAGGAAAAATCCTATAAAAATCCCATGAGAGAAAAAAAAAACAAAAAAAAAACCCATGATAGAAACCAAAAGCCCACGGTGAAATTCAACATTCATATCTACTACAGAAACAAAATATATTTTAAAAAAGAAAAATATAAATTAGAAAAAAGAAATTCAACATTCATTCCTTTATATAACACGCATATTCTCAGATACCTTTCAAATCAACAATCAGCAGTATGTTTAATGGTGAAACACTCCTATAACATTAATTCCACTGAAGAAGAAACAAGTCAAAAGTAGTTGTTAGCATCACTACTGTTTAATGCTGTTTCAGAAATTCCAGTCAACGCAAGCTGGGTGTGGTGGCTCACGCCCATAATCCCAGCACTTTGGGAGGTTGAGGCAGGTGGATCACCTGAGGTCGGGAGTTCGAGACCAGCCTGATCAATATGGAGAAACCCTGTCTCTACTAAAAATACAAAATTAGCAGGTGTGGTGGCACACTCCTGTAATCCCAGCTACTTGAAAGGCTGAGGCAGGAGAATCACTTGAAAGCGGAAGGCAGAGGTTGCGGTGAGCGGAGATTGTGCCATTTTGCGTTTCAGCCTGGGCAACAAGAGCAAAACTCCATCTCGAAAAAAAAAAAAAAAGGAAATTCTAGTCAATGTAAGTAGACAAGAGGACAATATGAGAGATTTACAAGTAAAAAAGAGCACATTTATCATCATTTGAAACATTATACACCTAGAAAGTCCAAAAGAACCAACTGAAATACCAACAAATACTGAAGTTGTTGATATTGATATTACGACAAACAAAAACAAGTAGAAAAAAAAATACAGTAAAAATCACATTCTCAAAAGCAACAAGAAACATTCTAACTACATAACCATAAGAGTATAGGATCTATAAAAACAAAACTCCAACTTTCAGAGGCATAATGCCAACCTGAATAAAGGGAGAGATACCTTGTTCTTGGACAAGACTCAAAATTGCAAATGTGCCCAATATTCTCTAGAGTAACCTATAATAACTTAATTGCAACCTTCAAAAATACCAGTGAGACTTCTGAGGGAACTTGACAAAATGATCCTAAAGGTTGTCTGAAAGAATAAATGTGCAATTCCCCTGCTTGAACTTTTGTTTCGAAATTTTCAAATCTACAAAGATGTTTTGCCGTATTTATCTCTCTCTATACACACAATCTTCTGGAACAAACTGAAAGTTAAAGACACGGTGACACTTCACCCCTAATTATTAATACTTTAGCTTATACTCCTAAAGAATAAACATATTCTGCTACTTAAATCCAAAACCATTACTACACCCAAGGAATTTAATAGTGATTATCATCTACTCCATAATTGTGGCATAATATGAAATATTACATTTGACCTCTGTCCCCAGTTTCTAGCAGAGTGCTCCTAAAACTTGTAATTTTCTAAGTGATAGGACTGATAGCAGCATCTTTTGTTCTATTTGATTCCTCCCCCTCCCCCTCCTTCTCCTTCTCCTTCTTCTTCCTCTTCTTCTTCTTCTTCTTTTTTTTTTTTTGATGTAAGAGTCTTGCTCTATTGCCCAGGCAGGAGTTGCAGTGATCTCAGCTCACTGCAACCTCCACCTCCGAGGTTCAAGCAATTCTCCTGCCTCAGCCTCCTGAGTAGCTGTGATTACAGGTGCTCGCCACCATGCCCAGCTAATTTTTGTTACTTCTTTTTAGTGGAGTCAGTGTTTCACCATGTTGGCCAGTCTGGAACTCCTGACCTCAAGTGATCTGCCTGCCTCGGCCTCCCAAAGTGCTGGGATTACAGGCATGAGCCACCACAACCAGCCTACTATTTGATCTTTCTTTCAGATTCTTGACAGAGAACACTTAAATCCCTTAGCATTCGCATCCAAAGAAGAGACTCTTGGCAGACCCCTAGATAGCTTCATGATAGGGGCTGGTTGCCAGAAAAACCATGCCTTGGTTAGAGGTCTAAATGTTCAGCCTCACTTTCCAACCTTCAGAGAGAGAAGAGGAGCTGGAGATTCACTTAATAATTGATCACACATATGCAATCATACACATGATGAAATAACTGACCATACATACATATGTTTTTAGCCACAAAACCCCCTAACTGGCAGGGTTTAGAGAGAGCTTCCAGATTGGAGAACACAATGAGTGAGGGTGGCACGTCCAGAAGGCCCATGCATCTCCCCACCCTCTGTACCTACCATACCTTGCCCTAGACATCTCTTCCGTTTGGTTGTTCCTGAGTTATATCCTTTATAATAAACCAGTTGTGGTAAGCAAATTGGCTTCCTAAGTTCTGTGAGCTGCTCTAGCAAATTACTGAAGCTGAGAACGGGGTTATAGGAATCCCTAATTTACAGCTGGTTGGTCAGAAGTAAGAGTGACTCAGAGGCTGGGCACAGTGGCTCATGGAGGCCGAGGCGGATGGATTACCTGAGGTCAGGAGTTTAGGACCAGCCTGGCCAACATGGTGAAACCCTGTATCTAATAAAAAATACAAAAATGAGCCGGGAGTGGTGGCAGGCGCCTATAATCCCAGCTACTTGGGAGGCCGAGGCATGAGAATCGCTTGAACTCGGGAGGCAGAGGTTGCAGTGAGCCAAGATCGCACCATTGCACTCCAGCCTGGATGACAAGAGCGAAACTCCGTCTCAAAAAAAAAAAAAAAAAAAAAAGTGACTCAGGACTTGCGACTGGCATGCCCGCAGTGGGAGCAGTCTTGTGGAACTGATTTCTCTTAACAGGTGGAATATGACACTAACTCCAGGTAGATAGTGTCCAGAATCAAATTGAACTGTTGGACACTTAGTTGGCTTTGAAGAATCTGTTACTGTGGGAAAAAACTCCTCATAATAGTCCATATTCAAATTTACCCAACCACCCCTACAATGCCCTTTCTGTGTTTTCCCCTTTTCATTCTTTTTAACGGCTGAATGGAATTCTGTTGTTTGGCTGTACCAAATTTTACTCAACCAATCCTCAACTGATTAGCATTTGAGTTCCTTCTAGTTTACTGACAAATATACACCTATTTTTTAAAATCCAGGAACCTCATTCAAGCATTATATACCCATTTGGTTTTCATAGGTTGGCCTCTTTTAATGTAAAACAGTCTCCATCTCCCATCTTTTTTTTTTTTTTTTTGGCACCCTATTAGAAAGCATGTCAGTTTGAACTGTTAAAGTACCTTTATAACTGAGATATTAGCCACATCTTAGTTGTAAAGGAATTTTCCTCCATTTTAAATTAATAATCTGTTGGATGATACTTCGCACACAGCACAACTTTTCACCTGTGGTTTGGCCACTGATGACTACTTTCTGAACCAGTTATTACCCTGGGGGTTGCAAAATGATGATTTTTCTGATTCCATCAATTCTTCTGTATCTATCAAACTTGAATCTTTCTGTTAAGAGGTGCACGCACCCACCCCATGTCAAGAGCAACACGGTATCAAGAGAAAAAGGGGCCTGGATCCCTCACATGGACAGCCCTGATCTGCTGAGTCTGAGTCCTGTGTGACAGAAAAGCAAAACTTTTTTATTGTTTTAAGTATTGTTATTTAACCTTTATGTTAGAACCAATCTTAACATTTAGCCTAACTAGTACAAGGTATCTTCACATGAGGGTAAACTATACAGTCACTAAAAGTGATTACATATCAGAGGGCTGAGGTGGGAGGATCACTTGAGGCCAGGAGTTTGCGGCTACACCACACTATGATCTTGCCTGTGAATAACCACAGTACTCCAGCAGGAGCAACACAGTGATACTCTGTCTCTAAAGAAAAAGTAAAAGGAAATTTTTTTTTAGGGATAGTATCTCACTATGTTGCCCAGGCTGGTTGGTTTCTAACTCCTATGCTCAAGCAATCCTCCTGCCTTGGCCTCCCGAAGGCCAAGGCATGAGCCACTGTGCCCGGCCAAGAAAAAAATAAAAATTTAAAATAAAAGTAAAGATAAAATATTAAAGTTAAAAAGTGATTAAAGATTAATTGGTGTTTAATAAAATAAACATTGCTGAATTAAGAATCAGGCTTCAATTCTTTGTACAAGTATACATACATAGTTAAGGAGTGAAAGCAGGAATTCAGGATTTCACTCTACAGCACTAAGTCTCTTGGACTTTAAGATACAGTCTCTGGGAACAAAAGGGACCAAAATCAAAGTTCTACCTGCACAATACCTAAGTCTGAAAGCCCCTTAACTCGACTTAGTGTCCATACTCCTGCACATGCAATGCTTAAAGCAACTTTGAAAAAAAAAGTCAGATACTGTGCTATATATACTTAACAAATACAGACTGCTCTGTAAGAACAGTGATAGATTTTTAAGAAACATTGCATTATCGAAAATCACACACAAAAACAACTGTTTCCATAGAAAAATGGGAACTGGGGGGGGGACAAGGGAGTTTCTAGTTGCAGTAAAAGTATTTTTTTCTTTAGGAGTATCAATAATAAATTTTAGCTATTAAGAGGACATTATAAAATCTAAACATCATTGAGGAAACCCTACAACTGACCACACCTCATTTCTGCCTCCATTCCCAGCACCATCATTAGCATAGTGGCCTTCAAATCAGTTAGGACAAACAAGAATGACTCAGAGCAGCAGTGCTATGCAACTGCTCTTCTCTCCCACGCCACTCTTCACCACCTGCTTATCCGATTGTTATACCAAACAGCAGTGTGCCTAATTAAAATTGTGCTCCTTAATCCACCCTATTAGAGTAGGTTCATGTTACAAAAACACAATCTATAAGATGACATTATTTAATTACTCTGCTCAACAATCTTATTATGTAAGCACTATTACACTGGAGTCCTATTATTAGGTTAATAATAGAACTAATAGCTTAATGAGCATATACAGTGCAAGTCATTTACATTTCAGGCCATTGCATCTAGTCACTCTACTCATGAGCTTATGACCTAGGGTGACCTTGAGAGAGGAGATGCTTTTCTCCTACTCCCTCAGTACAAACCAGATCCCACATGCTTCTCTTAAAGTAAGAGTTATTTTGAATGTGAGTCTAAAATTAGTTTAATTTTGAATATAAGCAAATTTTCCTGTCCTGTTAGCTTTGGAACCAAATGAAGAACAAAATTGTATAGTACTTCCATTTCACAAAGAGGTTGTTAAACGGCTTGACCAAGGACAGAAGTAGTACTCAAACATTTGCCTGAATCCTTTGTCACCTCTTAAGACTAATTTCTTGGTATCACTTCCAAATACTTTACAATGTTTGCTAAAAACACATTTTCAAGTCTATTTTTATGAATCTTAAGCAGTAAAGCAAATCCAAACATAACAGTAATTATAGTAAACGTATATAGTTAAACATACCAACTAAAAGACATTCTCAGTGTGGGCAAGACCCATCTATTTGTTATCTACAAGAAATCCACTTTAAATATTATATAGAAAGGTTAAAAGTAAAAGGATTGAAAATGATATACCATGTAAACACTAATAAAACTGGAGTAACTATATTCATATCTAAGGCAAAGGAAACTTCAGAGCCAGGAAAGTTACTAGGAATATAAGGTGTCATTACATAATAATAAGAGTTCACTAAGAAGACAACAATCCTAAATATGTATGCACCCACCTAAGAGCCTCAAAATAAATGAAGCAAAAACTAAAAGAACTTAAAAGAGAAATACGGCTGGGCATGGTGGCTCATGCCTGTAATCCCACCACTTCTGGAGGCTGAGGCAGGTGGACTGCTTGGGCGCAGGAGTTTAAGACCAGCCTGGGCATCATGAAGAAACCCTGTCTCTACTAAAAATACAAAAAATTAGCCAAGCATGGTAGCTCACACCTGTAGTCCCAGCTACTGGGGAGGCAGAGGCACGAGAATCACTTGAACCAGGGAAGTAGAAGTAGAGGGTGCAGTGAGCCGAGATCATGCCACTGCACTCCAGCATTCCAGCCCGGGCAACAGAGCAAGACTCAGTCTCAAAAACAAAAAAAACAAAAAAAGGAGAGAAATAGATAAATCCACAATTATAGTTGCAGACTTCAATACTCTTGGTAATCAGTAAACAAGCAGAAAATCAGAAAAGATATAAAAGAACTGACCAACACTAATAGCCAACTGGATTTAACTGACATTTATAGAACACTCTACACAAAAACAGCAGAATGTACATTCTTTTCAAGTGCACGAAGAACTGAAATCATGTGTGTTCTCTAGTCATAATGGAATTAAATTAGAAGTCATTTGAGACTGTCTCAAAAAAAAAAAAAGGCATCAAATCAACAATCTATGCTTCAACATTAAGAAACTAGAAAAAGAACAAAATAAAAACTGAAGCAAGCATTAGAAAGATAGAAAGAAAGAAATCAATGAAATTGAAAACAAAAATAGAAACAAAATTCAATCAGATCAAAATCCGGTTCTTTGAAAATGTAAAATAAATAAACCTCTAGTCAGACTGACAAAGGAAAAAGACAAAAGGCAAAATTATCAATATCAGGAATGAAAAGAGACATCACTACAGACTCCACAGATATTAAAAGAGGCTGTGGCAAACAACTCTAAGCACATAAACTTGACAACTTAGATAAAATGCACCAATTTCTTATTAATAAAAACCACAGGCTGGGCGTGGTGGCTCACACCTGTAATTCTAGCACTTTGGGAGGCCAAGGCGGGCAGATCACCTGAGGTCAGGGGTTTGAGACTGGCCTGGCCAACATGGCAAAACCCCGTCTCTACTAAAAAATACAAAAATTTGCCAGGTGTGATGGCAGGTGCCTATAATCTCAGCTACTCGGGAGGCTGAGGCAGCAGAATCATCTGAACTTGGGAGGCGGAGGTTGCAGTGAGCCAAGATTGTGTCACTGTACTCCAGCCTAGGTGACAGAGTGAGACCCCGTCTCAAAAACAAACAAACACAAACAAACAAAATTTTAAAACCCCACAAACTACCAACACCAAAAAAAAAAAAAAAGACGATGTAAATATTCTTACATCTATTAAATCAAAATCTTAAATGACTAAACAAAATTATAAGGAACAATCCTGGAATCATTTCAAAAACCATCTTAATAGATTCAGAGAAAAACTCATACACAATTTAAAGACTTTTAAAATATATACCTGCATTTATTCAGTGGCTTTATAATTCAATAGTTAACTTATTTGCTATAAAATGTGCACATTTCTATGGACAGTAATTGAAAAGACATAATGTGCTGTATTCACCTGAATTTTTATCAATACTTCTTCATCTCTCATTAATGTGGACAGTGTGGCCATTCTTAAAATGATCTTTCCTTATCAAAGTAAATCAAAGATACTGTTTTGTATTTATATCAAGTGAATTATTAACTATACAAGTAGTCAACAGTATTACTTGAGTAAATACATACTGACATATGGATTAATGGTTAAATCCTACAAAACAGGATATGATACTTCATACAAGTGAAGTGATCCTTAAAAGTTGTGTAAAATCGGCTGGGTGCAGTAGTTCATGCCTGTAATACCGGCACTTTGGGAGGCCGAGGTGGGCAGATCACTTGAGGTAAGGAGTTCGGACCAGCCTGACCAACATGGTGAAACCCCATCTAAAATACATAACCCCATACTAAAAATACAAAAATTAGCCAGGGGTGGTGGCGCATGCTGTAATCCCAGCTACTGGGGAGGCTGCGGCAGGAGAACTGCTTGAACCTGGGAGGTGGAGGTTGCACTGAGCCGAGATGGCGCCCCTGCACTCCAGCCTGGGTGAAAAAGTGAGACTTCGTCTCAAAAAAAAAAAAAGGTTGTATAAAACCCATTATTTAGTTAATATACTCAAAAAGTGCTAGTATTTTATGAGACTGAATCATATGAAATTGCCAATTATTAAATGATTAAACCTAGAACAATGTAAGCACTGCATTCCTTGTTTTGTATGATTCAGCATTCTCAAGAGTGCTAATCACATCTACCCATCTATCACAATGAATTACCTTGGATGTTGAGGACTGAGGTTCATTGAACATTTGTCAAACATTTTCTGGAGATTTTTCACAACACAGGTTATGTGCAAATCTAGGACCTCAACATTTACTAGGAAAGGAGTACTTAACATAACTACAGAAATTTTTACTTGTACTTTTCTTAAGCTTTTTAAATTTCTTTTTTTGAATTTTTTTTTAGAAATAGGATCTTGCTCTGTTGACTAAGCTGGGGTGCAGTGGTGCAATCATAGCTCATGGCAGCCTTAAATTCCTGAGCTCAAGCCATCCTTCCACCTCACACTTCCAAGTACAGGTGAGCACCACCATGCCTGGCTAACTAAAAAAAATTATATTTGTAGAGACAGGGTCTTGCTATATTGTCCAGGCTGGTCTCAAACTCCTGGCTTCAAGCAATCCTCCTGCCTGAGCCTCCCCAAGTACTGGGATTACTGGTATGAGCGCCACCGTACTTTTATCTTTCAGCAATCTACTATTTTGTTTTCCTTTTCTTTTCTTTTTTTTTGAGACAGGGTCTCGCTCCCTTACCCAGGCTGACATGCAGTGGTATAATCTCTACTCACTGCAACCTTCGCTTACCAAGCTCAAGCAATCCTCCAGTCTCAGCCTCCCAAGTAGCTGGGACTACAGGCAAAAACTCAGAGAGCCACCACGCCCAGCTAATTTTTGTATTTTTTGTAGAGATGGGGTTCACCATGTTGGCCAGGCTGATCTCGAACTCCTGAGCTCAAAATGATCCACCCGCGTCTGCCTCCCAAAGTTTTGGGATTATAGGCGTGAGTCACCAAGCCTGGCCTATTTCTAATTCTTAACAAAAAATAACCCTGTTATCTGACGCATGGATTCACTACAGAATAAAGATTAAAGTCCATCAAGGCTTTCTAGTAACTCTAACTTAAAAACAAAGATCAATCAAGGCTAAAAACATTAAAGAGAGAGAAGGCAACCAAATTTCTAGGATTATCTCATTCCTTTGCTCAAAACTCTTTAATATCTTCCTACCTCACTGAGTCAGTCCTACAGGCCCTTTCCTACTATTCTCTTCCCTCTTCTACTCCAGCCACACTGGGTACCTTGCTGTCCCTCAAACATGCAAGTACAGTCCTCTATTGTTTAATAACCAGGACGGATTCTGAGAAATGTGTAATTAGGCAATTTCATCATTGTGTGAACATCATGGAATGTACTCAAACGCATCTAGATGGTACGGCCTACTACACACCTAAGCTATATGGTCTATTTGCTCCTAGGCTACAAACCTGTACAGGATGTTACTCCACTGAATACCGTAGGCAACTTTAACACAATGAAGTATTTGTGTATGTAAACATAGGTAAACATTAAAAAGTTACACACAAAAAAGTATTCTATATAAGACCACTGTTAAGAGACAGAAATGTCATTTGGCGCCTGACTGTATACTACTTCTCACCTCAGGGCTGTGCTGTTTCCCTCTACCACGAATGCTCTTCTTAAATATGGCTCACTTCATCTCTTTCTGATACCTGCTTAAATGTCATCTTCTCAAAATGGCCTTGTCTGACCAACTTATTAAAATAGTATCCCAACTGCAAGTCACTGTTTTCTTCCTAGTTGTCTGTCTTCCCCCCAATAGAATATAAACTATAAAAGGAAGAGTGGCCTTTGTTTTATGTGCTGCTCTATCTCCAGACCCTACAACAGTAGCAGGTTCTCATAAGAATATGCAGAACAAGATGTTGCACAGTGTATATATATGCCTCCAATTAAAACTTCTGTCACAGATAACAAAAAAACCTAAGAAAACAGTTTGAAACCCTGCACGCTCTGCTACTTAGAATAAAGTAACTATGCTCTAGAAGGAAATGTTTCATTTTCAAAAAAATACACTTTAACAAATGGCTGGACTCCCAAAAGACAAAACAGTAACGCTAAGTGCATGCATGCTGCAATTCTGCTGATACAGAATGCTCTGGTTTATCACAAAGGACGTTCATTAAGCCATTTTCCCAGGAACCACGAAATTCTAGCTAAAGATTCTTAAGGAAAAATAGAGGCAGCGTTAACATTAAAGTAGTGATATATCGTGATTAGGAAACACACATTTCCTACTAGTTGAAACTTCATAGCACCAAGCAAGATAACCGGAAATCGGATCGGAAGTGTCTGCCCCACGGAGACACTGGGAGAGAAAAAGTCCTCAAAGAACTGCACCTCCTTTTCTTGGCGCCAGGCTGGCTACTAGGACTCAGTCCGGAGATGCAGGGGGCGGTGTGGGGTTTGGGAGGAAGAGGCCTGGACTGCGAGTTTGGGGTGTGCCCAGGCCACCTTCCTCTCCCACTGATTTTCTCTCAAGAGAAAATGGAAAGTTGACTGCGCCTCCTACCCGCTCCCAAAAAGGACGGGGGGAGGGTTACTGAGGGTAGACCCCTCCCCTTCGCCTAGGCAGGCCTCGGCCCCAGCAGCGCTCCCCAGTCTCCAGCTCACCCGGCTCCCGGTTGATCTCGATGTCGAAGTGGCACTGCGGCCGGTCCTGCGCCCCCATCGCGACCGAGGTGGCGGCAAGAGCTGGGAGAGAGGGGGAGGAAAGCGGTCAGGGCAGGGACGAGGGCGGGGGCGAGGGCAGGGGCGAGGGCGGGGCTGAGACGAAGTCCGCGCCACGGTGCCTCACGCCGGCCCGTCGCAACAGCGCAGGAGGCCAAGACGAGGCCCCCTCCCGCCCCAGGCCTCGCGGCTCCCACGCAGCGCGTACGCATGCGGGAGAGCTCTTCACCTGGCTGGCCTCCAGCCTGAGCGGGTCCCAGTGAGCAGAGGAGAAAGCACTGCCACTGCAGCCAGACCCCAACGCCGCTAACGGAACGCCACCTCCTCCTCCGGGCCCGGCCTCCCAATGCCACGCTAAATCCCGCGAGAGTCGGGACAAATACCGCGAGAGTACAGGCTAGATGGGGGTGGTCAACCGGAGGTGGTGGCAGCGGGGGCGCACCCTCGGGGGCGTGTCTGAGGAGCTCTCGAGGAGCCTCCAGCCGGCCCTCCTATACCTGCGCGCTCCCTGTTTGCCCCCCGCTTTGAAGTCAGTCGCCCAATGTGAAAGCCGTGGATGCGCCTGCGCCCTCCGTCTCGTCCGGCTGTGAGCGTCTGCGGCATTTTCGAATACCGCGAGACTTCCCTGTTTCTGAGCGCTGTGAAGGAGCTGAGTGAATTGAGGCTTTGAGTTTTCGTTAGCCAAGAGGTCGTGTCACTCTGTGTTCCTGTTGGCCGGGGATGGTTATGTCCGTGTCCTACTGTTAGGTCTTTTAGGCTGAGGAATGTGTTCCTTCCCGCTTTGGCACCAGCGTCACTGGCACCGTTTCTGTTCTGTGCTAATTGGCCATTCTGCATCTTTTCTGAAGTTTCAGTTCCAGTCTTTGCGCGTTTTTAAATCTGGTTCTTCGTGTTTAACAGCTCTGGATACAAATGTTTTGTTAGATAGATATATGTATGTTCTGAATAAAAATCTTTTGTTACATAAATGATTGCGAAGTCTTTCTCCCAATCTGGGCCTGTCGTTTCATTGTTTTGAGTATGTTTTTGGCAAAGTTGTTTTTAATTCTGGTGAAGTCAATCTTTTATTGTTTGTGCTTTTTCTGTGCTAGGAAATCTCTGCCTACCTCAAGTTCGTGAAGATATTCTGTGTTCTCATATATGTTTTACATAGTCTTTTACGTGTAAGTCTACAATCTAATAGCATTATTTTTTGCTTATGTTGTCAAGTGTCACATTTTCCTATCGGGATATACAGTCGTTCCATTACCATTTGTTGAAAAGACTCTTACACATTGAATTACCTTAGCCTTGTGACCATATTTGTGTGGGTCTATTTCTGGATTTTTGTTCCAATGATCTGTGTATCAGTACCACACTATCGTTTAAGTTTTTTAACTATAAAATATACATTACATTAAAGTTGCCATTTTAACCATTTTTAAGTGTACAGTTCACTGGCATTAATTGTATTTCACACGGTTGTGCAACCCTCAGTACCGACCATCCATCCACAGAACATTTTCCATCTTGCAAAACTGAAACTCTGTATCCATTAAACAGCAACTCCCCATTTCCCTCTTTTCCCAAGTTCCTGGCAGCCACCCCTTCTACTTTCTCTCTGTAAATTTGTCTACTCTAGTATCTGCCTACTCATATTTGAGTAGAATCATACAATATTTGTTCTTTTAGGCTGGGCGCGGTGGCTCACTCCTGTAATCCCTGCATTCTGGGAGGCCTAGGCGAGTGGATCACCTGAGGTCAGGAGTTTGAGACCAGCCTGGCCAACATGATGAAACCCCATCTCTACTAAAAATACAAAAAATTAGCAGGACGTGGTGGCAGGCACCTGTAATCCCAGCTACTCAGGAGGCTGAGGCAGGAGAATCGCTTGAACCCAGAAGGCGGAGATTGCAGTGAGCCAGGATCATGCCACTGCACTCCAGCCTGGGCAACAAGAGTGAAACTCTGTCTCAAAAAAAAAAAAAAAAAATTGTTCTTTTGTAACTGGGTGATTTCACTTAGCATGTCTTCCATTTCATCCATGTTGTAGCATGTCAGAACTTCCTTTTTTGAGGCTGAATAATATTCCATTGTATGTATATATCATATTTTGTCTATCCATTCATGTGTCAGTGGATATTTAGATTGCTTCTACCTTCTGGCTATTGTAAATAGTGCTGTTATGAGCGTGGGTGTACAAATACCCCTTTGAAATCTGCTTTCAATTATTTTTTGTATATGCCCAGAAATGGAATCACTGGATCATAAACTAATTCTATTTAAGATTTGTCCAGGAATTACCATACTATTTTCCATAGCTGCAGTATTTTACATTTCCATCAGCAATGCACAAAGGTTCCAATTTTTCCACATCGTCACCAACACTTGTTATTTTTTGGTTTTCTTTATTGCCATCCTAATGGATGTGAAGTGGCACACTGTTTTAATTACTGTAGTTTTATAGTAAGTTTGGAAATTGGGCTCACTTAGATTGGGTGTCCAATCTTTTGGTTTTCCTGGGCCACATTAGAAGAATTGTCTTCAGCCATACATAAAATACCCTAACACTAACGATAGCCAATGAGCTTAAAATCGCAACAAAATCTCATAATATTTCTTGAAAATTTATGAATTTGTGTTGGGCTGCACCCAAAGTTGTCCTGGGCCACATGTGGCCCATGGACGGCGGGTTGGACAAGCTTGACTTAGATCATTTCCGATCTGTTTCTGCACCTATGTCACCTTTTTCTTTTGAGACAAAGTCTCGCTCCGTCACCCAGGTTGGAGTGCAGTGGCGCGATCTTGGCTCACTGCAACCTCAGCCTCCTGAGATCAAGCGATTCCCCTGCCTCAGCCTGCAGGGTAGCTGGGAGTACAGGCACGCGCCACCACGCCTAGCTAATTTTTTTGTATTTTTAGTAGAGACAGGGTTTCACTATGTTGGCCAGGCTGGTCTCGATCTCCTGACCTCGTGGTCTGCCTGCATTGGCCTCCCAAAGTGCTGGGATTACAGGGGTGCGTCACCGTGCCCCGACACCTATGTCACCTTTTTAAAGTGCAGTCAAACCTTTGGTACTTCACACCATCACAGAAGTGCTGTGGTTTGTCAGAGCTTGCCCATCCTACCTCCCTGAGAGTCCGGTGTGTCTATTAGAGGAGCAGTCTCTAGGCTGAATTAAGAAGCTAGCGGTCTTAGATCTGATTTGCTGAAAGTTAAGATTTGAACAGTGTGAAATGTACATGCCTTTCTGGAGATGAAATAGTTTGATAAAGCTAACTTTCATACATGGATTCATGAAAGGAAAGGATGGAGAGCACTGCCCAGCTTTGTAATGACTGTGTTCAGGACAGCAGGCTTCAGTGTAAATAGGTTTTAGAGCTCAGGAATGAGACATTTAATTTGGGATGTACTTAAAGAACTTTAATCCTGGAATTCGTTCTTATCTTGACATTCCAATAATTCTCATCTTTCTGCCACTGGTTATGTGACCTGAGACAAATCACTTTGGTCTCTCAGAAGTTTACTTTCTTCATCTCTAAAATAAATGAGATAAAATATCTCCTTTCTAAGGTCCTGCCTCTCTCAAAGATTATTTTATTCTGTCCTGTGATTTGAAATTGTATTTTAGATGATTCGAAGATAAAGTATGCAACTTGGTCTGTGCTTAAGTTGAAGAAACTACTGGGACAAGGCAGGCCTAGGGCTAGTATCAACCAAAGGGACTGACACCTCCCCCATCTCTTCCAAGAGTGGTAGAAAGTTGGTATCCAAAGAGTTTACAAACTCAGACTTAATTTGTCTATGATTTACCATGAAGGAGAACGATTGGTAGTACGAATTTTCAGGTAATTATTCTGGGTGTTTAGCCTTTTAGAGTGTGATAATGCCAGCAATTGGAGCTCCAGGGGCTAGGACTCTGGAAAACAATCAAGAATGTTAGTGGGGAAACAGACAAAATAATTTCCTAGAAAACAGAAATGATCAAAATTGACTCAAAAGAAATAGAAGTCCTGCATAAACCAATAATCACTGAAGACATTGAATTAGTAATCCTAAATCTCCAGACAACTGTGGAAGACATTTTGAGACAAATGGGAAATTTGATTATGGTCTAGGTGTTAGATGAGACCAAAGAAGTATATTTAATTTTGTTAGATGTGATAATGAAATTTTGATTATGTAAGAATATGTGGTGTGGTGGTTCTCATCAGTAATGCCAGCAATTTGGGAGGCCAAGGCAGAGGATCACTTGAGCCCAGGAGCTAGAGACCAGCCCTGGCAACATAGTGAGACCCTGTCTCTGCAAAAAATTTAAATACTAGCTGGGCATGGTGGCACACACCTTTAGTCTCAACTTCTCAGGAGGCTGAGATGAGAGAATTGCTTGAGCCAGGAGTTGAAGCCTTCATTGAGCTGTAATTGTACCACTGCACACCAGCCTGGACGACAGATTTAGACCCTATCTGCACCACTGCACGCCAGCCTGGACGACAGATTTAGACCCTATCTCTAAAATGTAAAAATGAAAAAGAGAAATGTCTTTGTCCTCTTGTCCTTGTTTTTTTTGGTTGTTGTTGTTTTTTTTTTTTTTTTGGAGATGGAGTCTCGCTCTGTCACCAGGCTGGAGTGCAAGGACACGATCTGAGCTCACTGCAACTTCCGCCTCCTGGGTTAAAGCGATTCCCCTGCCTCAGCCTCCAAAGTAGCTGGGACTACAGGCGTGCACCACCATGCCTGGCTAATTTTTTGTATTTTAGTAGAGACGGGGTTTCACCATGTTGGCCAGGATGGTCTTGATCTCCTGACCTCGTGATCCGCCCGCCTTGGCCTCCCAAAGTTCTGGGATTACAGGTGTGAGCCACCGCGCCCAGCCATCCTTGGTTTTTTAGAGATGCATACTGATGTATATAGGAATGAAAACACATGACATCTGGGATTTGCTTGCAAATACTTCCCCCCTCCCCCAGAGGGCCATCTTGCCCACGAATGATCAAAGGTTAGTTTTGGCACCACATGAGTAAACAAGCTATTTAGATAAACTCCTTTACATTCCTTTGTACCTACTCTAAGTTATTTACTCAAGGTAAGGATTAGGCTACCTTCAGCCGGATCTATTACTGCAGCTTATGCAAATTCCCCCAGCCTTCCAAGAAGGTATGAGTCTATTTCTTATAACTATCTTTAATTTTTTTCCCACCAGCCTGACTGAACTCCCACAATGAGAGAGCTTGGATCTCATCAAATTCATATGAAAAAAGCACTGCAACAAACACTTCTTGTCAAATAGGGTCCTTACTCATTTAATATTGACCCTATTTGTTTGCTGATTTCATCCCTTAAATTCTGCTTTGAATCCTTGGCTCTTACTCTTTTTCTGGAAATCACCTTTGCCAAGCAGATTGGGTTTGGGTAAACATTTTTCAAATGCGATGATGTTGATGAAAGCCATATTGGCTGAGCCAGTCCGTCTGAGATTAGTGCCCTTATAAAAGAGACCCAGGGGCTAAGCCTGGCAGTTCACGCCTTTAACCCCAGCACTTTGGGAGGCCAAGGACCAAGGATAACTTGAAGCCAGGAATTCGAGACCAGCCTAGGCAGCAAAGTGAGACCTCATCTCTACAAAAAATTAAAAAATTAGCCAGGTGTAGTGGCACACACCTGTAGTCCCAGCTACTTGGGAGGCTAAGAGGGGAGGATCACTTCAGCCCAGGAGTTTGAGATTACAGTGAGCTGAGATCGCACCACTGTGCTCCAGCCTGGGCGACCGAGGGAGGCTCTGTCTCAAAAACAACAAATAAATGAGACACCCAGAAGAAGCCCCTCACCCCATCTGCCCCATGGGGTTACAATGAAAAGATGGCTGTCTGTGAACCAGAAAATGGGCTCTCAAGGACACCAAATTTGCTGGGGCCCTGATTGTGGACTTCCCAACCTTCATAGCTATAAGAAATAAAGTTCTGTGGTTTATAAGCCACCCAGCTTACAGTATTTTATTACAGCATGCAAAGGGACTAAGACAGGAAGCGATCCTAAGAAACTACATTCAGAGAGTGAGGAGGTGAAAAAAAGGATGATAACCAATGCAGGTGTGCTATTAACCAGCTACCGCAGTTGCTGATTGGAACGTAATCCTGCTGGGGAACTCTGGGAACACATACAGAAGAAACATGTCAGGATTATCCCACCTGAGGATATCTCTTGAGAGCCCCTGGTTGAGAGATGCTCCCGGGGTGATAATCATTAGGTTCTTCTGGCCTGCTACACCTGGGCAAAGCAGATTTCCAGTTTTAGGAAAATATCCTCAAGAATAGAGATGCAATATGGACAGTTGGGATTCAGCTGGAGCACAGTTAGAGGAATAAAGTTCAGTTAAGTTAAAGTTCAATAAATGAAAGTGAAATGCTGATAGCTTCTGCCACAACTGGCAAGTCATTTTGTTGTTTGCAAACAAGGGAGTGCTTAGGAATGGAGAAACGCAGACGTTTTCTGACGTACAGGAAGCACTTGATAATTTCCATGTGGAATTCCTGCAGCCTCCATGTCTGGATGATCATTCAGGCATTTCTGGGCTTGCATGGTGCCCTGGTCTGTGCCAGGGTGTGAGTCTTTTTTTATCTTGCCAGTCTTAGGAGGTCCCTTATAGTAGGGCCCAGTGCCCTCCCTCCTTAATTTCCTCACAGTAGAGCCAAGCTCAGGGCCTGGTCAAATGAGGATTCACGTTATAATTGAATCGATGACCACATAGGTGAATATTACTCTATAAATGGACTTGAGAGAAAAAAAAAAAAAAACAGTTGTAATGAAGGATATTTGCTTAGCTCTTGCCTCTGCCTGCATGGCTAGTTCCCTTGATGGTCATGTGTCAGGTTCCTTGCTGTTCATGTCTCAGCCGCAGTGTTACCTCCTCAGGTCATCCCTCACTCTATAATTTAAAGTAGTCACACAAACACTCCTCAACATGTCATCCTGTTACAATTCTCTTTAAAGCACCTCTAATTTTTTTTTTTTTTTGAAATAGAGCCTTGCTGTGTCGCCCGGGCTGGAGTGCAATGGCGTGATCTCGGCTCACTGCAAGCTCCGCCCCCAGGGTTCACGCCATTCTCCTGCCTCAGCCTCCCAAGTACCTGGGACTACAGGCACACACTGCCAAGCCTGGCTAATTTTTTGTATTTTTAGTAGAGACCGGGTTTCACCGTTTTAGCCAGGATGGTCTCGATCTCCTGACCTCATGATCCGCCTGCCTCGGCCTCCCAAAGTGCTGGGATTACAGACATGAGCCACCGCACCTGGCCAGCACTTATATTAAAAAAAAAAAAAAAAAAAGTATATATAGGCTGGGTGTGGTGGCTTAAGCCTGTAATTGCAGCACTTTGGGAGGCCAAGGCAGGTGGATCACTTGAGGTCAGGAGTTCAAGACCAGCCTGGCCAATATGGTGAAACCTCGTCTCTACTAAAAATACAAAAATTAGCCAGGTGTGAAGGCATGTGCCTGTAGTCCCCACTACTTGGGAGGCTGAGGTGGGAGAATTGCTTGAAGCCGGGAGGCAGAGGTTGCAGTGAGCCAAGATCATGCCACTGCACTCCAGCCTGGGTGACAGTGAGACCCAGTCTCGGGAAAATAAAATAATTAATTAATTAATTAATTTTTGGACATAGGCTCTCACTCTGTTTCTCAGGCTGGAGTGCAGTGGTGCAATCATAGCTCACTGCAGCCTTGAACTCTTAACTAGGTGAGACTGCCGGTCCCCACCACCACACTAGGCTAATTCTTCTTAAAATTTTTTTGTAGAGATAGAGTCTCTCTATGTTGCCCAGGCTGGTCTCAAACTCCTGGATCAAGCAATCCACCCACCTCAGCCTCCCAAAGTGGTGGAATTACAGGCATGAGCCACTGTGTTTAGCTCTGCAAAGCACTTATTACTATGTGAAGCTGTCCTTATTTATACTTTATTGTCTGCCTCCCTCCCAGCAGGAATAAAGGTTCCATGAGAGCAGGGGCATTGCCTGGCTTCCTCACCATGGTGTTCTTTTTACATAGTAGTCAATCAATAAATATTTGTTGAATTACCTAAACACAACAGAAAAAAACACCTCCCCTTGGATTTAAGAAGGAAGGAGAAAGTCCTAGTGACTCAACAGAACATCCAGATTCCAGTAGGATCTTTGGGACTTTCACTGGGAACACAGATGACAGATTAACAAACTTCGTAAAATTGCTTTATTCAAATAGAATAGATTCAAAACATTATATGTATAAGAGAATAATGATAAAATGAAGACAGTATGTACCCAGCGTAAGAAATATACCTGACCAACCAGGCACGGTGGTTAACACCTGTAATTGCAGCACTTTGAGAGACCAAGGCGCATGGGTCACCTGAGGTCAAGAGTTCAAGACCAGCCTGGCAACACCATCTCTACAAAAACACAAAAATTAGCCAGGTGTGGTGGCACGTAGCCATAGTCCCAGCTACTCAGGAGGCTGAGACAGGAGAATCGCTTGAAACTGGGAGGTGGAGGTTGCAGTGAGTCGAGATCACGCCACTGCACTCTAGCCTGGGAGACACAGCGAAGCTCTTTCTCAAAAAAAAAAAAAAAAAAAAAAAAAGAAAGAAAAAAGAAAAAGAAAAAAAAGAAATATACTCAGATCACCTTCAGTAACAGAGGTATATTGCAAAGGTTTAAGGGCACATGAGATAGCACTAATCAATTCCTCTCTAGCCTTATCATTACCAGGAGTCCCGAGAGGTCAAACTGAGATGTCAAGAGGCCTCATGAGGAAGTGGAAAAATAGCTTAACATTTTGTGGAATACAGCTTGATCTCAAATTATCTGATCTCTTTGTTTTAGCTGTCATATCCTCACCTCATGAGAGTGATAGCGGCAGAAGTCACCACTCTTGCAACTCCTAAGAGGTAAGCTTGGAAACCCAAGAGAACAGGCTGAGACCCTGTGTGGGCTGTTGGGAGATCAGTTTGACCCCACAGGTTAGAGATGGGCTCAGATAGGCTGAGTAGAGGCTCAACTCTTGAAGCAGGAGGTCCTCTGAGAAGGGAAAGTGGTTAATTGAATCTGGTCACAGACTCTATTCAAGTTTGGTGTTTGTTTGGTTGGGTTTTTGTTTTTAAATCAACTTTCACAATGCTGTTGATTCCTAGGTCCTTCAAGAGGGATGGCAAATGCTTGTGCTTCAGGCTGCCTCTGAAGCAAATAGCTGGAGATGGGCTGGAGTCCAGATAGCTTGCTGGCCTGCATCAGCTTCACCAAGGTGTCTCCCCGGGGAGGGGCCCTCTGGAATGAAGGGCAGCCTGTGGCTAAAGCAGCTTGGCTGTTCTCAGAGGCTTCTGATTTGCCCTGATTCAGTCCTCTGCCTGCAGACTAAAACATCATTACAAAAGACAAAGGGAGGGGAACATAGCAGGTCACAAACCCCCTTTCCACTGGAGGAGAGCTGGGCTTGTCTTCAAGGCTGCTCCCACTCCCACGCAGGAAGCTGCTCTTAACTGCCAGGCCCCACTGGCTTGCTCAGAGCCCAGCAGAGGAGCTTCTGGTGCTACCACAGACCGCCCCACCGTCCCGCCCTGCCCTGTCTGCCTCTGATATGTGCTGCAGCCAACAGAGAAGGTTCCTGCAGGGTCACATCACCTTGTGCTGGCAGCAGCCAACCTTGGGGGCCTGCTTTGCACCTTTTCACTTTCTCTTCTCTGACATCTAGGGACCCACATGGCCACAAATGCTGCTTGTTAGTACAGGGGAGCTAGCTCCCCTGCAGGCAACTCCCAACCAGTGTCTCTCAGGTAGACAGTTCTAGAACATTCTAAATGCTTCTCAGAGAATCCCACAGAACTGAGCCCCTATTGCTTAATGGAGTGACCTCAGTAACACTCTTAGTGGCTTTTCCTCCCCATCTTAATCTCCCTACTGCCTTACTCATGCTTCCTGAAATCATCTCCCAAATAAAACTACCTGCTCCCAAGGCCTTGTCTCAGGCTCTGCTTTAGGGAAAACCCAAACTGAAACATCAGCCCCTGCTCACTTTCTAGCCAGTGCTAGTCTGATGGCCTCATCCCAGTGTCTACGTGTGCCAGGCTCTAGGTAAACAACTCAAGCTGCCTCATAAAGGGGACAGCTCCTATTCCCCTCCAGCTGATGGCTACCCTGTGGATCTGCAAGTCCAGCATTACTAGAAATCCAGACTTTAATGGGAAATCCTCTTTTTAAAAAAAAATTATTATTTTTCTAGAGATGGAGTGTCCCTGGGTTGCCCAGGCTGGTCTCAATTCCTGGGATCAAGTGATCCTCCCACCTCAGCTTCCCAAAGTGTTGGCATTACAGGCATGAGCCATCATGCCGGCCCCTCTTATTTTTAGTTATCAACTAACTCAAAATTTAAAACACTGCATAGCCCAAACATATCTGCTGACCAGATCAGGCCCATGAGCAGCCCACTTGTGCCAGCTGGTATAGAATATGGTACCAACCCCATGAATAGTGGAGGAGGAAGACTACAAATGGGCTAAAATCATAGGATAGCAGATTGGGTGAAGGAGCAAAGAAACAAGCTCCCTCTCAGATCTGAAAGGGCCTACAAAGAGCCAGAGCTGGCTGGGCACAGTGGCTCATGCCTATAATCCCAGCACTTTGGGAGGCTGAGGCAGGTGGATCATCTGAGGTAAGGAGTTACAGACCAGCGCTGCTAACATGGTGAGACCCTGTCTCTACCGAAAACACAAAATTAGCTGGGCATGGTGGCACGTGCCTGTAATCCCAGCTACTTGGGAGGCTGAGGCAGGAGAATTGCTTGAACCCGGGAGGTAGAGGTTGCAGTTAGCCGAAACTGCGCCACTGCACTCCGACAGAGCAAGATTCCGTTTAAAAAAAAAAAAAAAACCAAAAAGGAAAAACAAAAAAGAAAGAGCCAGAGCCCTCAGATAACACATCAGCGCTAACATAGATTAACATGTGCCCAGTTCTCAGCCACATTATCTCAATCTCACAACCTCAGGAGGCAGATGCTATTTTCATTATCCTCACTTTAGTAGTGAGGAAATAGAGCTTTCAGAAGTTAAGGGATAGAGCTGGCATTCAAAATGAGTTATCTCTTCACTATTTACATGTATTTTACAGTTGCCCTAGGTTACAACCCTTGACTCCAAAAAAAAGGAGCAGGGACCTGGACTTCTAATTTTGGATATATTTACAAGAATCTCTTTGCCTCATCTTTCAGATAAATCTCCAAGAGTGAAAGTTGTTTATAGAATACAGCTAATAAAGTCAGAAAGAATGATAAATTAGAAAATCCTCATTATGTAATCTCTAATTAATTACCATTACCAGATCAAGGCTGGGTGGATCATAATTTAAGTGAAAGGCTGGTTGGGAACTTGAAAATAAATCAGGTCACTCCTTATGTGATGCAAAAGCAAGTACTTATCACCTTCTAATATATTCCTGCTAAAAATATTAGAACATGAGTCTGCATGAGCCTCTAGATCTACTAGTTTACAGGAAAAGTGGATGATAGTGACACATGGTTAACAACACTACAGAGATACAACTGTATGTAGAACATGAGAAAATTCTAGGGTAAACACCTAGTTCTTTCAACAAATAAATAAAAAAAGGAACTATTAAGTATTCTTTAAGTGACTTAAAGGAACATCAACAAAATACAATGTGTGAATCTTGTTTGGATTCTGGTTCAGATAAATCAACAAAAAGACTATCTGATAACTGAAGAAAATTAAACATCTATTATCAGATGATATTAGACAATAACTAGAAATCACTATTCATTTTGTTGGCAATGATAATAGCATTGTTGTTATACACCTTACAGTTAAGTCCTCAAAGTTATTCTTGAAAACCAAATGGAATACTTATTACATGAAAACCTCTATACCTCCACATCAGTATTTTATAGAAAAATAAGCTTTATTTCAAAGCAATCTGAAAATAGCAGTCAGGGGGACCACATTTGCAAACTGGTAGGAAGGAGCATACAGTTACATGTCCATTTAGCAAGGTCTCAAGTCAGGAGTCTCACCAATTCCTGCCCAACACCTACTCAGTTTCCTCTTCAGGTTGAAACTAAAAAGTAGACTTGAACATCCCAGTGATGTCTTTGTTGTCCAAACATGCTCCAAGTTCAGGAAAAAGGACACCTGGGCTCAACTTATTGAGGGATTTGCTTATTTAAAAAATATTTACATTGAGAATACAGTTAAGTTAGGAGCTTTCTTCACATTTTCACATTTTTTGAAAGAGCCACGGAGGTTTCATTCATGTTTTAACCAGTTGAGCTGATAAAGACCCTGTCTCCATTTTGTAAGAGATGGATTACATTCAATTACTCCTCATGACAGCCAAATGGAAGATTATTCTATTGCTTTTGAAAGATTATTCCATTGCTTTTGAAGTGCTGGTTGGACTGGCATCTGCAATGGTAGCCAAATAAATGAGATTTCTATGTAACACATGCTGGTACCTATGGGCAAAAAAAAAAACCAGGCAAAAATCAGAGGCTTGTTTTTACCGACCATGAACAAAAAACTGGAAAATAATTTACCCACTCTAGTGGAATGGCTCATCTACTAACTGGATGATTCACTGTTATCAACCTTCTTGTTTAACATATTTAAGGAAAATATAGTCAGATTCTCACCCATTCTCACTGATTACTTTCATAGCTACCATCATTTCTTGCTTGGACTATTGCAGTAGACACCTAGTCTCCCAGATCTATCTTTGCACCCTACTTTATTCTCCACACAACAGTCTGAGATCATTGTACAATTTAAATCAAGATCATGTTATATGTTGTTATACCTCTATTCAAAACCTTCCAAAGGCTCCCATCTCATTCAGAGTAAAGGTGAGCTGTTCTTGTGTCCTAGTAAGGCCCTACATGATTGGGGCCTCCAGTACCCCTCTGATCTCATCTCTTATGGCTATACCTTTGTTTACTGAATGCTGGCCACAGTGGCCTCCTTCCTGTGACTTGAAGATATCCAGCACACTCCTACTTGGGAGCTTTTCTACCTGATGCTTTCTCTGTCTTACTTATCTCACTATGCCTTACTACTGCATAGCTGGCTCCCTTACCCCAGGTCTCTACTCAAATATCACCTTATCAGACATACCATGTATAAAATAGCACTCCTCCCCCGACTTACTCTGGTTTATTCTTATTCAAAGCACTCATTATTATGTGCCTAATTATACATTTTCTTATAGATTCTAGAGTCTAGAATGTCAGCTCCATGAGTGCAGAGCTAGTGTCTGTTTTACTACGGATATCCCAGAGTCTGAAACTGTGCCTGGTACCAGGAGTACAGTTGTCCCTTGGTATCCACAGGGGATTGGTTCCAGGCCACCTCCCTCCTCCCCTTAGATATCGAAATCCGAGGATGCTCAAGCTCAAGTTCCTTATATAAAATGGCATAGTATTTGTACATAACCTACACACATCCTCCCATATCATATACTTCAATTAATTAATTTATTTATTGAGATGGAGTCTTGCTCTGTCGCCCAGGCTAGAGTCCAGTGGGGTGATCTTGGCTCGCTGCAACCTCCAACTCCCGAGTTCAAGTTCAAGCAATTCTCCTGCCTTGGCCTCCCAGGTAGCTGGGATTACAGGCACACACCACCATGCCTGGCTAATTTTTGTATTTTTAGTTTTTAGTAGAGAAGGGGTTTTGCCATGTTGGCCAGGCTGGTCTTGAACTCCTGACCTCAGATGATCTGCCCGCCTTGGCCTCCCAAAGTGCTGGGAATACAGGTGTGAGCCACCACACCTGGCTCACATACTTTAAATACTCTCTAGATTACTTATAATACCTAATACAATTTAAATGCCATATAACTAGTTGTTATACTATATTGCTTTTTATTGTTGTGTTGCTATTTTTTATTGTTTTGTGTTCCCCAATATTTTTGAAATGCAATGCAGAACCCATGGATACAGAGGACCAACTGTACTTATAAAATATCTGTTCAACAACTTCAAGAAGGGACAAAACATTTTCATGATCAATGTAAGTTTATAGGGGGGTAGAGTTCTTCACCCAGAAAATAAATCAGACAAGGGGTCAGAAAGCATGGCCTGTGCAATTGAAAAATCCCACTAGGAGATTTTGATAATTTTCTTACCCTTGGATTGCGAATTACTGTACCAAATGGAAGGTTTTGCAACCATTTTTCATATAGAAAAAGGAGAAGGTATTTATTATAAACTTTTAAAAATCAAATTACCAAATGCCAGAGTCAGATGTAAAGATTTACCCAAAAATTGGTATCTCTACTGTTCTATTAAGGTATTCAGTGAGGGACTGTAGGTAATTTTTCTAGGGGGTAGGGATTGTGAAACATTTCTTCAGTAACAATGAAATAATATATTTTTCTATAAGAAATGGGCATAAGGCCGGGAGCAGTGGCTCATGCCTGTAATTCCAACACTTTGGGAGGTTGAGGCAGGTGGATCATCTGAGGTCAGGAGTTTGAGACCATCCTGGCCAACATGGTGAAACCCGTCTCTACTAAAAATACAAAAATTAGCAGGGCATGATGGCACATGCCTGTAGTCCCAGCTACTCAGGAGGCCGAGGCACGAGAATTGCTTGAACCTCGGAGGTGGAGGTTGCAGTGAGCCGAGATTGCACCACTGCACTCCAGCCTGGGCAACAGAGGAAGACTCTGTCTCAAAAAAAAAAAAAAAAAAAAAAAAAAATTAACGAAAAGAAAAAAACGGGCATAATACCTGGAGTAAATTCGGAAAAGAGACTCAGATTCTATTTTCTCTCATTTTGGTATCTGCTTAGGGAGTGCATTAAACTATGATGCAGAATTCACCTTTGACTTAACTCGGAAATCCTTTGTTTGTCTTTGTGTGTGTGTCACTAACAGACTGACAGGAAGTTAGAAATGAGAGGGAGCTTAGCAGTCAAATGGCCTGACCCCTTCACTTAACAGAGAAAGGATGAGGCACGGATCCAAGATGAGAAAGGGGCCATGGCTCCAATCTCCTGAGCCTAGTTTTCTGTGTGCTCCCACCCCCATCCCTGTTGTCATTAGCTGGCATAGCTTTGAGTGAAGGAGGTTTTACAGTGAGAATAATTCACGTTTTGAAGAAAGAGCCACGTCTGACTCCAGGCTCCACAGTGTACTTGTTGTATGGTCTTGGGCAGGTTAGCAAACTCTTTGGGGCTCTCTTTCCTCAGTTCAAAGAGGGGCTTAATTGCGATCAATCACCCAAGACTCTTAGTTCGAGAAAGCACCGTATCACACAGGCTTCCCCTCTACCCACAGGTGAGGGGCGCGGGGGTGGGGGCACTTACTGGACGCACTCGTTCCCCCGGCCCTTGTTCTGATACTCCACAATACAGCGGATCAGCTGGTCATTCTCCTCAAGGAGCTGAAAGATGAGAGAAAGAAAGGGTCAGTGCAGGCCGGGCGCAGTGGCTCACGCCTGCAATCCCAGCACTTTGGGAGGCCGAGCTGGGCGGATCACGAGGTCAGGAGTTCGAGACTAGCCTGGCCAACATGGTGAGACCCCATACTAAAAGTACAAAAATTAGACAGGCGTGGCGCGCTCCTGTAATCCCAGCTACCCAGGAGGCTGAGGCAGGAGAATCGCTTGAACCTAGGAGGCGGAGGTTGCAGTGAGCCGAGATGACGCCACTGCACTTCAGCCTGGGCGACAGAGCAAGACTCCGTCTCGGGGGGAAAAAAAAAAAAAGAGACTGGGTTAGTGCAGTATGACGTCTGGACGGCGGGGGACAGAACCCCATGCCGGGCTATCCTGCCCCGGCGCCTGTGCTGATTTCGTGCCCATCTCACCCCGCACCCCGGCTACTCAGCACCCTTCACAGTCAGCTGGGAGGCCGCTCTCCACAGGATGCTTCTCGCACCCCGCAGACACTCGGGATCCCGACTTCTTCTCTTCGCCCGCCTGCCCGCGTGGATGCTCACCCGCTGGATAGTCTCTTGATTGACTTCCGCCTTGCCCCTCAGCCAGTCCGGTACGAAGGCCACCGACATCCCGAGGAACCTCCGGAACCACGACCGCCAAGCGACTCGACCCACGAAAGGTGGGGCCTACGCTGTCGACGTTGATTAGATGCTCCCGCCTACAGGGCGGGGGACAGAAGAGACGTCATTTGTGACTGGACGCGCAGGAGCGACACTCAGCGCCTTCCTCGGTCCCCGCCCCCAGAACGCCGGGGTCGTTTACGTATCCTTTGCGCTTGCGCAGTCTGGAGAGCGAAACCTGTGGGTCGGGGTTGGGTCTAATGTTGACCTACCTGGCCTCAGCACCTCCAGTGTTAGGCTGTGCATGCTTTTTTTTTTTTTGAGATGGAGTCTGGCTGTGTCGCCCAGGCTGGAGTGCAGTGGCGCGATCTCGGCTCACTGCAAGCTCCGCCTCCCGGGTTCAAGCCATTCTCCTGCCTCTGCCTCCTGAGTAGCTGGGACTACAGGCGCCCGCCACCACGCCTGGCTTTTTTTTTTTTTTTTTTTTTTTTTTTTTTTTTTTAGTAGAAACGGGGTTTCACCATGTTGGCCAGGATGGTCTCGATCTCCTGACCTCGTGATCCGCCCGCCTCGGCCTCCCAAAGTGCTGGGTGTGCATGCTTAATCTATCTGTAGGAGTGGCTTGCTCGGCATCACACAGCATGTCTGGAACCCAGATATATGGCTTCAAATCCACTGTCCTCTCTACATCACTCTGGTGCCTCCAGGTCTGCATCTGGAGCATGAACATTGACTATGGCATTGTCTCCTGCCAGGCCAAATCTGCAGGGCCAGGAAAACTCTGGTATTAGTTTTACTCTTTGCTGAAGGAGAAATTCGCGTTTTTCCACATAGCCTAGACTTATTTGGGGCAGGAATAATGCTTATTAGGTTGGCAACCCTAAAAAGCACTGGTATTTTCTCCATTTTACAGATGAGGAAACAAGTAAAGTAACTTGCCCAAGGTTCCTTAGCAAAGCCAGTCTCTGAATACGGGCAGTCTGGCTTTAGAACTCTCACCCTTAACAACCCAGGACTGCCCAGGCACCATACTGCAAAGGTGGTGTGCCGCAAGATGCAAGGAGGAAGCTGGACACACCCTCTTGGGCCACATGGTTACTCCTGGTGATCACTAAAACTGAACTGGTTGTAGTCTTCTAGACCAGTGGTCCCCAGCCTTTTTGGTACCAGGAACTGGTTTCGTGGAAGACAATTTTTCTTGTCTTCCACGGGGGTGGGGGTGGGGGTGGTTTTGGTGTGAAACTGTTTTACCTCACATCAGCAGGCATTTAGATTCTCATTAGGAGTGTGCAACCTAGATCTCTCGCAAGTACAGTTCACAATAGGGTCCATGCTGCTGTGAGAATCTAATGCCTCCGCTGATCTGACAGGGCAGAATCCTCGGTGGTAATGTTTATCCGCCCTCTGCTCATCTCCTGCTGTGCGGTACGGGTCCCCTGTTCTAGCCATCCGTGGTGGATGTGGTAACAAGATTCGTTTTCCCTGGAGTGAGCACTTCATTTAGGAGGGAGATCTTGGGAGCCTACTCCTAAAAAGGGGAGCTCCCTAGAGCTTTATTCCTCTGAATGGTGGCCCTGATCCTGAGCAAGCTCATCTGCTTTACTGGGCTTTCTTTCCATAATCCCTTTATTCAAACCTGTGAAAAGGCAGCTTTCATCCCATTTCTTTTCTTTTCTTTCCTTTTTTTTTTTTTTGAGACAGAGTCTCACCCTGTCACCCAGGCTGGAGTGCAGTGGTGTGATCTTGGCTCACTGCAACCTCTGCCTCCCGGGCTCAAGCGATTCTCCTGCCTCAGCTTCCTGAGTAGCTGGGATTACAGGTGCCTGCCACCACACCTGGCTAATTTTTTTTTGTATCTTTAGTAGAGATGGGGTTTCGCCATGTTGGTCAGGCTGGTCTTGAACTCCTGACCTCATGATCCGCCCGCCTCGGCCTCCCAAAGTGCTAGGATTACAGGTGTGAGCTACTGCACCCAGCCTGCTTTCATCCCATTTCACAGAGAGGTAAACCCGGTGAGAGAAGTGAGGTAACCCCTGAGCTGGGGCGGACTCAGGACTTCCTGGTTACCAAGCCTGCACTGTTAACTCTGCATCAGGCTTCCTCCTCAGGAAAATTCCCCAAAGCTTTCAGAGAAACAGAGTGGGCAGAAAAAGAACCATCAGGAGCAGGATGTAGGTCTTGCTTAGTTCCACTCAGCCCTATTCCTGTTAAGACAAGTGAGGAATGACAATAACATGAAATGGCCCAGACAACAATCCTCCCACCTCTGAAAGTTTCCCTGTGATTATGGGCATGAACCACCATGCCCGGCCCATAGTTTTGTTCATAAAGTTTAAGTGACTTGCTTACCAATCTTATGCAAAATTTCATGTAATTTATGTAATACTATATAACATAATGCTACATATGGTATGTATATATACACACAAAGATCTGTCCTGGGTATTAAGTATCTTATCTCTAGGCTTTATGTTTATGACTCTGAAATGGAGGGAACTGGGACATACATGTTTTGAGGAATAAAGTGAATGGGTTTTTTTGTTTTTTTTTGTTTGTCTGTTTTTGTTTTGTTTTGTTTTGAGATAAAGTCTCACTCTGTTGCCCAAGCTGGAGTGCAGTGGTGCAATCTCAGCTCACTGTAACCTCCATCTCCCAGGTTCAAGCAATTCTCCTGCCTCAGCCTCCCGAGTAGTCTGGGACTATGGGCATGCACCACCATGCCCAGATAATTCTTTTGTATTTTTAGTAGAGATGGGGTTTCACTATGTTGGCCAGGCTGGTCTTGAACTGCTGACCTCAGGATCCATTCGCCTCGGCCTCCCAAAGTGCTGGGATTACAGGCGTGAGCCATCCTGCCTGGCCCCAGTTTTTGTTGTTGTTGTTGTTGTTATTGTTTGAGACAGAGTTTCACTCTTGTTGCCCAGGCTGGAGTGCAATGGTGCAATCTCAGCTCACTGCAACCTCCACCTCCTGGGTTCAAGCAATTCTCCTGCCTCAGCCTCCCAAGTAGCTGGCATTACAGGCATGCACCACCACGCCCAGCTAATTTTGTGTTTTTAGTAGAGATGGGGGTTTTACCATGTTGGTCAGGCTGGTCTCGAACTCCTGACCGCAGGTGAACCACCAACCTTGGCCTCCCAAAATGCTGAGATTACAGGTGTGAGCCACCAAGCCTGGCCTAAAGCGAAGGTTTTGAGTGCGGTTTATAGAAGGAATTGATTGCTTTTTGTTTTTTTGAGACGGAGTCTTGCTCTGTCGCCCAGGCTTGAGTGCAGTGGGGCGACCTCGGCTCACCGCAAGCTCCGCCTCCCGTGTTCTCGCCATTCTCCTGTCTCGGCCTCCCGAGTAGCTGGGACTACAGGCGCTCACCATCAAGCCCGGCTAATTTTTTTTTTTTTTTTTTTTTTTAGTAGAGACAGGGTTTCACTGTGTTAGCCAGGGTGGTCTTGATCTCCTGACCTCGTGATCTGCCTGCCTCAGCCTTCCAAAGTGCTGGGATTACAGGCGTGAGCCGCCGCGCCCGGCCTGATTGGTTTTTTTAACATCATCAAAGTTTCTATCAGGTAAAAAAAAAAATGAGATGGTGTTAGGGTGAGGCAGGTGGTATAGGGGACCAACATGTTCCAGCATACAGGGAAAGCCCTCCAGAAGAAAAGTTTTATAAAGGCAGTATAAAGGCAAAGTGGAGGTTAAGCAGGACACAGGTATCCAGATTCTGTACTCTCCTAGGAGCAATGGGAGCCATGGATGGTTTTAGGCAGAAGAGTGATGAAGCCTGAGATGCATTTAGAGTTTTATTGGCTGTAACATGGTGAAAGTTAGGGAAGACACCCAGATGAGAAACAAAAAGAACAGTGACAAGGCTGCTACAAGAAGGCAGGCCAGAGATAGTGGGAGCAATGAGAAAAGAAGTGTATGCATTTGAAAGACATTGGAAGTAGACTTGGCAGGCCTTAGTGATCAAGTGGGGAGGGATAGAAAAGGGAAATTAGGGATGCCTTCTGGGGTTCTGGGTTAAGCAACTGAGAAAGTGGTGATGCCCCTTATGGAGGCAGGGAACAGTGGGGGAGATGCTGGACTGGAAATGAAGGTGATAAATTCAGCTGTGGAAATGTATAGTGTGAGGTGATGTCAAACGATGTGGAGGCTTGTGGCTGACTATTTGGGGCTGAAACTCAGGGACAAAGACTAGGCTGGAGATACAGCTTTGAGAAACATCACTTGTAGAAACTGACTGGTACTATGCAGTGGATAAGATTGCCTAAGGAGAATGTGATAGTTTCTCTTATGACAGAGGAAAAGAAGCTGCAACGGAGACTGAGGGGAGAAAGAGACTAGAGATATAGGGAAAGGAAAACCAGGACAGTGGGGGTTATGGCTTTTTATTTATTTATTTATTTATTTATTTATTTATTTATTTTTAAACAGTGACTGAAAAGGACAGACAGGACAGCAATGACAAATGCTGTTGAAAGGTCAAGGAAGGGCTGGGTGCAGTGGCTCACACCTGTAATCCCAGCACTTTGGGAGGCCGAGGTAGGCAGATCACTTGAGGTCAGAAGTTTGAGACCAGTCTGGCTAACATGATGAAACCCTGTCTCTACTAAAAATACAAAAATTAGGCAGGCATGGTGGCACGTGCCTGTAGCCCCAGTTACTTGGGAGGCTGAGGCTGGAGGATCGCTTGAACCCGGGAAGCAGAGATTGCAGTAAGCCTCAGCGCAGAGATTGCACTCCAGCCTGGGAGACAGAGTTAGACTCTGCGTCAAAAAAAAAAAAAAAAAAAAAAAAGAACAAGGAAAATAAAGACTAGGTCTTTGAGGAGGGCATTTTCAGTGGTATGGTGAAGCAGATCTCAGAAGTGCAGGGGACTGAGAAATGATGAAAGGTGAAGGTGAAGCAATGGAGTGTTCAGATATAGACCACTTTTTCCATGAGGTTTGGTTGTAAAGGGGAGAAGGGAAAGAAGGTGGTAGCTGGAGGGAGAGGAGTTGTCTGGAGCTAAGGGACATCACTTTGATGGTTGCTCTTTCTTCAGTAAAGAAGGTTCCTGGGAGAGCAAGAGGGGGAGGGGGTGTTGAAGAGTGGGAGATCTGGGGAGCATGCAGGATATTTGGAAGTTGATTTTGGGGGAGAGCTGGAGAGAGAGCTGCCTTGGCAAATAGGACTGCTGAAGGGTGTTGAGGACCTAGTTGAAGTTGACAATGTATGTAGCACTGATGTGTGTGGTTGTGAGATTTTGTCCAGTGGCACTCAGAGCCAAGAAGCAGAGAAGACAGAAGGTTGGATTCTTCCAGGATTGTAGTGCTGCCAGATGGGTGTTACTATTCCTTCTAGTTGTGCTAGAAAGATAACTGTGCAAGAGATATAAGTATATTGGGAAGAATGTGATGGAGGTGATAAACCCTGAACTCTCAGCTGATGGGGAAGGAAGTGAAAACTCGAGGGAGCTCATAATAAAACAAAGTAGAGGCACAAATGAACTGGAAGTTTCTGCAGGCTAGAGAAACCATGGAAGGAATTCAGAGACTAGCAGGACAGATGAAAGATCAGGTATCTGCATTTATAACTTCAGAGGTGGAGCTCTTCTGTGGTCCAGGGTGTTACCCTAGGAGTGGAGGGCTGAAGAGGACTGGAAGAGAAAGCCTCTGGAGTTGACTGTGAGTCTGGAGTCAAAGTGGCCAATGATTGGAGATGAGAGCTAGGACTTTAGGTACTACATCTCACCCCTGTTGTCCAATCTACCATGGTGCCTGAGCCACACCAGTTGCACCAGTCAGAGGGTGTAAGGTCCTATTCTAAAGCACTCGCACCACAAGTTTTGAGAGCCCAATTCCACATATTTGTTTGTTTGTTTTGTTTTGTTTGTTTTCTGAGATGGAGTTTCGCTCTTGTAGGTCAGGCTGGAGTGCAATGGTGCGTTCTTGGCTCACTGCAGCCGCCTCCCAGATTCAAGTGATTCTCCTGCCTCAGCCTCCCAAGTAGCTGGGATCACAGACCCCTGCCATCACTCCCAGCTAATTTTTGTAATTTTTCAATAGAGACGCAGTTTTGCCATGTTGGACACGCTTGTCCCTGACCTCGTGATCCACCTGCCTTGGCCTCCCAAAGTGCTGGGATTATAGGTGTGAGCCACCACACCTGGCCCCAGTTCCCCATATTTGAAGGGCACTTATGCTACAGGGTTTTCAATTGCCTTTACCAACCCCAAATCTCCTGGTTTTTCTTCTTCTTTGTGCCTGTTGTGACCTACCCTCATTATCAGAGACTCATTGTGGGAGGGGACTACACAAGGGTATAAATCCCAGGAGGTAGTGATCCCTGTAGGCTATCTTAGACTCTATCACAATTCTCTTCAGTTTTCATTTTGTAATTTTTCTCTGGCTATGTAAGCCCTGCTTTGATTTCCGCCCATATGATGATGATTTTCAAAAGTCCAGGCTAGGCGTGGTGGCTCACGCCTGTAATTCCAGCACTTAGGGAGGCCAAGGCAGGCGGATCACTTGAGGCCAGGAGTTCGAGACCAGCCTGGCCAATATGG
The DNA here is from genome assembly GCF_008728515.1 of Papio anubis. NCBI lineage: Eukaryota > Metazoa > Chordata > Mammalia > Primates > Cercopithecidae > Papio > Papio anubis. The sequence goes on from NC_044977.1 coordinate 98,069,534, forward strand.
TGAAACCCCCATCTCTATTAAAACTACAAAAATTAGCTGGGCGTGTTGGCAGATGCCTGTAATCCCAGCTACTTGGGAGGCTGAGGCAGAAGAATCACTTGAGCTTGGGAGGTGGAGGTTGCAGTGAGCCGAGATCGTGCCACTAAACTCCAACCTGGGCCACAGAGTGAGACTCAGCCTCAAAAAAAGTCTGTGTCCAGCCCAGACCTCTACATTGACCTGCAACCTGTATATACAACGGCTATGTTGACATCTGTATTAGTCAAGGTTCTCCAGAAAGGAAGAACCAATGTGACATCTATATATCTACAATATAGATCTATATCTATAAATATATATGGGAGGGGATTTATTAGGGGAATTGGCTCACATGGTTATGGAGGCTGAGAAGTCCCACAATAGGCCATCTACAAGCTAGAGAACCAGGGAGGCTGGTAGAGTGCTTCAGTTCAAGACTACCCTGTCTTGGACTTGGCCTCAGAACCAGGGAAGTTAAATGGTGTATCTCCCAGTCCAAGGCCCAAGCCGGGAGAACCTGGGGAACCACTGGTACAAGTCTTGGAGTCCAAAGGCTCAATAGTTGCTAAGTGAATAAATGGATGGACTCTACTACCTAATCTCCTGGAGTTAGGAGATTAGGGGAACCTGGAGTTCTGATGCCAAGAGCAGAAGAGGGGTATCCCAACTCCAGAGAATTTGCGTTTCCTCTGCCTTTTTGTTCTATCTATTAGATGGTGCCTGCCCATATTGGATGAGGACAGATCTTTCTTACTCAGTGCATTGATTCAAATGCCAATATCTCCTGGGAACACCCTCATAGACATACCCAGAAATAATGTTCCCCCAGGAATCTGAGTATCCTTTAACCTAGTCAGGTTGACATCTAAAATGAATCATTGCAAAATCCTAACCAAGTCTCAAAGGTGCCTCAAATTCAACTTGTCTAAGATGGAGCTCAAGATCCATTTTATCTCCTCTTCCAGTGTTCTCCATATCTGTGAATCCCTCCACCATCCATCCATTTATCCATGGCTGAACAGTGGCCTCATCCTTGAAGCTACTTCATCGCCCCTTCACATCCAACTCATCACCAAGTCCTATTGATTTTACTCCTGTATTTCTCTGCAGCCTGCTTAGATCTCTTTTTCTTCAGTCTCACACCAGTCCACATTCCAGCTCCATTCTCTCTTGCTCAGATGACTGCACTGGCTCCCAGGCAAGTCCCACCATAGCTTTATTGAGATTTCTCCATTTTGATCTGCACTTTAGCAGCCAAAGTGAGTTTTATAAAATGCAATTTTGATCAGTGTTCCATGGTCCTAAACTTTCCACTATGGCCCATAAGATCCTACATGGTCTGGCCCCTTCCTCCTATTTGCTCTAGTCGATCTCACTCTACTCCTTTACTCTCTAAACTCCGAGTTTCTTTTCTTTTTTGGTAAAATGTACATAACCATTTTTAAGTGTGCAGATCTGTGGCATTTGGTACATTCACATTGTTGTGCGATCATCACTACTAACCATTTCCAGAACTGTTTCATCTTCTCCAGCTGAAATTCTGTATCTATTAAGCACTAACTTTCCATTACCCCCTGTCTGGGTTTCTTTTCATCCCTCAAAGGAGCTCTGCTGCCTTCCACAGAGTCCTTATATACATGCTGATGTCTCCATCTGAAACACACTTCCTCTCCCCTTTGCCTAGTTAGCCTCCTGTGATTCCCAACACCAGCCTAGAAGCTTCTGTAAATTCTCTCAAAACCCCTGCTCCTCCCTGAAGAACAATTTGTATTTATACAGGTGTTTGATTGTTTGAAGGGTGCTCTCACCCTGCCCTCCTCTCTTAACATAGTTTTTCCTGTCAGGAATTCCTCGCTTTGTCCACAAGCCCTGGCACACAGCAGGTGCTCAATACTTGCTAAATGAATAAATGGACGGACTCTGCTACCTAATCTCCTTCCAGCCGGTCATCCACTTGTGGGTGCCTCCGCCCCCAGCTTGGGGTGTGTCCCCCTGGGTCGGACTTTGGCGCCCTATCCAGGCTGGCAGTAGGTTGTGCTCTTTGGTTTGCCTATCTCGGGCCTCCCGCCCAGCCGCGCGGACCGCAGAACACACGCCCCGGGCGTATCACACTGTCACGCGGAGCCTCCCCGCCTCCAGACGTCGGTCCGGTTGCTACCCCAGCAGGAATCGAGCTTATACCACGAAGGCTCCTTCTCATCTCCGGACGTGAGAATTACAGGCTTGGACCTCAAACTGCCGCGGTGAGAGCCGGGAGGTGGGAAGAAAGTTGGAAGGCGCGCGCCTCGGTCACGCTGCCTCTCAGTTTGGGTCGCAGCCCTTTAACAACCACTACATTCGCGCCTTCGCCAGGACAAGGGCTGTGGAGGCGCGCCGGGATTGGTCGGTTTGGGTGCGGGTGTCGCTAAGCAGCAGCGAATGGGGGCTCAAGGCTCGCGCACGCGCACCACCGCCTACCTGCGCCGGGGCCGCCGGTGACCTGGGCCGGGGCACCCCGGTCGGCTAAGGTTGCTGAGGAGGCGGCGGGTAGCTGGCGGGCGCCGACTTCCGAAGGCCGCCGTCGGGGCGAGGTGAGGGCTGACGGGCGGAGGCGGGTGCCGCGGCCCGTTAGCCGAGAGCAGGCGGGTTAGGGTGTGGCGCAGGGCGGGCCCAGAGGTGGAGGCGGCCCAGGGCCAGCCCCGCCCTCAGGCCCGGCCTTGACCATGGGGCTCCCCACGGGGCTTCACTGGGCTTCTTGGAGTCCTCTGTCCCCTTTCTCCCGCCAGCCTCTCCCTGGACCCCGGGGCCACCCAAGACACGCGCCTGCGGGAACCCTGGGCTGACAGATGGGCGTCGAGGGCTTCTCCCAGTTGGAAGAGATGGGGAGTGAGAAAGGGACGACTGTTTCTTTAACCATTCACGAATCTCACGTCAGAGCATTGTTTAGTCTGAATAGCAAACTTCCCTTAGCATGCTAGTGTTATAAGACTTTAAATATTGGATACACTGAACCAACTTTTCAGAGCACTGGGTGTAGGACGTTCCATTACAGGTTTTGTGTTCATTACAGATTTACACATGTACCTTCAGAGCCAGAAGGATAAAGCGCTTGGGGAAAAATTAGGTTTGTAGAAATCAAAGCCACGAAAGACTTGCCAGTGTGGAAAGTAATTAGTGAAATTTGTGACATGGTCAGAAAAGAATACAGCTCAGAACCAACATAGAAGATAATATTTAATTACATTTTGCAGAGGAGAGTTGATCCCGCTAAAGATAATTTTAGTAAAATGAAAAATGGAAGCAACTGGAAATGGTTTAACGTTGCTAGATAGAATTAAATAAACAAATAGAGTTTCCTCTGGAAAGTATGTTTTGGACAATGTTGTTAATAGCTCTGATTTAAGTGTTTGTACTTGCAACAGAAGCCATCTTGGAGTCTCAGTGTTTTTTCATTCTTAGAATAACTTAGAAATCAACTATATTCAAAAAGTAACATGGTCAGAGAGAGGACAACCTGACTTCAAGGTAATACAGTGGATAAAGAGTAGTTGTAACAAGTGTAATCTCAGGCTCCTTCGTCTACCAACAGGTCTCTGATTAGCTTATTAGTGCTCTAAGGAGAAGAAATTATTTTAGAGAAAGGGAGTAGCTGTAATCCCCAAGGTTGGATTTATAGAAGAAGGATGTGGTGGAAAGATCGTCAGCTTTAGAATATTTGAAGTAAGGAAGTGTGGGTTGAATCTGGCTCTACCTCTTGAGCCTTAGAGCTGCAGTTTTCCCACCTAGCCAGTGTAGATTATGTCTACCTTATAGTTACAAGCATTTAATAACATTATCAGTGTAAAAGGTCCTATCAAGTTTAGTTCCCTATCCTTCTCAGTTCCTAACAAATGACAAAACTGACCTCTACCCTCCTGTTCACTCCATCCCCAAGCAACTTGGAGCCTTAATAGAATCTACAAATTTGGTAACCAGTTCTCAAGTCCTGTGGCTGAAGGTGAATTCAGTAAGGGTGACACAACTCAGTTTTGTCTTCTGTATTGTGTATTTGAGTCTTCTGTATTCTGTATATACTTTATGGTGAACACTTTGTGTTTGAATATTTGTGTGCCAAATGAACCCTGTTTTGTCTAAATTCCTATTTTGCAAGGTGCAGTCATCTCTCTCTTTCTCTCTTTTTTTCTGTTTCTCTCTCTCAGCCTCTCCCTCTCTCAGTGCATGTGGTAGGGGCTTGAGGAGGGGTTAAGGGTAAAAGGTGGAAGAAAAAGCAGAAACAAGGGTAGCCTGCAGCATAGGCACAAAGTCTTTGTTGATAGAACAGAGATAATCTATGGCATGAGCTGTTTACAAACAGATGCTGGGAAGAGGATTTAGGAAATAAGGGAGGCAAATTGAAATATATTTTTATAAAACTAGTAACACGGATGCTGTGTATGTGATTACTACTTCACTCTACTTTTAGACAAATGTCATCTGTATAAATCTTTCTCTTTTTCTCTCCAAGTACAGATTTATTGTGGAAAAGTGTTCAAACTGTTGATCAGAATTATGGCAAGGGATCTGTAAACCTGCATTTCTTGTTTCAGTGAGCAAAAATAAGGTAGCCCTTAGGTCATTCATTCATTTACTTAGCAGTGTTTACTGAGTGCTTCCTAATATGTCCCAGGCAAGGTGGTAGGTTATGACATCCACTGCCTTGTGGAAGGATCTGCTAAGATCTGGAAGACATTCCAATGTCTCTTTGTGTGAACATTCTGAAGCTTCCTTTGTCCTTGTGGAGTTGATTTTCTTTTCTTTTCTTTTCTTTTTTTTTGAGACAGGGTCTCACTTTGTTGCCTAGGCTGGAGTGCAGTGATGTAGTCACAGCTCACACAGCCTTGACCTCCTGAGCTCAAGACTCTCACCTCAGACTCCCGAGTAGCTGGGACCACAGGTGTGTGCCACCATGCCTGGCTTTTTTTTTTTTTTTAAATTTTTTGTAGAGATGGGGTATCATTGTGTTGCCCAGGCTGGTCTCAAATTCTTGGGCTCAAGCAGTCCTCCCACCTCGGCCTCCCAAAGTGCTGGGATGACAGGTATGAGCCACCATGCTCAGCCTGCTTTCCTAGTTTTTTTGTTTGTTTGTTTGTTTTTTGAAACGGAGTCTCGCTGTGTTGCCCAGGCTGGAGTGCAGTGCACCACCTGTTTCGCTGCAGCTTCTGCCTCCCGGGATCCGCATGCATTCTCCTGCCTCAGCCTCCTGAGTTGCTGGGACTACAGGCGCCTGCTACCATGCCAGCTAATTTTTTACTTTTAGTGAGGTTTCACCGTGTTATGGATAGTCTTGATCTCCTGAACTTCATTGATCTGCCATGCCAGCCTCCCAAACTGCTGCTGGGACCCTCAGTGAGCCACTGGCGCCCAGCCTAGTTTTTTTTTTTTTTTTGAGATGGAGTTTCCTTCTTGTTGCCCAGGCTGGAGTGCAATGGCACGGTCTCGGCTCACTGCAACCTCTGCCTCCTGGGTTCAAGCTGTTCTCCTGCCTCAGCCTCCAGAATAGCTGGGATTACAGGCATGCACCACCATACCTGGCTAATTTTGTATTTTTAGCAGAGACGGGGTTTCTCCATGTTGGTCAGGCTGGTCTCGAACTCCCAACCTCAGCTGATCCGCCTGCCTCTGCCTCCCAAAGTGTTGGGATTACAGATGTGAGCCACCACACCCAGCCACTTTCCTGTTTTAAGTCGAATACTAGTTATCTTTGAGCAGCTTTATTTCAAAGAGTCCTGAGATTATAGTACCTTCCAGTTTGGAAATGTCATGTAGTTAAGGAGCTATTCACTATGAAGTGTGCCCTTCAATGTTCATGCATAAAACATCAAAATTATAGTTAATTAGCAGATAAGATTATTGTTCCATTGGTGGAGATATTTAAAAATGATATTTAAACAAAGAAGTATGAGCATAATTTAAGTAACCAGTACGTGAAGATCTTAAGTTAATACTTTTTTCCCAGCTTTTATTTTAAGGTAATTATAGTTGCAGGAATTTGCAAAGGTAGTACAGAGAAGTCTCATGTATGCTTCACCTAGTTTTCCCCATTGATTACATATTATATAATTCTAGTACAATACCAACTCCAGGAAATTGATGTTGGTATAAAGTGTGTGTGTCTCTGTGTGTGTGTGTGTATGTGTGTGTGTGTAGTACTGTCACTTTATCATGTGTAGATTCCTGTAATCATCACAGCAATGAAGATACAGAATTATTCCATCCCCACAAAGATCTGCCTTTGGCTATTCATTCATAGTCACACCTGTTCCCTGCTTCTCTACCATCCCTAACCTCTGACAACTGTTTATCAGCCCTCCGTTTCTCTAAGTTTGTCATTTCAAGAATGTTACATGAAAGGATGCATATAGTATATAACCTTTTGATACTGGCTTTTTACAGCCAAGCATAATGCACTTGAGATCCATTCACGTTGTTCTGTGTACCAGTACAGTAGTTTATTCCTCTTCTTTGCTGAGTAGTATTCCATGGAATGAATATACTGTGGTTTGTTTAACCATTCACTATTTGTAGGACATGTTAGTTGTTTCCAGGTTTGGTTATAAATAAAGCTGCAATGAGCAATTATACAGAGGTTTTTGTGTAGACATGAGTCTCTTTATTTCGCCCAGGCTGGAGTACAATGGTGCAGTCTCGGCTCACTGCAACCTCTGCCTCCCAGGTTCAAGCAATTCTCCTGCCTCAGCCTCCCAAGTAGCTGGGATTACAGGTACCCACCACCACGCCTAGCTAATTTTTGTGTTTTTGGTGGAGACGGGGTGTCACCACGTTGGCCAGGCTGGTCTCGAACCCTTGACCTCAGGTGATCCACCCACCTCAGCCTGCCAAAGTGCTAGGATTACAGGCGTGAGCCACTGTGCCTGGCCCAAACTTTTCTAGAGTATACCATTTGACAGTCCAGTAATGCATGAGAGATCCAGTTTCTCTCCATGCTTGCCAGTATTTGATACTGTCACTATTTATCATTTTAGCTGTTCTGATGGGTAGGTAGTATTATCTCATTGGGCTCTCAAGTTGCATTTTCATAATAGCTCAGTATCTTTTCATGCTCTAATTTGCCATCCATATATCCTCTTTGGTGAAATGTCTGTATGTGTGTTTTTCCCATTTTAAAATTGGATTGTTTGTATTTTTTGACTGTTGAATTTCAAGAGTTCTTTATACAGTCTAGGTTTGAGTTGCTTATCAGATATGTGGTTTACAGATGTTTTCTCCCAATTTCTAGCTTGTCTTTTCATCCTCTTCAGATGGGCTTTCGTAGAGAAAAAGTGTACAATTTTGTTGCAGTCTAGTTTTCTGAATTATCTTTATGGATTATGCTTTTGGTGTCATATCTAAGAGCTCCTCACCAAGCCGTAGGTCCTGAAGATTTCCTCCTATGTTTTCTCCAGTTTCATAGTTTTATTTTTCATATTTAAATCTATGATAAATCTTGAGTTAATTTTTATGTAAGATGTGAGGTTTAGGTTAAGATTCTTTCTTTTTACTCCCAGCACTATTTGTAGAAAAGACTACCCCTCCTCCCTTAAATTATGTTTGCACTTTGTAAAAAAATCAGTTAGATATACTTATGTAAGTATATTTTTGGATTCTGTATTCTGTTTCATTGATCTATGTCTATTTTTCTGACAATACCACACAATCTTGATTACTATAGCTGTATAATAAGTCTTGAAGTAGGATAGCATGGTTTTTCCTATTTTATTCTTTTTTCAGAATTGCTTTAGCTATTTTAGTTTCTTTGCCTTTCCATATGCATTTTAGAATAATCTTATCTATAGCCACAAACTCTTTTTTCAGTAGTTACATTAAACCTGTATATCAACTTGAGGGGAGAATTGACATCTTTGCTATGTTGACTCTTCCAATCCATAAAACATGATATATCTCCCCATTTATTTAGCACTTCGACTTCAGGAATGTTTTGTAGTTTTCAGCATACAAGTTCTGTATATGTTTTGTTAGATTTACATCTAAGCATTTTATTTTAAAAATTATAGCTTTATTGAGATTATTTTTTAGAGTGATTATAAATGATATTTTAAGTTTTGGTTTCCATATGTTCATTGTTAGTATATAGAAATATAATTTTTTTGAGATGAAGTATCACTCTGTCCGAAGAACCAACTTTTTGTTTCATTGGTTTTTCTCTATTTTTAAAATTTCCCATTTCATTGATTTCTACCCTGTGATTTCCTTCCATGTTTGTGATTTAAGCTTATTTTGCTCTTCTTCTAGTTTCTTGACCTGTGAGCTTAAATTATTGTTTTGAGACTTTTCTTCTTTTTGAACGTAAGCATTTAGTGCTATGGATTTCCCTCTCAGTACTGCTTTAGCTGTGTGCCACAAATTTTGATATATTTTCATTTTCATCCAGTTCAATGTATTTTTAAAATTTCCTTGATATTTCGTTTTTAACCTATGGATTATTTAAAAGTGTTTGCTTAATTTTCAAGTGTTTGGAGGTTTTCATTACCTTTCTGTTATTAATTTACAATTTGATTACATTGTGGTCATATAACACACATTGTATGAATTCTTTTAAATTTATTGAGGTTTGTCTTATAGCCCAGGATATGGTCTGTCTTGGTAGATATTCTGTGGTTTCTTGTCTTAAACTCCTGTCCTCAGCAATCCTCCCACCTCAGCCTCCCAGAGGGTTGGCATTACAGGTATGAGCCACTGTGTCCAGCCTATTCTGTGGGGTCTTGAAAGGAATTCTTCTGTTGTTGGATGGAATGTTATAAATCATGATTATATCCTTTAGTTGATAGTGTTTTTTAGTTATTTTTTAAAATCTTTGCTGATTTCTGTTTACTTGTCTTATCAATTTTTGAGGTGGAGGTGGTTGAACTCTCCAGCTACAACTATGGATTTGTCTGTTCCTCCTTTCACTTTATTAGTTTTTGCTTCACTTATTTACATCTTTGAAGTTTGGTGCAAACACATTTAGGATTATTATGCCTTCTTGGTGGACTTATTCTTTTATCATTATGTAATATCCTTCTCTGTTCCTGGACATTTTCTTTGCTCTGAAGTCTATCTGATGATAATATAACTCTTGCTTCTTTTGATTAATGTTTACATGCTATATTTTTTCCATCCATTTACTTTCAACCTGTCTATATTGTTATATTGGAAGTGAATTTCATGTAGATAGTATATAATTGGTTCATGTCTTTTACCTACTGTCAGTCTCTGTCTTCAATTGTCATATTTAGACCGTTTACATGTAATGTAATTATTGATATATATTAGGGAATAAGTCTGCCCTTTTTTGTTTTGTGTTTGTTCTGTTTGTTGTTGTTGTTGTTGTTATTTCTCCATTTTCTTTTCCTTGACTTCTTGTGAGTAATTTGAACATTTTAAAATAATTACATTTTAGGCCAGGCGTAGTGGCTTATGCCTGTAATCCCAGTACTTTGGGAAGCTGAGATGGGCAGATTGCTTGAGAACAGGAATTCAAGACCAGCCGTGGCAACATAGTAAGACCCTGTCTCTACAAAATACATCTTTAAAAAAATTAGCTGGGTATAGTGGTACATGTCTGTAGTTCCAGCTGCTTGGGAGGCTGAGGCAAAAGGATCACTTGAGCCTTGAGGCTGAGGCAGAAGGATGACTTGAGGTCGAGGCTGCAGTGAGCCATGATTGTGCCACTGTGTTCCAGACTGGGTGACAGAGTAAGACCCTGTCTCAAAAAATAGTAATTTCATTTTATAATTTGTAGTGTTTTTTAGTATATCTCTTTGTATAGCTTTTTAGTGGGGTGTGTATGTGTTTGTGTGTGTGTGTGTGTGTGTGTATGACTTGTCGTGGTCTCCTGATGTCAGTGTTTTACTATTTCAAATGAAATGTAGAAACTTTACCTCCTTTTATGTCTTTGAACCCTCCCATTTATAATTGTCTTAAATATTTCCTTTACATATGTTGAGAACCACATGAGACATTGTAATTATTGCTTCATTTACCAAACATCATTTAGAAAACATGAGAGATTAATCTGTCATATTTTTAAAAGTTTTTACCCTTTCTATTGTTCTTTCTTTCTTCCTGATGTTCCAGGATTTCTTCTTTTATCATTTCCTTTCTGTTTAGAGAACTTCTTGACAAATTCCTTTAATGTTCCTTCATCTAAGTATGCTTTAATTTTTCTTTTATTCCTTTTTTTTTTTTTTTTTTTTTTTTTTGAGGCAAGGTCTTGCTATGTTGCCTAGGCTGAACTTGAACTCCTGGGGCTCAAGCAGTGTAGTTGGGACTACAGGCACATGCCACTGCACCTGGCTGCTTGAAGGATATTTTTGCTGAATATGAGATTCTGGGTTGGCAGGTCTTTTCTTTTAGTACTCGGAAAAAATGTGCTACTTCCTTTTGGCCTCCATGGTTTCTGTGAGAAATTTGCTGTCATTTGAATTGTTTTCCCCTTATAGGTAAGGTATTATTTTTCTCTTGCTGCTTTCAAGATTTTTTCTGTATCTTTAGTTTTCATAAGTTGGGCTTCTGTCTGTGTGCTGGCATGGGTTTCTTGGGTTTATCCTTTCTGGGATTTGTTCAGTTTCTTGAATCTCTGGGCTTATATCTTTTGCACAGTTTTGGGAAATATTCAGAAATTATTTCTTTGAATACATTTTCATCCCTGTCTTCTTTCTTTTGTCCTCCAGGACTCAAGTAACAGGAATATTTGGTCATTTTTTATAGTCTCACAGGTCTCCAAGTGTCTGTGAAATATTTTTCAATCTAGTTCCCCTCATATTGTTCAGATTGAGTAATTTCTATATTCTGTCTTCATGTTTACTCATTCATTCTTCTCCCCCCTCCATATTTCTATTGAGCCCATCCATTGTGTTTTTTACTTTAATTAATTAATTAATTTATTTTCATACAGATGGGGTCTCATTATGTTGTCCAGGCTGGTCTCAAACTCCTGGTCTCAAGTGATCCTCTTGCCTTGGCCTCTCAAAGCGTTAGGATTATAGATGTAAGCCACTGCACCTGGCCTCAGTTTTGTTTTGTTTTGTTTTGTTTGATGGAGTCTCACTCTGTAGCCCAGGCTGGAGTACAGTGGCGTGATCTTGGCTCACTGCCATCTCAGCCTCCAGATTCAAGCAATTCTCCTGCCTCAGCCTCCCAAATATCTGAGACTACAGGTGTGTGCCACCATGCCCGGCTAATTTTTGTATTTTTAGTAGAGATGAAGTTTTACTATGTTGACCAGGCTGTCTCGAACTCCTGACCTCAAGTGATCCATCTGTCTTGGCCTACCAAAGTGCCAGGATTACAGGCGTGAGCCACCAAGCCTGGCTGCCTCAGTTTATTTTTAATTCTAGAATCTCCATTTAGTTTTTTATATCTTCTGTTTCTTTACTGAGAGTTTTTATTTTTCATTTTTTAAAAGTGGCTGGGTATGGTGGCTCACCCCTATAATCTCAGCACTTTGAGAGGCTAAGGTGGGAGGATCACATGAGCCTGGGAGTTCAAGACCAGCCTGAGCAACATAGCGAGACCCTGTGTCTAAAAAAAAAAAAAAAAAAAATGTAGTGATGTGTGCCTATATTCCCAGCTATTCGGCATGCTAAGGTGGAAGGATTGCTTGAGTCCTGGAGATTGAGGCTGCAGTGAGCCATGATTGCACTGCTGCATTCTAGCCTGGGAAGCAGTTTATAATTGCCCATTGAATCATTTTTATGGTGGCTGTTTTAAACTCTTTGTAGATAATTCTAGTATCTCTGTCATCTTGATGTTGGCATCAGTTAATGTCTCTTCTCATTGAAGGTGAGATTTTTCTGGTTCTTAGTATAGCCAGTGATTTTCTATTGAAACTTACATTTTGGATATTATGAGATATGAATCTTACTAAAATCTTCTGTTTTAGCTGGTCTTTCTTGATACCACTCCAGCAGGGGAAGCGAGGGACTGTCTTATTACTGCCCAATGGACGTAGAAGTCCAGGTTCCCTACATGGCCTCTGTTGACACCCTGGGGGAAAGGGACTGCTCATCATTGCTGGGGAGAGAGAGGAATTCTGTCTGCCCAGTGACGTGGTGGGAGAGAATGGCTCATTACTGCCCTCTAACCCGCTACTTGGCCTTCTCTGATGCTACCCCGGCAGGATGGAAGGTGGAGAATGGGGCATCTTGTTACTGCAGGGCAGTGGTGAAAGTCTAGGCTGTTCACTTGGCCTTCGTTGGCAGGTGTGTGGTGGCTACAGTTTTTTTTTTTGTTGTTGTTGTTTTTTGTGATGTTTGGCTGGAGTAGAGCAGTTTTTTTATCTAAAAGTTTTTTGTTTTGTTATGCTTTACCTTTTCTAGTTTTTTTGACTGGAGAGAACAAAGTTTTTTTGACTTTTTTTTTTTTTTTCCCGGTCTGTACCCATTGACCCATTGGCATTTCTTGCTAGCTTCTCTAACACCCAGTCTGTGATATGTGAGACAAACAAACAAACAAATAAGAAAAAACAAACTCAGCAGACTCACAGATGTGTCATTCCTCAAATCCCAAGGTCCCTAGCCAGTCTTCCTTCTTCACCTTTCAGAATTTTTATTTTTATTTTTGAAACAGGGTCTCACTCTGTCACCTAGGTTGGAGTACAATGGCACAATCTCGGCTTACTGCAGCAACCTCTCCCTCCTGGGTTCAAGTGATTCTTGTGCCTCAGCCTCCTGAGTAGCTGGGATTACAGGTGTGTGCCACCACACCTGGCTAATTTTTGTATTTTTAGTAGAGACAGGATTTTGCCTTGCTGGCCAGGCTGGTCAGAATTTTTGAATGTTTATTTTATATGTAATGTCCAGGGTATATCATGGGAGAAGCAGGGAAAAGTAATTCTACTTCATCTTTCCAGAAACAGAAGTTCATTCTGTTTTGAGCAGTGGTCATATCTCTTATTTGAGTACAGGCTGTCTCATAATAGCTCATAACCTGAATTCACAAATATCAAATCTCTGTAAAGATAAGCCCCTTCCTTTTTGTATTTTTTTTTCCCATCTTTTGGAATACAAAGTATATTTTTACAAAGGAAAACAATGTCAAGGATGTCGTCTTCATTCTTAGACTCTTCTGTGGCAGCCTATAAAATCTTTTAACCCTTCAGGCAGCTGCCATCCTGTACATTCACATACACTGGCAAATACGCACAAACAAGTTAGTATCACAGTGTCACCTTCATTAAACCATCACAAATATTTTTAAAAGACTTTTAAAAAATAGATGGAGGTTTCACTAGTTTGCAGTACTAGTAACTTGATAGAACTGAAAAACAGGAGGGGTATTTATTTATCTTGAATACTAATGTTTGAGGAAAAGCAAGTTTGATCACCAAAGGATAGGACGGAGAAGTAGAGAACCTGGAGGGGACATTTGGGTCCTTTAGAGAGTGGTAAAACTAGTTCTCTTGATTACCATCGCTTGGAAATGTCACCCTTTTCTTTTTTATTAGCTTAAGACAATACCTGGCATAAGGTAGATGCTCCATAAAGACAGAACTACAGAGGATATTTTGGAATTGACATTTGGAGTCAGTGCACACTGCTTTCCTTTAGAGGAGCGTACAGTTTACTTGGCTCCCAAAAAAGTACCTTTCTTATTTTGCTTTGGGGTGTTTCTGTCCTGTCTCTAACTGTTTTGGTATCTCATTGACTGTCTCTTTTTGGCCTCAATGTCTTCATATCTTGGCTTATGGTTCTCGTTGGAGTTACTGTTAAGAGCCTAAGCCCTGGTCTCAAATTGATCTTGTAGCCTTTCCCTATGTCTGTCAGGGCTTTGTGCCCTATAACTCTTTTTAGAAAATGTTTTAAAATTAAATATTTCAAATACTTACAAAAATATAGAACATAGAACAATTAACCTCTCTACATTTGTTCCCTGATTCCCTTTGTGGTGCTTGTGGTCTCATCATTGGCCAGGCAGGCGTCTGCTGTAGAACCCATAGTGTCTTCTGGCAGTTGACCTGGCCCTGCCATTGGTGCTGGGAACTTAGTAGCTTTTCTGTGTGTGTGTACTTTTCCAGGGGCTTTCCACATTTTTACTCCCCAATGGAAGGTGTGGAGAAATGGGTCAAATGGACTGTGTAGTATCTGTTGGCTGGTAGCCTAATTTTTCTTTTTGCCTCCTTTGTGTTTTTATATCACTGCAGTTTCTACATGTATATTGTGGTGATAATTATTCATTCATTCATCCATTCCAGACATGGTCTTTATTCTTAGAACTTATATTTAGGTAGTGGAAATGCAAAATCAGTAAAATAGAGAACAAAGAGGTAGGTTTCCTAAGAATTTAAAAGAGGGAGAAAGTACTTCCAGCTGGACAAGTCTGAGAAGGTGGATTTGAGACAGTCTTTGATTTGGATTTGGATGTGGGGAGATCGGAGGAGTGACACTGCAGACACAAGTGAAGAATGCATAGAGGTACAGAGATCAAGAGTAGTGTGCATCCTGGGAGTCTGAGATGAAGAACTGAGATGCCAAATAAGGTTGCATCCCTAGAGTTCTTTGGAAAAGAGGTGCATTGGTATCCTGTTATCATCCTATCAAGTAAAGGGCCTGATAATAGAGGATCCTGTCAAGTAGAGGATTTGTGAAATAGGATGTGTGGACACATCCTGTTGGAAAGACTCATCTGAGCTGTAATGGCCACCTCACTAATCCCTAATTGCAGGGTTGCCACTCACAGATATACAAGTTATGCCTTGAACAAGCACCCTGCAGAGTTACAGATAGGGCTAATACAGCCAGACTCTGCCAGCAGAATTGGTGCAGGCCTGTTTCCACCAAGAGAGACATCGTTTTCCAATTTGCCCAAGGCACCATGAGGGTTCAGATCTGTTTCTTTCTGTTTCTTAATGGTATTCACATATCATGGCCAAATATTTATAATCTTACTGTAATATAATTTGCTAAATGATTGCCTTTAGCCATCTGTAGGGACTCAGTCATCACTTTGAAGACTGGCTCTATGTCGGACATTTGCAGAAATTCAGAAGGACATGATCTGGAGGTTTCATTTTTGCCTTCTGCTCTCCTTGTCACCAGCATTAGGTTAGATGCTCAGAATCTCTCCACCTTCTTCTATCTCCTCGCAAGTGAGGATATGGCAACTAAACTGCTTAGTGCCTATCTCCGTGGGTGACCTGAAGTGCACAGGTCACTGGACCTCAATCCTTGCCGCTTCAGTATCTGGTGCTTCTTGTCTCTTTAGGACTGTCTTGCTGTGTCTGTGTCCTGCTACCTGCCATTACTATTGTTGCTCCTGAGCCCTCTGATCCTGCTTCCATTCTGTATTCCTTTCTCCATCATCCCAGTTGGCTTAATTCTGGAAAGGGAGAGACTCATTAGAGAAAAATAAAAAGAGAATTACAAGTGCAGAAAAGGCAGGGAGGATGATAAAGGGAGGAAAATTGGGAGTGATGTAGCAGTAGAGGCCAGGGAAATAACAATAAAAGCAACATTTGCAATTATAGTGGGAATGAGGGTGAAAATCCCTAAAGTGGGCATTTCACGGGTGGGGGTATTTCTGGCACTGTCATTTGAGCCTCAGTAACAAGGTGACCTTGCTTTCTTCAGGTGTCCTCATGACTTCCCTTGTGGACCATGTCCATGATCTTTTTTGCCTGCGTGGTACGGGTAAGGGATGGACTGCCCCTCTCAGCCTCTACTGATTTTTACCACACCCAAGATTTTTTGGAATGGAGGAGACGGCTCAAGAGTTTAGCCTTGCGACTGGCCCAATATCCAGGTCGAGGTTCTGCAGAAGGCCGTGACTTTAGTATACAGTAAGTGAGCATATTCACTTTTTCAGAATATTAGCAAAATTTGGATTATTTTTAACTACATGTAGTGGTAATCTTATGCTGATAACATTGTGTATTAAAAGTAGATCTAGCATCAGTGGTCTGAGGTCATGTGTGTCCACAACAGAATCATGAAAGAAATGGGTTTTCTTAGAGCCTCAGGGATGGTTGCTCCAGCTTTTTTTTTTTCTTTTGAGATAGAGTTTCGCTGTGTCACCCAGGCTGGAGTGCAATGGCACCATCTTGGCTCACTGCAACCTCCGCCTCCTGGGTTCAAGCAATTCTCGTGCCTCGACCTCCTGAGTAGCTGGGATTATAGGTGCATGCCACAATGCCCAGCTAATTTTTATATTTTTAGTAGAGATGGGGTTTCACCATGTTGCCCAGGCTGATCTCGAATTCCTGATCTCAGGTGATCCACCCGCCTCAGCCTCTCAGAGTACTGGGTTTACAAGTGTGAGCCACCACGCCCAGCCATGGCTGCTCCAGCTCTTAACTTCTGTTATTGGAGTGCCCATGAGCATTGGGAGACCTGGGTTCATGTCTTTAGTTTTGTAGTTTTTTTCCACTCAGATGCAGGGAAAGAGAAAAGGTAAGGGGGGAGGAGATACTAGATTATAATGTTGGGGAGGGAAAATAATGAGAGTTAGAAAGCCAAGAAAATAAGAAAAAAATTTCATTTATACTTTATACTTTTGCTTTTTAATTTTTTCACTTTTTATGTTTTAATTTTTCACTTTTTAATTTTTATTTATTTTTTTGAGACAGTTTTGCTTTTGTGACCCAGGCTGGAGTGCAGTGGTACACTCTCTGCTCACTGCAACCTCTGCCTCCTGGGTTCAAGTGATTCTTCTGCTTCAGCCTCCTGAGTAGCTGGGATTATAGGCGCTTACCACCAGGCCCGGCTAATTTTGAATTTTTTAGTAGAGACGAGGTTTCACCATGTTGGCCAGGCTGCTCTTGAACTCCTGACCTCAGGTAATCTGCCCACCTTGGCCTCCCAAAGTGCTGGGATTACAGGCATGAGCCACTGCACCCGGTCATTTAAAAATTTTTATTACATGACAGGAGCAGGGGAGTGAAAAATAAGTGAGAGGAGGTCTCTCTTCTCAAGGAACTTAAAGTCTAACGAGGTAACAAAAGAAATACATAACTAACTACAATACAGTGGGGAAAATGCTCCATTGGAAGTAGGAATCAAGTGATTACAATAATCCTGGTTACAATAACTGATATTATTGAGTGTTTTCTATATGCCAGGCACTATTCTGTGTTTTATGTGGCTAATAATGTAGGTAATAGTGTTACACCTGTTTTGCAGAGGAGGAAACTGAGGTAAAAAAACTTAACTAAGGTTACACTGTTAGTAACTGGTCAGCCCAGGATTTGAATGCAGGCAGTTAGGCACCAAAGTCTGCTTCTTATGGGTTATAAAATTTCCTGTTCTAGGACTCAGAGCAAGAAGCAAGTCATTCTATGGAGGCATCAGGGGCAAGGCAGATTTTAGAATATGAAAATGGCTTGTTAGAGTTTATGTCTATTTTCTTTTGTATCTAGACCTTTACTTAGCAAGTCCCTTTTGCTCTCCTTATATTTTTATTTTTTATTTTATTTTTAGAGACAGGGTCTCAGCTGGGTGCAGTGGCTCACGCCTGTACTCCCAACACTTTGGGAGGCTAAGGTGGGAGGATCGCTTGAGTCCAGGAGTTCAAGACCAGCCTGGGCAACAGGATGAGACCCCATCTCTACAAAAAAATTAAAAATAACCCAGGTATGGTAGGGTGCACCTGTAGTTCCAGCTTACTTGGGAGGCTGAGGTGGGAGGATTGCTCAAGCCCAGGAGGTCAAGGCTGCAGTGAGCCATGTCCACACCTTAGCCGCCCAAGTAGCTGGAACTCTGTCCCCCAAACTGGGGGGACAGAGACCTTGTCTCTAGATAGACAGGTAGATTAGATAGATAGATTGCTTGATAGATAGCCTCCCAAGTAGCTGAGTCTACACACCACTACCCCCAGCTAATTTATTTTTATTTTTTAGAGACAGGGCCTTGCCATGTTGCCCAGGCTGGTTTTGAACTCCTAGGCTCAAGTGATCCTCCTGCCTTGGCCTTCCAAAGCCCTGGGATTATAGGTATAAGCCACCTTGCCTGGCCCCCTTTTGTTCTCCTTTAATAGTGAATTTTTAGTTGACCTGCTAAGCTGAGGTCCTTTTAGGGGAATTCAGTCTCAGAATTATAAAAACAAAAGGAAAAGTCCAGCCTTGACACCAGGCTAGGTGGTAATGTCAGGCTAGAAGGGCCATGTCCTGAAGGGGGTGACAAATTATTATGCAGCTGTCACCTGGTGATGTGGGCTCTGGATGTTCAGGAGCAAACACTGAGTTGCACCTGCCCACATGTGCAGCCCCTTTCTCTGGGGGCCTGAACATGCTGTCCTTGATGGTCTCTCCTTTACTATGCTGTGATTAGCTGATTTGTACTGTACTTCAAATAGGAAAGCTTTTCTCTGTTAAAAGCTATTTTTCACAGAAAAAAGAAGTCTAAGACTTCAGATTTAAATCCTGGATACTTCAGTAGTATTTTGGAAAAAGGAATAAAAAATGTTCTACTCATTTGTAATTTTGAATTAAATATTTACAATTATTTTTGCAGAGGAAACAGACTTTCTTTTCTTACAGGTGAGCAGTACCATAGCTTTTAATAGTTAAGGAGTGTGTTAGTTCCCTATGACTGCCATAACAAATTACCACAAATTGGCTTCAAACAGCAGAATTCATTCTCTCACAGGTGTCACAGGACCATGTTCCCTCTACAAACTTTAAGGAAGAATCCTTCCCTAACCTCTGCTACTTTCTGGCAGTCATTGGCAATCCTTGGTTTTCCTTGGCTTGTAGATGCCTTACTGCAGTCTCTGTCTCCATGGTCGCATGGTCTTCTTCCCTATGTCTCTGTGTCCAAATTTCCTTTTGTATAAGGATACTAATCATTAGATGATGGCCCACCCTAATCCAGTATGACTTCATTTTATCTTGGTTACATCTTCAAAGACTCTATTTCTTTGAGTTAAGACATCAGTAAATCTTTTCGGGGGGACACACTCAACCCACAACAGGGGTCCTCTTTCAAATAGAAACACATCCATCCTAGAGTGGCTAGACCCTGTTGAAGGATTTCTTCCATAAGGAGGAGAGTTGTCCTTTTTTTTAGATTGGAAAAGTTTTTATGTAGGGAGTTACAGTTTCAAAAAGATGGTAGGACAACATGACCTTAAAACCCTCCTACTGAAAACACCCAGAAATGAGGGTAAATACATATCAACCATTACTTTAAATATGTAGTTAATCTTGAAAGAAAGAAATCCTAAGATGCTAGAAATGAAAGGGGGGCAGAATATTAAGGTAGTAAGTGTGTGAGTGGACACTGAGGCTCCTGGCATTCAGTCACCGTAAAATTGGGGCTTGGTTTGGGCTTACATAGGATGGAGTGTCAGAACAAGACCCTTGTGGCTGGGTGCCGTGGCTCACACCTGTAATCCCAGCACTTTGGGAGGTTGAGGCAGGCAGATTGCTTGAGCCCGGTGGTTCGAGACCAGCCTGGGAAACATGGAGAGACCCCATCTCTACAAAAACACAAAAAATTAGCCAGGTGTGATGGCGTACAACTGTAGTCCCAGCTACTTGGGAGGCTGAGGCGGGAGGATGGCTTAAGCCTAGGAGATTGAGTTTGCAGTGAGCTAAGATTGTGCCATTGCACTCTAGCATGGACGACAGAGTGAGACCCTGTGTCAAAAAAACAAAACAAAAACTCTTGCATAAAGGAAAGTTCTTGTCAGGCCACAACCTAATGAAATGGTGATAGGTGAGGGAAATAGTTTTCCCATTGATACAGGGTAACTCACCTCTACTTGGCTTTGTGTGGGAAGGAAAAATAAATTTCACCTAAGAAATTGAAATGTTGTTGTTGTGCCTTGTAAAAGATTGAAGTTGGAGTGTATACTCCTCAAAGTCTAGGAACTCCTAAGCCAAGGTTGAAACATTGGTATTGGTCCCAGAGTGATGACACTGCTGTGGTAGGCAGCCAGAGCAAATGCAGAACCACACTGGAAGAAGTGTGTCACAACTCGGGCCTCAGGGGATTCTTACAAAAAATGTCCCATAGGGATGAGCTCTCAGCAAAACACAAGAGGAGACATTCCACAGTGAGTGGGAGTCAGTAGACACACAGATAGGTGATCTAGAGCCCCCGTACCCTGAACTTGAAATGATAGCATGACAGCTCAAAAGGGAGTAGAAAAAGAAGAAAAACTCTGTATTTATTTTATGAGACCAGAATAACCTAAATACCATAATCAGATGAAGACAGTATAAGAAAGGAAAATTATAGGCCAGTCTTATTTGCATAGACACAAAAGTCCCAATTAAAATGTTAGCAAACTAAATCCAGCAGTTGATGAATATGTAGGAACTTAGATCCAACAAGGGTTTATTTTAGGATGCCAGGATGATTTAACATTAGGAAATCTGTTGTTGTAGATTAAAGAAGAAAAACGTTTTCTTAGTATATGTGGAGAAGTCTGAGGCTAATTCCCCCTAATAGAATATGCATCCCTCATGCATGAATAAATAAGTGATCACAGGCTGTCATTGACTAAGACTGCTAGACATTTTAAAGGAAGTAGGAGAAAGACAGTGTCAGGAATAGGTCAAACTGAAGAGACAATATGCCTGCAACAAATAGCTACAGGACTGTTTAAAGCCAAGCAAGTGCAGAATTGAGGTAAGGTTGTGTCTGGGTGTGGGATGGGAATACATGGGGCTGTTTCCTGGTAATACAGATGTTGCCGTTTTGTTTCAGTTTTTCTTCTTTCGGGGATGTGGCCTGCATGGCTATCTGTTCCTGCCAGTGTCCAGCAACCATGGCCTTCTGCTTCCTGGAGACCCTGTGGTGGGAATTCACGGCTTCCTATGACACCACCTGCATTGGCCTAGCCTCCAGGCCATACGCTTTTCTTGAGTTTGGTTTGTAACCCTCTTTCATATTTATTGTTCTCTTCCATGGTGTTATATGTGTAGAATTTACAGTTTAGGTTTGGCTTTGACCATCAAGGAAAACCACTGGAGATGCAAAAACATGTCACTGAAGAACAGACTTGTACCATGAGATTTCATAGCAATTGAAGTGGCCTGGAAAGTGTCAAGGTTTCATACTCTGGCTTTTCATCTCCACAGAGCCTGGAGGCAGGGTGGAGGAAGAGTGAAACATGTAGGTTGTAACCCACAGCTCTCTTAAGCTGGGGTCAGCAAACGTTGGCCCATAGGCCAGCCACCTGTTTTGTAAATGAAGCAGAACATGGCCATGCTCATTCTTTCACATGTTGTCTGTGGCTGCTTTTGCAGCCTACGACAGCGGAGTTGAGTTGTGACAGAGACCATGTAGCCACCATCCTAAAATATTTACTAACTGGCACTGTAAGAAACTTTTGTTGACCCCTGCCCCAGAGCATTACTACTGAAAGGGTGTTTATACCATCAGGAGGTAAGCACGGAAAGTGAGAACTGGTGTTTAGAAATTCTTACGGTAATTTGACATTCCTGTGATTATTTTTTATTGCTTTTTTTTTTAATCAAAATATCAGTCTGTGATGGTTTGGAAGAAAAAAACAGTTCCTTGACCCAGAAGTTTGCTCTGGAAAATGATACTTCTTTTGTAGGCTCTGCCAGAAAGGCCTTGTCAAGGCTTAGAGACTTTGGAACACAGCATGATAATCATAGTATGTGCCCTATTTTGGTCGGGTGTGGGTCATTTTGAGCTCTTGGATGAAGAGGAATGGAGGTGGGAGTTGGGGGACATTCTGTGCTCTCCGTGTAAACAGCTGCTGACTCTGTGATGTTCTTAAGCAAAGGTGTGGCAACATTTATTAAAATTGGTCAGGGGCAGAACCAGCACCTGGAAGTGTTGCCACTTAGGCTTTCTGGCTACTCCTGCCACAGCCCTCACATTCCTTCATGTGTTCACTGGCTAGTCCATCAGGAATGGGGCTAGCACCCTCTTTTGGTGTCACCCTGGTAGGCAGGCTCCAGCCTGGTAGACCAGTAATAGACTGAGGATTCTGCCCCTGAGTCTCCCTGTGAAGTTTTAGTCAAGCTTGTGCTCTGGGCCGCACTTCTTTCTCTGAAGAGGGCTGCTAGTTCAAAACAGACCATAGCTGCGGCATCCCTGGGCTGTGAGTTGATTTGGAGCTGGGTAGACCTGTGTTCTTCTCTCCCCTCATCTCTGGATGTGCCTGCCTTCTAAAGCCATTTGCTTGATCTGATGGGAGCCCCTTCCCCAGCATCATGTTTGCTCATTGTTGAGTGGGAGTAGAATGAGTCAAAGTACACTGAGAGTGGAATTATACATGATTTTGCTTTGCCAGTGTGTATGAAACTTCACTTCAAGAACTGTTCAGATTCGATAATGGATTAATCCTAACATAAATTTAAGAATTAAAATGAATACTTTTCAAATATGTAATCCTAGTTTGCACAACATTTCATTTGTAATTTTTTTCAAACAAGCCTTTTTCTGAGTTAATCAGATCAGGAGTAACTGTCTCCATTTTTCAAGCTTAGAAATATTCTGTAAATTGCCTAGGGTTGTACTGTACTATCAGAAGTGGTAAGGGGCTTAGACGCATGCCCCTTTCCCCTGACTCATTGCTGAGGTTCTGTGATGCATTATTGCCTTTTTAGTCAATCACATTTTAATTATCCTGCTTTGAAGAGATTGATCAGACAGTGTTCATATTAGCAATCATTTGACCTTTATGTTTAACTTGACACTTTTCAGAATCTGGCTGATTTATTAGCTCTTGGAAATGTGAACTTCAGCTGGGTGCAATGGTTCACGCCTATTATCCCAGCACTTTGGGAGGCTGAGGCAGGAGAATCCCTTGAGCTCAGGAGTTTGAGACCAGCCTGGGCAATACAGTGAGACCTTGTCTCTACAGAAAAACAATTTAAAAATGAAAAAAATTAGCCAGGTGTGGTGGCACACATCTGTGGTCTCAGCTACTTGGGAGGCTTAGGTGGGAGAATCACTTGAGCCCGGGAGGTCAAGGCTGCAGTAAGTTGTGATGGCACCACTGCACTGCACTCCAGAGTGGGTGACAATGAAACCCTATCTTCAAAAAAAGAAATGTGAACTTCATTTTGTACATATTATCTTATAATATCTGTTCTGATGAAAATGTTTAACTTGTGTTGCTCTCTTTTTGCAGACAACATCATTCAGAAAGTGAAGTGGCATTTTAACTATGTAAGTTCCTCTCAGATGGAGAGCAGCTTGGAAAAAATTCAGGAGGAGCTCAAGTTGCAGCCTCCAGTGGTTCTCACTCTGGAGGACACAGATGTGGCAAATGGGGTGATGAATGGTCACACACCGATGCACTTGGAGCCTGGTAAGTGGCTTGTAGTTCCCTGATGTTGATGAAGTGATACTGTGTATTTCAAATGGACGTTGATTTTTTTTTTTTCACTAGAAAGCGATTTTTTGGGGAGAAGGAGTGGTATAAAATACGCTGAGAAAAATATGGACCAATCCTGTTTCTTGGTGGCTGTTATAAAACTTTGACTACAGGCTAGGCGTGGAGGCTCATGTCCATAATCTCAACACTTTGGGAGGCCAAGTCAGGTGGATCACTTGAGTCCAGGAGTTTGAGACCAGTCTGGGCAACATGGCAAAACCCCATCTCTATCAAAAATACAAAAAATTAGCCAGAGGTGGTGGCTCATGCCTATAGTCCCAGCTACCGCAGAGACTGAGGTGGGAGAATCACCTGAGCCCTGGAGGTCGAGGCTGCAGTGAGCCGTGATTGTGAGCCACTGCACTCTAACCTGGGTGACAGAATGAGACCCTGTCTTAAAAAAGAAAAAAATTGACTATTATGACAGTGGATTGGTTTGAGGGGAGGCTATTGTGATGCAATTCAGGAGTTGAAGAATGACTTGGCAGGTTATTTTCTTTTTTCTTTTCCTCCTTCTTCTTCTTTTTTTTTTTTTTTTTTTTAAATAGAGACAAGTTTTCTCCATGTTACAGCCCAGGCTGGTCTTGAACTCCTGGGCTCCAGCCATCATCCTCCTGCTTTGGCCTTTCAGAGTGCTGGGATTATAGGTGTGAGCTACCACGCTCAGCTGGCAGGTTATTTTCTTAATTAGGGTGAAGTCTACAAGTTTATTATTTTTAAATTTTATGTATTTATTTATTTAAGTTCAAGTTGTTCTGACAGAACTACAAGTTTAAATGTTATAAAGAAGATTCATTCTCTTTTTCTGTAAGTTACTTATTGAACTGTATAGATTTACATAATATATATAATATATAATATATAATATATACAATATAGATATAATATTATATATATATAGAGAGAGAGAATCCTTGTCATATTATTTACTGAAGTGTTGTAAATCTGAAACCCCCACTCTTCTTGTTGGAGGGAGGACAATGGGGATGAGAGCGTTGGGCAGGGGATTGGAGCCAAGGCTTCTAATGTTCTCACTGTCTGGCTCTCTCTGAGACCTGGGATCTCCCTCTATCCCTGTGGATTTCAGAGACCTCATCTGAAGAAAGAGGTCTTAATGAACGTGATCACAGTGCCCTGACATTCCATGACTTTGTCATTAACGTCATTAGCCACTCAATGCTTAGCACATAACAAAGCATGATTTTTTATATTCCTGTTTATATTACATACAATTAAACTAATATTTAATTAAATTGGATATTTACATTCTAAGAATTCTATAATGGCATAAGAGCTGAATCCTTTGCTAAAAGAACTGTCTACACTATAATAGTCTTAATTATTTTGTTTTTAACTGTTTTATGCTAAACTCGTTTCTTGAATTTTAAAAGTGATGTATTATATTCATGGTTTTGACTTAACTTTGTGTTTTAGTTTAATGTGTTTCAACCAATACTTGAACTGGCTCTCATTCTGGTCAATAAGTGGTTCTAGTTTATATTGAGAATAAACTTAATTTTTGTAAAAGGAAGACTGGGTAATTGAGCTCCAAGCTTCTCACTCACCATATATGAATGCAGGCATATCTTTGTAATGTATGTTTTGTTTTTTAAACACTTAGACAAGAGGAGCAAATCCAGAAAGTGTCACCTTGCCCGTCTTTGTAGGACATTTTACTGTGATTTGATTTACCCTATTGTCCTGAGGCTAGAATCTTTACAGGTAGCATATTCTGTTCTAACAGTAACTTTTAATTGCTCAGTGGAAACTCTAACACACTAACAATAGGCATCAATTGGATTGTGGCTAGGTATTTGTGTGTGTGTGAAATATAAGGGTAAGAAAGGAGTATAGCAAGAGAATGGGAGGGACACCATTTACTTGTGTGAACCAAAATCAATTTCAGTGGTTATCTTTACAGAGAAAATGAGCATTTGTTCTCATTATAGTTCTAGAAACAGCTTGTAACCTGAATAATCAATGTTTCCCTCTTTCCAGTTATTTTAGGATTTTAAAAATTGCATTTGCTGTGAATTGCTCTAGAAATGCACATGACATCGCATATTATTATTGTCAGAGAAAGAGGACAAGTTGAATGTTGAGGCATATAATAGAAATGCTTTAAACATTTGACAACCAATTACAGATAAAGCCTTGGTTCTCTTTGGTAGTATAAGAAACTGTTTTATTTACTTATTTATTTAATTGTTTTTTGAGACAGGGTCTTACTCTGTTGTCCAGGCTAAAGTACCATGGTGGGATCTTGGTTTACTGCAACCTCCACCTCCAGGGCTCAAACTATCCTCCCACCTTAGCTTCCTGAGTAGCTGGAACTACAGACACACACCACCACACCTAGCTAATTTTTGTATATATATATATATTTTTTATAGAGATGGGGTTTCACCATGTTGCCCAGGCTGGTCTTGAACTCCTGAGTTCAAGTGATCCTCTCACCTTAGCCTCACAAAGTGCTGGGATTACAGGCATGAGCCACCATGCCTGAACTCTTTTTTTTTTTTTTTTTTTTTTTTGAGACAAGGTCGCTCTGTTGCCTAGGCTTGAGTGCAGGGGTGCAATCATGGCTTACTGCAACCTCAACTTCCCAGGCTCAGCTTCCTCCCACCTCAGCCTCCCTGGACGACAGAGTAAGACCTTGTCTCAAAAAACAATTAAATAAATAAGTAAATAAAACAGTTTCTTATACTACCAAAGAGAACCAAGGCTTTATTTGTAATTGGTTGTCAAATGTTTAAAGCATTTCTATCATATGCCTCAACATTCAACTTGTCCTCTTTCTCTGACAACAATAATATGCGATGTCATGTGCGTTTCTAGAGCAATTCACAGCAAATGCAATTTTTAAAATCCTAAAATAACTGGAAAGAGGGAAACAGTGATTATTCAGGTTACCAGCCTCCCAGGTAGCTGAGACTACAGGTATGCGTCACCATGCCTGGATAATTTTTTGTATTTTTTTTTTTTTTTGTAGAGACAGGGTCTCACTATGTTGCCCAGGCTGGTTTTGAACTACTGGGCTCAAGTGATCTGCCGCCTGCCTCAGCCTCCCAGAGTGCTGGCATTACAGGTGTGTGCCACCATGCCTGGCGCAGAAATTGTTTTAGGATTTTTCAACCTAATCCCTATTGACATTTTTGCATCAGATAATTCTTTATTATGGAGGCTGTCCTGTGCATTCACTGTAGGATGTTTAGAAGCATTCCTGGCCTGTATCCACTAGATGCCAGTAGCAGCCTGTTTCTAGTTGTGACAACCAGAAATGACTCCAGACATTGCCAGATATCCACCGGGGGGCAGATTGCCCCTGGTTGAGAACTACTGCTTTAGATAGAACAGAAATTAAGCACTTAAAAAACCTGTACTTGCCTGGAAAAGAGCCTTTTTCTGGAAGAAACTTTACTCAAATACCCACATCCATTCTGTCCATCATTTCTTGCCTTTTTTCCCTCTAACTTCTGCTGCTTTTACAATTAATATGTTTGTAATTCTGTGTTTAACATAGTGAACCTATCATTAGTGTAGGTCTAGTTAATGTCTTTGTTTATTTTTCTTTCATATAGAAATTACTTTCACTAAACACTTGTTTTTTTTCATTGTGAAGCTCCTAATTTCCGAATGGAACCAGTGACAGCCCTGGGTATCCTCTCCCTCATTCTCAACATCATGTGTGCTGCCCTGAATCTCATTCGTGGAGTTCACCTTGCAGAACATTCTTTACAGGTAACTTTTTTTTTAACAGTTTAAATTGAAGGACATATGATAGAAGAAAGTGATAGGTATACATTTTATCTATAAAATTGAGGTTTTATAATTTTTCAAAACTAATACAAATTTTATTCTAAATTTTATTCTTTGTAGTAAGTTGAATGAATATGAAAGTTGCTCTTTTATGTTTATTGTCCTAAGAGACCAGAGGGGCCTGCCAAGATACTGGTAAGAAATGGAGAATTTGCTACAAGGACATTAGACCACCCTGTGACTCTTGGGACCCCAGGAGTCACTCTAGGGACTGGATTATTTAACCAGGACAAAAGTTTCATTCTCTGATTTTAAGGTTCAGGCTCTTTTTACCCTGAGAAAAGGTTGTCCTGTAATCTGATTTATATAATGCAGATGCCACCTTCCTTTTGTCTTTATCGAAGAATTATATATCACTAGGAAGTTCCTACACTGGTCTGCTCATTTCAAAGGAACTTACTATTTCAGTGCTTTTTAAAAATAGTTTTAAAATTTTGAAGTATTTTAAGAAGTATTTTAAGAAGGTATAGTCCGGGTGTGGTGGCTCACACCCGTAATCCCAGCACTTCTGGGAGGTTGAGGTGGGTGGATCACTTGAGGTCAGGAGTTTGAGACCAGCCTGGTCAATATGGTAAAACCCTATCTCTACTGAAAATACAAAATTACCTGGGCGTGTTGGTGCATGCCTGTAATCCCATCTACTCAGGAGGCTGAGGTGGGAGAGTCGCTTGAAACCAGGAGGCAGAGGTTGCAGTGAGCCAAAATTGCGCCACTGCACTCTAGCCTGGGTGACAAAAGTGAAACTCCATCTCAAAAAAAAAAAGAGAAGTTATAGAACTCTTATTAGCATCAACAAATAGATATTACTTTTAAAGATAGAGTCACCATACTCACACCCATGAATATAGTGCGTAAAGTCTGACGCATGACTGATGTTGAACCTCAGGAGACTGATGTAGACTGACCTCTTTGGAGAATGGCAGCAGGCCTATGTTATGAGTGGTAACTGGCTGTTACCACATCCTGTCTTTGATCAATGTGTGTTATGGTTTCTACTCTTATTGTTTATGATTGCTCTTAGCCAGATACTTACCAACTGTCTGCTTGTTTGTATACATTAGAATAAGTACCTGGCCAGCAAGATGGTTAAGACATAGTCCCTGCCTTGGGGGCTCTCATGGCCCAAAACCGTGTGTGATGGCAACCCTAAGGAGGCGGCAGTGCCTGGAGATGGGAGGAATTAGAGAAAGCTAGGGCTTAACAGATGCTTAGGTTTCTGAGAGGTGGAGGGATTGGCGGCTCATTCCAGGTTGAAGACTTAGCACAATCACATGGGGACAGGAGGCACATGCTGTGACCAGGCTGTTGAAAACAGTCGTATGCTAACCCTGATCTGGTGCATAAACAGGAACTTGTGTCTCACCCAGCCAGGGATTTTGTACTGTCAACCATACCAGACTGAAGGCAGAGTAAAGTGCTTTATGGTGCTGTGTTTCCTTTCTTCTAAATATCCCTTTCCTTGTGTTCCTTGTATTTGTTTTAGGTTGCCCATGAGGAAATTGGAAACGTTCTGGCTTTTCTTGTTCCTTTTGTAGCCTGCATTTTCCAGGTGGGTGAAATGATATTTTGGTGAGTGGATTAAATCCATGACCTTATTTTGTTCTTCTGTTCATCTATCAGCAAGTTTCTAGATGTGATTTTTGTTCCACCAAGGTCATGGTTCAAATCATGGACAATACCAAGCCCTTAGTGGAGGACCTTAGGCCCATTCTGCCCAGTCCTCTCATTTTACAGAGGAAGAACTTTGTGCTCAGAAAGGGAAAGCCCCTTGTTCAAGGCCAAGGGGCTATTGACAGCAACAGAACAGAAACCAACAGTTTGGATTTGACTTCCCAGAAGGGAGGGATGAGATTATGTGGGGATTGGATTAGGCCTGACTAGTGGGTGGCAAGATATTGCCTTATTGCCTTGTGCTTATTATTAGGACAGTCCAAGCACAGGAATGTCCTTCTATAAAACTAGCATCTGTGTACTTGTAGTTTTTAATATATAGGACTAGGCCGGGCATGGTAGCTCACACCTGTAATCCCAGTACTTTTCAAGGCCAAGGTGGGAGGATGGCTTTAGGCCTGAAGTTTAAGACCAGCCATGGCAACACAGCAAGACCCCATCGCTGAACTTTTTTGTTTGTTTGTTTGTTTTTGAGACAGAGTCTTGCACTGTCACCCAGGCTGGAGTGCAGTGGCACAATCTTGGCTCACTGCAAGCTCTGCCTCCCAGGTTCATGCCATTCTCCTGCCTCAGCCTCCTGAGTAGCTGGGACTATATAGGTGCCCACCACCATGCCCGGCTAATTTTTTTTGTACTTTTAGTAGAGACAGGGTTTCACTGTGTTAGCCAGGATGGTCTTGATCTCCTGACCATGTGATCTGCCTGCCTCGGCCTCACAAAGTGCTGGGGTTACAGGTGTGAGCCACCGCGCCTGGCCTCCGCAAAAATTTTTTAAAATATATATATACATATATAGGACTAGGTCAAAGAACTGCTGTTTTTTGTTGTTGTTATTGTTTTAATAGTAATACCTTCTGACTCAAACCTGTTCTTTAGCAACTGAAGCAAACATTAGAAAATTAACTAGAGGGTTTTGATTAGTTATTTTCAAATAAGCTGTGTACTAAGGGGTGGCATAAAGAGGCGCTTTTGAGTCCCTCATAGGCAGAGTTAATTCTAGTGAAAGCCTGGCTCTAATTCTCCTTCCTTGTCCTCCATATGGACTAGGATTTTAGCACTCTCTCTGAATACATATTTTTTTCTCCCTTTTTTTTAAAATTAAAATTTCTCTTCTTAGGACACTTTCCTTCTCTTCCACATGCATTCTAGAATGGTTTATTCTTAAGAATTACCCAGGTCAGGTGCGGTGACTCATGCCTGTAATCCTAGCACTTTGGGAGGCCAAGATATGTGGATCACTTGAGGCCAGGAGTTTAAGACCAGCCTGGGGAACATGGTGAAACCCCATATCTATTATAATAAAAATACAAAAATCAGCCAAGTGTGGTGGTGCATACCTGTAGTCCCAGCTACTTGGGAGGCTGAGGCATGAGAATTGCTTGAACCCTGGAGGTGGAGGTTGCAGTGACTGAGATCATGCGACTGCATTCCAGCCTGGGCAACAGAGAAAAACATTGCCCAGAAATGCAAAAAAGAAAAAGCATTACCTGATGGCGCAAAAAGAAATTTTCAACCCATGAAAATGCACTCAGTTTTTAGAAAACAAGTCTCCAAGACCTTGGACATAGCCAGTGGCAGTTTCCTAGAGCTATGTTTTAGGACTGCAGGGATTGTACAGTTCCACCCCATTCCTTCAACTCTGTTCCTAGTTGGATAGCTCACTCCCTCCCTCTGTAGGTTGAACCTTTGTTGTATCGATCCATGTTCAGTGATGTCCTTTTTTAAAAACAAAACAAAACAAAAAACAAGAAAGCATTGAACCAAAATGCTGTTTCTACCTTTTGTAGAACAAGAATAGCCCCTTTTATGTGTGATAGTCATACACAAAATGCCAGTCACTCTCCCTGCTGTGAGACCTTTCCCCGACTCAGAGATGCTTTGGAAGACATGATAAGGAGGGTGCCCAAGGGAAGAGTGGTACTCAATGTAGTCATCGCTCAGGAGAAACCAAAATAGTAAAAGCATGGCTTCCTCTCACCAGCTTGCTTGCCTGTCATGGCTCCCTGAAGGAAAACTTCACTGGGAGACCAGTCAGTCACGTTAGGGTCCCCTGGTCTGGCTGTCTGCAGCTTACCTGGGGCTCTTCTTTCTCTACTGCCAACAGTCTGGGCATTTCTGTCTATTTCTTGAACTTCTCTCAGATGTGCCATGCACTAATTCTTCCTGTGACATCTATTTCACTTTCCTTTAATCTTCCAAATCCTCACTTTTATCCAATAATTAACAGCAGCCTAACCATCGGTTCCCACTTTACTGTAATGAATTCAGTTTAATCAGCTAATGTGAGGGAAATGACACTCTTCATGGAAGCTGTGGGAGGTGAATTTTGCATATGATCTAGTAGCCATTTTATCTCTGATTGGAATTCCTCTTCTGGTCTCATTTCAGTGTTATTTGTACCTGTTCTACAGTCCAGCCAGGACTTTGAAGGTGGTGCTGATGCTGCTCTTTATTTGCCTGGGCAACATGTACCTGCATGGGCTGAGGAACCTCTGGCAAATCCTTTTCCACATAGGAGTGGCTTTTCTGTCTTCATATCAGATACTAACAAGGCAGCTTCAGGAGAAGCAGTCTGACTATGGAGTATGAGGATGACACTGTGATGAATGGATTCTTTGATTTTCTTTTGAGGATCAGTCTATGTTTCTCTTTCTGCTTCTCTACTTTACACTCCAGTTTCCATCCTTTTCAGCCAACTGGCCTGAAAAACCAGGAATTGGGGATGTTAAACAGTTGCAGTGGAAGTCATGAAGTTGCTTGATACCCAGCCTTGGTTCTGTGCCGAGCATTACTGCAGGATCTCCAGTTCAGCACGTTTACTTAGGACAGCTGGATCTGGGGGCTCATCCAGAAAGAGCTTTATTGGGAGAGAGAAAGGAAATATGTTGGTCTTTTAAGTTCAATGATACAGTAAACCACTTGATTCAATAACGCTGGTTTTAGTAATTGGCAGTTGTCTCCAAGGAACCACTTTAAAATCCAGATCAGCTTTCAGTCTAAATATAACTTGGTTCGTTTTTTTTTTTTCCAGTGGGTCAGTACAGGATGAATTAAAAACCTAAAAATATGGTTCTTAAATATAAGCTAGATAAATTTTGTTTACATTTTTTCAATATCTTAGGTTCGAAATACCTTTGGAATATTTAAATATATTTTGGATATAAATTGGACTTCATTTAGGGTGAGGGCAGACTTAAGCTGAGAAAATTGTTAAGAAATCTGAGTTAATTTATATGTAACCTTTTATGGTGGTGGCACTGTGTGGGTACAGAAAATTTTTATTTATTTGCAGGGTATATCTGAATATTTTAAAAATTAATTGAATAACTGGTACTACTAGATGATAAGTTTATCAGCATGAGCAGAAATGAGAATTTCAGGATTACTTACAATTGACCACAACCTGGAGTAGGTAAATGAACATGGATTCAGTGGCACCTTACAGATCCGCTTGGGAGAGGCTGCTGTCATCAGCCTTTTCAGTAGAGCTGAGTGCCTGTTGTTTTAATGATGATGACTACTGTGTACCTGTTTGCAGAGCGCCTCCGAAATTAATTCCTCCTCTGTACCTTTCCCAGTCATCTTAATTAGCTTGAGGGCCTAATTTTTTATGAACAAGAGTTAAGTAGCTGTTAACTTTTTAAAGCTTGATAGAGATATAATTAACACATACTCTGGAAAGTTACTGTCTTTCATTGTCAAAAAATTGCTTGATCACAGTTTTCCAGAATATGGTTCTGGATAAGATCCCTTAGGTCTCCCAAAATTTCAGGCTGACTTGTTTAGTACCACTCAGGAGGCCATTTTGGGAGTTTGTTCTTTGGATTGTTCTTGGTAGAAGTCTGGAATCTGAATAGTTCAACCACAGTTGCATGGAATGCTTTGAGTGTTCAACTGCATTATGTGGTCTTGATACATTTTTAAAAATCCTATTTTGATAGTTTTTAAAAGTGGAAAACCATTACAAGAGTTGAGTAGATAGGGAATGTAAGAATGTAGTTTTAGAAAATTATATTTGGTTATCATTGGTATTATATTGTTACTGAGCTACCTTGTTATCATTTTAAGAAAGATAAGTTTATATACTGGGAACTATGTTGGGAAAATGTTGCCATAGTAACTCTATTTTTTATAATAGAATTTTCTATTTTTGACCAAACATAAAATATTTGGATATGGCCCAGGCATGATGGCTCACACCTGTATTCCCAGCACTTTGGAAAGCCAAAGCAGGAGAATCGATTGAGGCCAGTAGTTTGAGACCAGCCTGGACAACATAGTAAGACTCCTCTCTACAAAAAAAAAAAAAAAAAATTGCCAGAT
This sequence comes from Papio anubis, assembly GCF_008728515.1. Classification (NCBI taxonomy): domain Eukaryota; kingdom Metazoa; phylum Chordata; class Mammalia; order Primates; family Cercopithecidae; genus Papio; species Papio anubis. The sequence continues at coordinate 98,102,678 of NC_044977.1, forward strand.
GTGATGGCACATGCCTGTAATCCCAGCAGTTTGGGAGGCAGAGGCAGGAGGATCCCTTGAGTCCAGGAGTTTGAGGCTTCAATGAGCTATAATCACACCACTGCACCCCAGCCTGCATGACAGAGTGAAACCCTGTCTCTAAAAAATCTGAATATGAAAATTATGTTGGCAGCATACTCAGACATAAACTCCAGAGTTGTCTCTCCACTGATTTCACATCTGCATAATTTTCTGCATACCCAGCAGGTGAATTTTCAGTTTTTCTGGGAGACAATTTTGAAGAGATGGTGAAATAGAATGGGAAGTTAAGGAGGGGAGGTAAATTGTTTTAAATGAGAAGAACAAAAACGTTTTAAAAGTCAATAAGAACACTTTGGGAGGCCGAGGCAGGCGGATCACAAGGTCAAGAGATCGAGACCATCCTGGCCAACATGGTGAAACCCCAGTCTCTACTAAAAATACAAAAATCAGCTGGGCACGGTGATGTGCACCTGTAGCCCCAGCTACTCAGGAGGCTGAGGCAGGAGAATCTCTTGAACCCAGGAGGTGGAGGTTGCAGTGAGCCAAGATCGAGCCACTGCACTCCAGCCTGGCGACAAAGCAAGACTCCGTCTCAAAAAAAAAAAGTCGGTGAGAACAGCTTAAAAATGGACTATTTTCTTTTTAAGCCTGTGTGGCATTGGGTTGCTGTGTAGACCTGTACCCGGGGTGCTTTGGGCATCTGAGCCTATGATCCATATTCAGTAGGCAGTAAAGAAACGGTCCTTGAAGATGAGTCCTTCCTGGTAATGCTTCCTGACCACCAAAGCACTACCGAAGATGTTACCCATACCAGGTTGAATGTGTGGATATCAGTTAACATCCACATGGGGTGAGGTTGACTTTTGCAAACAAAAGGGAAAAGATGCAGTAGAAAAACAGTACAAGTAGTCACCACAAAAACATTGTTTGGCTGAAATCCAGCTAGCTAAAAGAATCCTCAGCTCACTGAAGGAAGAGACTGATAATAGGAAAGAAGTTCTGGTGATTTCATCCAAGGGAAATCCCCAGGCTTAGGTTTGACTTGGTTTAGGGTTGGAGGTTTATAGCCTTTTGTGTGATCCTTGATACCAGCAAACTGGTTCCAAATACCAGGAGTTATCCTCACTCCACCATGGACTCACTGTTGTTGTAGCACTTTTGTTTTCCCAGTAGTTAAATGCTACCTGTGCAGCTGATCTTACTGGGCTAGATCTGGGAATAGATGAAATAATGTTGAAAACAAAACTTTAGAGGTGCCTTCTGGTATCAGATGCTGCAAGGCCTTGAGCATCAGAGTGTATTAAGTCCCATCTACTGTATCAGGGCCAGAGTGTGGCTCAGTGCTCTTAGGAAGGGTTTCTTAACCAAGGGGCCAGAGCCCAAAAGGTTTCCCCTTCCCTAATATCCTAATGAAGGAAACATGTAAATCTGTTTTCCCCTGTTAGGCTAGCCTTATTGTGATGAGGACTGTACCTGGCTTTCCTTTTCCTGGGTGGAGACAGCTGGGGCATATTCAGGTGGCATTCCCTCTCAGTACCAGAGGTCCCACTGCCTGCAGCTGGAGGCATGTGACCATAAGCTCCTGGTTTTGCTTTTTGGGCTTGCATCCCTCTTTTCTGTGAACTCGAGAATGCTGGAATTAAAACATGTAAGCATTTTGATTAAATGAGCTTGAGCTCCTCTGTTCTTTTCTGGGTGCTCTTGTTCTCCAACTCTCCTGCCTCTTTCTACCTCTGCCCTATACACTCCAGCTCTGGAGACAGAGGCTGAAACGAGTCTCTGGAGGGATGAGAAAACCACCTTTAATTGTAACGAATGGGGTGGGTAGATGAGCTTCAGAGTGGGAGCAGATTGCACTGAGGTTCAACTCTCCCACCCATGCCTGGGAGTCAAGTCTTGGAGAGGAGTAACACTCTTGGTGGTCAGCACAGCTCAGAGTCAAAAGACAACAGCCAGCAGGCCAGCAGCAAGGCTGGCTGTGTGAGGCACAGGAAGCAGGGCATAGATAGGGAGCAGAGCTAGGGGTTCTCTCTTTGCTGGAAGATAGCAGCTGCCCCTTGGCATATGGGGGTTGCACACTGCACCTTGCAGCCAGGGCTGCCATTTGCTGTTCTGTGAAGGAGTTGGCCACTCATCGTAACATGCAGGACAATGGCCTTCTGAGAACCTACTGCTTGCTTGCACAGTGCAGCACAAGTGAGGACAGACACGGGTGGGAGCATTTGTGGTGATCAGATGTGCCTGGCAAGCCCCTGTTCAGACATTGCTCACATTCCAAATGGTTTTGTGTAGAATGTTGCACAAGTCTGGGGACGCTCTACCTGTGCACTGTGAGTGTTAATGATGGTGGAGAAAGTGAGTGTAGTTGTGCCCTTGAGAGATAAGGTGAGGGAAAGAGTGCACCAGTTAGCTAACCATCAGCTTGCTAGGCTCTTCACTGAGTCCTATATCACAGTGCACAAATCATTGCCCATCAGGCCTCGGTTTCCTCATCTGGTAAATGGTGATAACATCAGTCTTCTCCCCCAGGGTGCTGTTATGAGGGTCAAAAGTGGTAGTGGAGGGGAATACTGGGTGAATCCATCATGTGTGGGAGGAGAAAGGCTTTACATTCACCTGGTACATGAAGGTTTTTCTGCTTCAGGCAGCACAGCACAGCCATTTCTTCTGGCCTTTACAAAAAGGCATTTTGTTATACTACAGTGTAAACAACCTCAATTTTTCACTCCAAAAGGTAGCAGCCCCTTTTCTTCCCACCCTGGACCTGCCTTTCACCCCCTGGGCACAGAGCGCATGGTACCATTGGTGTTTGGTTTATTCCAGGATCCAGGGAGCTGGTTCTGCTGGTTGGACCAAACCTCATGAGCCAGCCACCTCTGACCCAAATGAGGAGAGCTCTGATTCTCCCATCTGGGAGCAGTGATGTCAAACTTCTGTTGCTGGGGAAATCTCATCAGCAGGGAACCTGTGGAAAAGGGCTTGTCAGTAAAATCTGGGAATGGCTGGATATGGAAACATCTGCCCATGTGTGCTGATGGCAGAGCTGTTGCCCACAAGCGCCTTTTGTTTAGGGTAAAATTAACAAACCCGTTCTGTTCCTCCGACCCATGCTTGGTACATATAACCTTCTTTAACCCTTACATTTATATGATTCTGGGGTTGCTTCAGAAGTATTGTTTCATGAATCATTCATATGATTTGATCCCCCAGGATTCTATTTTGTTTAATGGGCTTTTCTATTAAGAGCATAAAATACTAGGCTGATTTAGTCAGGGCAAAACCATTTACATATTCATTTTAAATACTTGCTGTTCATGTTACACAAGCTTCTTACGGTTTTCTTGTAACAATAAATATTTTGAGTAAATAATGGGTACGTTTTAACAAACTCATAGTAGTACAACCTAAACTTGTATGAAAGTATGTAAAAATGTTGTATAGCCATTTATATCCTATGTGTACATAAATGAGGTGGCTTCAGAAATGGCAGAATAAATCTAAAGTGTTTATTAACATGTGTCTTTGCACTTGTGTGAAAAATTCTGAGTTATGGATCCTTTCCTAGACAGTGTGATGTGGGCCTGACGTAATGGGAGGGGGTTGCTGAGAGAAGTGAAAGTCAGGTCCTCTTGTCCGGTGAGGCCTAGACAGGGGCAAGGGCTCAAATAGTCTTTAGCACTAATTCCCAACCAAAATAGCAGTCACAACAATGCCCTGGGGGCTGGGAGGCCTCCCCACTTTGCAGGCTCTGCCCTTGTCCTGCTGTGTGCAGCAGGCACTTTCCCTGCTCTGTGTTTTGGGTTCTTGTCTACTGTGAAGGTGAAGTTTCATCTCCCAGGACCAGCCTGACCACCGAATGGCCACCAGGGGGCACAGCTGCTGGCCACCTCCTCAGGTTTCCAGACAAGGGAAGGTGGCCTTTTGCAAAGGCCGTTCCTATAGCAGCTAATAAAATTCCCAGAAAGGAAGCAAATGCACTATCCTCTCCTGACCATCCTCTAGACACACTGGGGAATTCACTCACCAAGAGTCTCTGCACCATCTGTCCTGAGTCAGAATCTTTTGGAGGAAGGCAGTGACTGCCAAAATAAACATCTGAGTTATTGGGTGCTGGGATTTGGAAGTTGGTAGTTTTCAGACACCATCTGCTTCAACCACGTTTTTGCTCAGGTTGCGAAGCTGAGGCTTGTTCTAGGGAGCCAGTGACAGTAAAGTTCGGAGCTCTGTTTCCACTGAGCAGGAAACAAGTGTCTGTCCCCCACTTGGCAGTACCCACAAAGAATAGAAGGAGATTCTGGCCCATGAAAGTGTTCCTTCTATGCCAGGAGGGCTGGATGAGAAGTTCTGGCTGGTGAGTTGCCTTCTTTTTTCTTGGGGCCTACCCCTTGAAGGGTGCCAGGTAGCAGAAGTGCTACCTGACAGCTGCCAAGCATCTTTGGGCAGTGCTGGTAGAGGAGAGTCTCTAAGGAGCCCACTTGGCTCTGCTGAGTCAGCACAAAGATGTTGCTGGGATCAAATGTGGTCGACAAATTCTGTGGAATACATTGAAGAACTTGAAGATTATCTTTGTGGCTTGTGGCGGAAAAGGACTTCTTAAGTCAAATGTGGACAGCAAAATCTATGGAATACGTTGGAGAACTTGAAGATTATCTTTGTGGCTTGTGGTGGAAAAGGACTGCCTTAAGGCAAAAATGATTGATGAATTTGACTATACACAAATAAGGATTTCATGGGCAAAGTTAAAAGAATGGGAGGAGATATTTATGATGCCAGAAACCACTAAGGGATTAATAACACAGAAGAAATTCCTGTAAATCAGCAAGAAAGAGCAATCCCAATAGAAAATGTGCAGACAATTAACAGAAGATAAAACCTAAAAAGCTAATAAACATATGAAGAGATTTTATTTTATTTTTTATTTTTTATTTATTTTTTTTTTTTGAGACGGAGTCTCGCTCTGTCACCCAGGCTGGAGTGCAGTGGCCGGATCTCTGCTCACTGCAAGCTCCGCCTCCCGGGTTTACGCCATTCTCCTGGCTCAGCCTCCCGAGTAGCTGGGACTACAGGCGCTCGCCACCTCGCCCGGCTAGTTTTTTGTACTTTTTAGTAGAGACGGGGTTTCACCGTGTTAGCCAGGATGGTCTCGATCTCCTGACCTTGTGATCCGCCCGTCTCGGCCTCCCAAAGTGCTAGGATTACAGGCTTGAGCCACCGCGCCCGGCCTGAGCCACCGCGCCCGGCCAAGAGATTTTAAATCATTAATACACATTGAAACAATAATAAGACATCACCTCACACCTATGAATTTGGCAAATCTTGCAGAGCTGGATGGCATCAAGTGCAGGAGGGAGTATGGAGACGTAGGACTTCGTGTGAGGTGGCAGTGAGTAGAGAGGCACGGCTGATCTGCAGAGCCATGCCACTGTTAACAGCTGAATTCTGTTCCCCTGAAATTCACATGTTGAAGTCCCAACCCATGAGAAAATAAATGTTTGCTTAAACCACCCGGACTGTGGTACTTTGTTAGGGCAGCCTTAACAAACTAATACAGCCTACTTACCCAAGTTAAGAGTGCACACCTTGTGAAGTGGAAATTTGACTTCTGGTTATTTGTCCCAGGAAAATTCTTATACAGATCCTTAAGGAGACACATTCATTGAAGACTTACTGGTGTTGGTGGAAAGCAATCTATGTATCCATCATGGAAAGAAAGTGTGCAGGCATACCACGGAGCATCACGATGCAGGCAGATGTACCAGATTTAGATGCAACGTCACATGGATGAATCCTGAAAACTTAGAGCTGAGTGAAAAATGACTGTTATATAAGAAATATATGCATACAAGATGATAAAATATTTTGTGAGGATACATGCAAAAAGATACATGTTAAATACACTTGAATGGCTTCTTACAAGAGACCAGGAGCTTGGGAGTTAGGTATAGGGATAATAAGGAATTGTTTTAAAAAGAGGGTTGCTTGAGTCAGCAGTCAGTTCTGAGAGCTCTGGGAGAATGGGGTGGGCCTGCATGCCCCCTGGGAGATCTTGTCCTGGCCGTGCCCAGCCCTGCAGTTGACATGACGAGGTTGAGAAGGCTGACCTTTGGGAACTCTAAAGCCCCATATGCTGCCAGAGTGTTTGAGCCTCCAGGGCTGCAGTGGTGGGGGGTGGGGGCAGGGAAACTGAAGCCTGGGGTTATATTGGTCCGGAGGGCTCTGGAAGCCATGAGGAGCTTAGAGCAGAGAGGAGAGACTCCAGAGGGGAAAGTGGGCAGGGGGAGCTGGCTCTGACCGCCAAGCCACTAGGGACTCTCCTCCCCATATTTGAGCCGTCTGACCAGCAGTTTCCTGGCCAAGACTTTCTCATATGAGGCACTCAGCTGAAGGGCTCTCATGAGGACAAGGAACACAGCTGCAGGGGGACAGAGGTGCCCTCAAGGCAATTTCTTCCTCCTACCCCAGAAATAGCGTGTTCTGGCCACAGAGCCCAGAGCGTGGGCCTGGGGAAGTGAAGCCAGAGGCGGGTGGGGGTGGGAGGAATAAAGGTGACCAGGACCACCACTGCCCTGGGGTTATTCCGGGCGCATTTCCTGAGGCCCCAGGGATCAGAGCAAGGGCCGGGGCATGGAACACAGGGCCAGCATTGGAACGAACTTTCTCACAGAGCTGTCCAGCAGGAGCTGGAGAGGCAACGAGCTCTCCACTGTGAGGTGTGCGGCAGAAATGAGATGTGTCTGATGGAACCTTGGAACATGCTGTCCCCATCTCACAGACATCATCTCATCCAGAATGCTGGCGTCCGAGGGGACATTTGCCTATCTCTCGGAGTGCCTCCTGTTGTGTCCATCCCACAGGGCGAGTCAGACGCCAGTTGCAGGAAACAGCCTGTGCCAGCTCCCGTTTGAAGAGTAAATATTAGTCTTTTCAAGAGCTGCTTGTTCTGTGTCACTTGGCACCGAGGACATTGAACTGGGGGCGGGGTGGGGGGATCTCCACATCCAGATAGAGTCTGTGGGCCTGGGTCACTGCTGCAATGAGGGACGTAAGAAACAAGCCTCACCATGTCCAGCCAGGCATCCTCTACTTACTGCTTGGCCAGCCCTTGAGCCCCTGCCTAGGGGAGTTCAGACCCTGCTGAGGCCCCAGGCCGCCTGGCTCTCCTCAGCTACTGTCCAGGCTGCTTCTGCAGAGGCAGGGAACTGGATGTTTCGACCTGGACTGCAAGATCTCCGAGCCCCAGCTCTGATGCATATGGTTTAAATTCCTCTGATCATCAGGGAGGGGAATGGCCTGCTCTTGCTCCACTGTAAGCCTCTCTGGCCACCTCAACTAACAGAGCACCCCCTCACTCTAACCCTCATCCTGCCTTCTTTTTCTGTAACTTTTCTCATTTACTATCTGTCTCCACCATTAGACGGTCAGTTCCATGAGGGCAAGGGCTCTGCCATGTTCACCACTGCATCCTTGGTGTCTAGAACTGTGCGCACAGTAATTATTTGCTGAATGAAAATATGATGGTAATATTTTGAAAACATTAAACAGATACCATTCTCATTACCTGGCCCCTGAGATTATATCCCTCTGAAGCCCTCTACCATTATGACCTGGGGAAAGGTGGATGAGGGGTATATCGTCTCTGCAAGGAGGAAGTGAGGATGGAAGGAAGGGAGGAAAGCCCCCCTGGTCTCATTACCTAGGAAATATTGAGGGGACACATTGTAATCTGAAAACAGAGGGTGTGTGTGTCCCACTCTGTGTTAGGAAGTCAGTCCTCCAAGCAACCTGTACTCCTTAAGTGGCCCTCCTAGATAAAATGGTGGAGCTACAGATTTAACGCCAAGTATATCTGAGTGAACACCACCAAGCTACCCTCAGCTCCCAGAGGCCTGGAAGGGACCCAGAAGTTACTGCACGCTCCCTGGGGCATGAGGAAGCTGGAGGAGTTGGAACTGGTGGGTCTGTCATGGTGCTACCATGGTGAATGGTGAAGTGAGTCTGCCACAGAGGCCATGGAGCGGGGAAGCTCACATCCAAGGCTGGATGATGGCATGGCTGAGCCTGGAGGGGTGTGAGGGGCCAGAGTGAGCCTCAGTGGGTCTAAGTCATCTGGAGTAGACCCTGGGGCTGCAACCAAGAGAGCAGCTATGAGTACCCCAGCCAAAGACCTTAGCAGCAGGGCCAGTGAGTGTCCATGCAGACCTTAGTGCACAAGGACCTTTGCATGGGGCTCCTCTTCTCTGCCCCAGGAGGCCACCTGTGTTGGGTCCTCTGCTTCATTCCCTATTGGCCACCTTGGCCAGCTTCCTGGCAGAGGCGGGGGATCTGACAGCTCCTCACCCCATCTCTACCACATACCCGGCCCTTTCTGCCCCGGATCTCCTCTGATTATGTGATGGGATGCCTGCAGGAACCTGCTTCTTGTTCATGCCTGTCAAGCCTGGAAGAGTGAGGGATTGACATGGGCAAACCTTGAGCAACAGATACTGGGAGCCAGGGGTTAATGCTTTCCTTCTCTGTCCCTCAGGAGGACAATTCTGGGCATGTTCTGCCAGCCTTGCAGAGGGTCCCAGTGAATTGAGTCCTGTTGCCCCAGTAGTGGCCAGCGCTCACCTTTTTCATGAGACAGGGTCTTGGTCTGTCACCAGACTGGGGTGCGGTGGCATAATCATGGTTCCCCACAGCCTCAACTTCCTGGACTCAAGTGTTCCTCTCACTTCAGCCTCCCAAGTAGCTAGGACTACAGGCGTGCACCACCACACCTGGCTAATTTTTTATTTTTTAATGTTTTTGCAGAGATGGGGTCTCACCGTGTTGCCCAGGCTGGTAACTCGTCTTTATATTGGCTTTCCTCATTTCCCTGTTTCACTCTTCTGTTTCCTGGTCACAGGCCCTTGTCTCAGGCTCTGCTTTCTGGGGACTTGGGCTACAATGCCACCTGAGCTGCTGTGCTAGAAATTATCTATGGCACTCAGCCTCTTCTCTAGCCCCTTCCATGTTCCCCTGCTTTGTTGGGGTTGGAAGGCTCAAGGCTCCCTTTCCAGAATTCCCTCACTGCTAGGAATTTGATGCAACTTAGGCTCTGCCAGAGGGAAGCACCACCAAGACAGTTGGGAAGCAGAGAGAAGTAAAGGCCATGTTTCCTGCAGTGTGGTGGTTGATGGGTGGGATATGGCAGACCTGAGTTTTCTACAGCAACAGGGCACTATGTTCCTTCTGCTTTCTTGTCACTAGCTTTAATGGATGTGCAACTGAGATATTGGCAGTAATGTTCGGCAAGGCGGCAGCTGCAATGGTGTGACCATGGATAGATGTGCACCCAAACTTCCAGCCCTCCAAGCCTTCCTATATTTAATTCCCTACACTCAATCTCTTTCTGTACAAAACACGCGGAATGTTTTCTGTCTCTTACACTGAAGCATGACTGATTTGGATCTTTCACCTCCCCCATATACTGCACCACCAGGCTCAGGTGGAGGAATATGAAAGATCACACATTTATCCCAAGAAACATCCAAAAAGAAACTGAGAATCAGACTCTGTTGGTTACCTACTCAGTAGCCATCCCCATTTATTTCTCAGCAGATCAGCTTCCCTTATAGAACCCTCACCAATCTTTGCAGCTGTGGTTTGGGTGTGTGACCTAATCCTGGCCTGAAGAGAGTGTGCAAAAGGTGGGTCCTGGGGTAGATGACCGTCCCTGATAAAAGGAGACATATAGAGGAAATTCTCCTCTCTGCCGGTGGATGGGGTTCTTTGGGAACATGATGCTTGGGCAGCGACAGCCATCGTGCAGTCATGAGGGGATAAGTCTGAGGATGAAAGTCCACATACTGAGATGGAAGAGTGGACGGACAGAAAATACCTAGATCTGCGGTGACATTGCTGAGCCACTGAATTTGCTCTGGAGCTGCCTCCTTCTAGTAGACATCACCCTGACAGGATCCTTTCCCTCTAGGCCACATAAAGACCAGTCTGGAGCTCTCCAGAGTTTCTTCCATGCTGACATCCTGGGACACGGGGATGCTGGGAACCTGGGAGCTGGGCTGGGATTAGAGTGAGGCAAGCAAGGTACTTGCTTCAGGTGCAAAATTGAAAGGGGTGGCAAAAAAACCTCAGTGATCAAGATAATATTTTAATCTAGTATTTTTAAAATATCAAAATTAATGCAAAACATAATAATGAGCAAAATATCAAGATTTTAAACAAAGAGTCAGTGTCACTGATTAGGCCTGCTCTTCATGTGTTTCCACACAGGGCACCCCTAATGGTCTCAGCTATGATGATGTGTGTAATGGAAGAGGCAGCGCTCTGGGGTTTAGAGAACCAGGTTCAAGGCCAGGCTCTATCAGTGACTTTCCTGGTGACTCAAGCATGTCCTTTCCCTTCTATGGCCTTTAGTTACCCCATCTGTCCTGTGTAGAGGCTGGGGCATTGCCAGGGTGGCCTTCTGACCTGTCTTCCTCATCCCCATAGCCTGCTGGGGTTACTGTCCTTCTTCCTAGGAGGCTGCGTCTCCAGGGTCACTGGCTCCTGCCTATTAATATCTTGGCCATCCCTGGCCTGATTGGGGTGTTTAATGACTGCCAGCTGTGGCTCCGGCCCCCTCCCCCGGGAGAGATAAGAGCAGTTCCTGTTCCCACATTGGGGGAGGCTGGATCATTGTTCATTAAAATAGGCCCTGGGCGAGCGGTGAGAATGGAGAGGCTGATTCTGACTCTTCACCCCACCCCTGCCAGCAGAGCAGATGGGGGTCCCTGGGGATATACACTCCCCCCACACCCCCTCCCCAAGGGGGCTGCCCTGTGTCCCCACCTGCCACCCGAGCTCTGTTTCACTTTAGGTCCTGATCCCCAGTAGCCTTGGAGCTTCTTCCCAGATGTACTGCAGCCATTACATTCAGCATGTCCCAAACCAGGTCACCATTTCCCCAGCCCTCCTCCTTCTCACCTGGATGGGGAACTGACAGCTTTTCCCAGCTTGCCCCTTGGGCTCTTCTCAGTAGCCAGAGTGGCCTGCCCCAAACCCGCCATCATCCCCTCGGCCTCACTTAGGAAGCCTCCACTGTGCTCCTGCTGGAAAGGACCCCTATGCCTGCCCTCTAGGATTCAGGTATCCCTGGCACCCATCATGTTCCCTTGGGACCCAGAGACCCGTACCTAGTCCTCAGAGACCACCTCGATGTTGCCTCACCTGAGACACTGTCCCCTATCCATGCTGCTGGCAAATTGGCCACCCTCCTTGGGCAGCCTGTGCCCTGGAGTGGCAGGAATCACCCAGATGGTGGCCTCTGCTGTGGAGGGATGGTGGCTCTCTGCATGGAGATGGTGGGGTGCTCCTCGTCCTTGTCTTTCCAGGAGGTACCCACATGAGTCAACTGGGCTTTGCCCTCAGGGACTGGGCTTAGGGCTCAGTTAGTGGCTAGGGTCCAGCCTGTGGCCAGTCAGAGGCTGGGCTCTACCGGGGCTTACAGCTGGGTCTGCGGCAGGGTTTGTGTGCAGCAGAGGTCAGTGGCCTGGGTCTAAGGGCCAGGCCCTGGGTCACCTTAATTTCAGACTAAAGCTTGAGAATCAGTCCTGTGGCCTCACCACCTCACTGCCTCCTCCCTCTTGTATCTCACTCTGCGTGGCGCTCAGGAGAGAGGCCCTCCCTCTGGGTCACCTGGCCTCCTAGGAATGGGCCTCCACCCAGGTGTTTGGGCACTGAGCCTAACCTTAGTGAAGTCCTTAAAGCATCCACCAGGGGGCGATAGAGATGAGTTGGCCTGGCCTGACAGGTACCTGGCAAGGGACCTGGGAGCGGGCGGGGCAGGGGGAGAAGCATGGGACCAGGAAAAGTCCTGCTTGTGGCCAACCCCATTACTCCACGGCTGTTCCGGCCTGGGAGACTGTGTTTCGGCTTCTCACCATCCGTAAGTGCTCATCACTAAGCTTTGCCCTTCCCAATAGCCTCTCTGAGCAGGGCCCCACCTATGTCCTCCCTTTTGTTGCCCACATCTTGGCTGTCTGCTTCATTCACTCTCCACCTTCTTGGCTGACTACTGGTCCCCTACCCAGGCTGTCTGCCTTACCCCAAAGCCATGACGCACGAATACGGGGGATATCAGGGACTGTGGTGGGTGGGGCAGGTACAGTGTGGTGTGGGGGCCCCTCTCAGGCTTCACACAGCCCAGGCAGTCTATAGGGTCCTAACCTGGAAGGCAAGGTGCTGCCCTTTCCTCTGCATTTCTGTCCCCCCTCTCCCTTCTCCTTTCTTCTACTGGCCTGAGCTCATCTCTCAAGGAGTCCTGCCAGGTCTCTGACCTTGTTTTCTGCACAGCCTCCATCCTCTGTGTATGCCTCAGCCCCCAACTGCTTGGGGCTCCTCCCACCAGCTGCTGTCCTCCCTCTGAGCCCAGGGAGGCAGAGTGGGTGGCAGAAGGCTCTGGGCAGCCCCTCCTCATTAGCCGCCTGTGCCTTAGCCAGGGGCTAAGCAAAGTCATCTAGAACCCTCCCTATTGTGCAGGTGGATTGAAAGATTCATACTCAGGAGACCTGCCCATGATCTCTGAGAAAGTGTGAAGCAGAATTGAGATTAAATGACAAGGGCTGGGTCTTCTGGACCTTATTGAGAAGTATGGGGTGGACAAGGTCTCTGGAAGCAGTTTAGAGAGAGAGACATGCCCCAGTTGGGTGAGGGGAACATGGACAGGTTGTCCCCTATCTCTCAACTCCTATGCCTTGGAGTGGTGGGAATGCAAGATGCTCAGGGTCAGTAGGCTGGGTGCAGTGGCTCACACCTGTAATTCCAGCACTTTGGGAGGCTGAGGTGGGCAGATCACCTGAGGTCCGGAGTTCGAGACCAGCCTGGCCAACATGACAAAACCTCATCTCTACTAAAAATACAAAAATAAGCCAGGTGTGATGGTGCACGCGTGTAGTCCCAGCTACTCAGGAGAGTGAGGCAGGAGAATTGCTTGAACCTGAGAGGTGGAGGTCGCAATGAGCCAAGATCACACCGCTGCACTCCAACCTGGGCGACAGAGCAAGACTCCATCTCAAAAAAAAAAGAAGATGCTCAGGGAAGAATGAAACAAGTTCTAGATGCCCCAGCTCAGCTCTCCACCACCAGTACCTCATAGGTGGTCACCACTGTTGGTCCGGGCAGGGGTGGGGGCTACTGAGAATGTTCTCTCTAGCAGGCCTGGGGGTACCTGAGGTCAAGGTTAGGGAGGCCTCCTTCTCGGTCTTATGACTGACCATGCACAGGGCAGGGCATGGAGTGTGGATCTAGATGGAGAGACCGTTCCACTCCTGGATATGCTGGGCAACTGATCAAAGGGCATTTCCCTGGAGGTGCCTCTGCCCACGGCTCATAGTCACTTCTATTCCCACCTGAACACCCCTGACTCTGGCCTCTGAGGATGCTGGTTGGAACTGTCATTGATGATGGGTCCTGGGATGGTACTGGGTCAGACAAGGCATTGAAGAAGCTGGGCAGGCAGATCTGAGCCTTCGCCAGCCCATTCTGACCACATTTGACCAGCTTGACATCCATCTCCTGCTCCTCTAGCAAGTTTGCAGGAGGTGGGACCCAAGGAGGTCAGCATGGGCAACGGCTTTGGAGACATCTCTTGCTGACTGATGTTATTTGCCATACTGCCTCTGTGTCTAAACCTTTTTATTAGTAGCATATTGTCTCTGCTCACTCAACTTGTGTTGGTGGCATTTGTTTTGTCCACTACCTACCTCCTCTTGGCTGAGCCCTGGGTAATCGCAACATGGTCATCCTAGGCCCTTGTTTGCAGGAATGACTGCGGCCTGTGAAACACTCACACTCAACAATTTCTGGGACTCTGGGCAGCTCTGCCAGCTATTTTGTATGATCTGAGATTATAATGGTCTTTTTTGGCTGGATTTAAGGAGTGGGGGAACACAATGGGGACCTGGTCTTACTTCATCACACTCAGAGGAGAGAGGATACCACTCAAAAAGATGGGAGCTGAAGGCCCTTAGAACTGTGAATGCCTCATATGAAAATATAGATTTCTGTCAAAAGCCAAAAGAGTGGAGGCATCTGGTTTCAGTAATGTATTAGATCACCCATCCTTTGGGTGGGGGAAGATGGCTCCAAGTTGAAAGCTGGTCCCATTTTAGGCCATATGAGAACATCAACCACCAGTGGAACCAAGCCAGACCAAGCCAACATTTATTGTTGCACAAGCCTGTTGCAGTCCTGAGGGGATCTTCTGGGGGAGGTGTGGGTAGGAAGCTGAGTGGCCACCAGGGTGAAGGACAGACAGAGGAGGTTGTGACCAGCAGGCTGCTGTCCAGATGATACATGGGCTGGAGGCCTCCTCAGCCACACTCCAGGGAGGGTGGGGTGGGAAGAAAGATTTAGGGATAATGGTATTAATAATATAAGTGGTAAACAAATAACCAAGAGGATCCGGCTGGTTACAATACACAAAAGTTAGCAGTAAGAGTCTGTGCTTTCACTTTCCTATCAGCCAGATCTGAGTTCAAATCCTGTATGTGTAGCAGGGTGAGGTATTTGCTCTCTGTCAGACCCCATGGGTGCACATCTCCAAGCCTAGTTACAACAGTTGGCACATAGATGGGTGGACAAGGAGGGCAGCTCTTGATTCCTGTTGCTTCTGCAGCACAGAGGGATGGGTATGGCTGGTGTGACAGATCCCACTTGACAGATGAAGCCACTGAGACTTGCAGAGCAGGTAGGCTTAGTCTGAGACCTCGCATTCGCTGGTGGCTGCCTCCTCATTTCCCAGAGGCTTCAGAGTCCCTCAGTCCTTGGGTTGCATCGTCCTCCCACCAGACTGACCCTGGGGCCACTCCACTTCGGTGGGGAACCAGTAAGACAACTGTGGTCCCCAAACGAAAACTCCAGAATAACCCACTTTGAGGAGCTGGTAGCTAAGAGTAAGAGAGAATGCGGGTAGTGAGCTGCATCTTTAGTGAAACGCCTGAGTGGTAATGCTTAACCCAAAGGAACTTGACAGCAATGGTGAAATTTCAGGCACTGCCGTGGTGTTGGTGCTGGTGACCTTCCGGGGCAGAACCTTTCTGCCCTCAGATCACACCGGCGTTGTTTGAGGATCACCGGTTGCTTTCCTCCGATTGGGCAGAAGAGCTAGCAGGGGGCGGAGTCAGGATGAAAGTATGTAGACTTTTTGCCCTTGATTGGCGTAGGGGGCTTTTGGAGGAGTCTGATGACTGAGTTCCACCTGCAGTCTTCCAGGAGAGGAGCTCCCATCTCTCTTACTTGCTAGAAACGCTCCAGGCAGGCGCTAGGGCTGCGTGTTCTGGGAGTGTCCGGACCAGAGACCAGGGGGCCGGGGGGGCAGCCTCCGAGCCCAGGGCCGGGGCTGGCCGCGCCCGGGCAGGCCTCTGTCCCCGGCGTCTGCCGGGGTGAGTGGGAAGGGGCGGGAGGGGCCGCCTTGGGCCCCTGGGATCCTGGTGGTCAGACCAGGGAGACTTCGGCTTGGAAGCTGGAGGAGCGGCGGGCACCGGGGCTGACGCGGGTCAGCATGGAGACCTGCGTGCTGCATGTGGCGCTGTTGCTGCCTCCCGACGGGTGCCGGTATTTGGGGTTCCAGCCCAGGACGCCCTGCAGGTGCCAGCGCCGCCACTTCCGCCTCAGCTCCGCCTGCACCTAGGAGAGGGGAAGGTGGTCAGTTCCGCTGCTGTGGAGCCTCTTCCACTGCTGATTGGGCTGCCCTGGACTTAGGGTTCTGAACTAGCCAGTCTTATCCTCTTCAGGAAATCAAAATGGAGAGACCCCGATGCTGCCTCCCGCGGTGCAGCATCGGAACTTGGGACTGGGTGGAGGCCAGGTTCAAAATGAGGCCTTGGAATGGTAGGAGGTGAGAGGCAGAGAGGATCCGAGAAAACAGTCCAGGGAGAGAGAGGGATATGCTGCCTAGGGGTGCCTGTACCCCAATTCTTCCCATGCTGGGTCTCCAGCTCACTTGAGTGGGTTTTTGTGTATAGTAACCGGAGCTCCACAGCAACTCAACCTTCATTGGAAGCCCTTACCCCTCCCCACTCACTGCACACAGCCACTTAACTAGGTGTTTCTCAAACTCTGTTGTGCACAGGAATCCCCCTGGGGTTTAGTAAAAACCTGTTTGTTTGTTTTTTTAAATAATTATTAAAATGCAGATTCTAAGCTAGCAGGTCTGGGGTGGTCCCAGAGATGTGCATTTTTAACAAGGGCCTAGGTGACACCCGTGCTACTAGTTTGAGGACCATACTTGTAGTAGCAAGGTTTAACCTGCCCTTGCTCTGCACATATCCCACCAGTGTTTCTGGACCCTGGTCCTGGGAGTTCCATTGCCTGAGCACCAAGGACTGGGAGGGGCTTACCTCACCATTGAGGAAGCAGTAGAGGATAGCCACCACAAAACCCTGAGAAGGAAGAGTGCAGGAGAGGTGAGGTAGACAGACCGGAAGCCCCCAGCCCTGCCCCTCCCCTGGCTCTAGCCCCTGTGTTCCCCTGGTTAAAGAAAGAGCTAAGCACAAAGTAGGTGCTTATCTAATACTTACTACGGTAAAAAGATTGGAATCCAGTGGCAAGGGCCAAGACTCCAGGTTGAATTCCCTTAAAAGCCAGGGAAGAATGCAGCCTTAAGTCAACAGCCCATACCTGGAAAGACCCCACGACGAGCTCAAAGACCATCTTCACTTCAGGCTTAAAATTGTCAGGAAAGAAGGCGAACATGATGTAGTGCACTCCAAACAGGGGGATCAGCAGGAGTGTGGACCTGGCCAGCCTCCTGGAGACAGGGGAGGGACAGGCCATGGGTCTGTGTGTCCACACATGTGGATTTGATAGGGCATGGCATGGGGGCAGCTGGAGGCACAGAAGATGGGGACAATGACCAGGATGTGTGAGGATGGACTGTAGGTTCCTCTAAATATTATGCCCTTCTCTGTTCCTGTTCCACAGCTGCAGTGCCTCTCCCCTTCTGCCCCCAGCCCTCCTGGCCTGGAGGGAAGCATGAGAGAGAAAGAAACTCCCTCTATTCTCACCCTTCTGGAGGAGAGAGGGTAAGAAGTAAAGGAGAGTCCAGTGAGAATGATGCTAACAGAGACATGTTAGCTGAAATCCACTATTGGGAGTTCTGTTGCCTGGGCCCCCTGGTCTGGGAGAGGCTTACCTCATCATTGCAGTAGAGGATGCTCTCAGCCATCAAGAGCAGTAGAAAATCTCTCAGGCAACAAGAGATTCTGGTTCTTCCTCTCCTGGTCTCAGTTTTTCCAATTTGTATAATGCAGTAAGTGTATGCTTGACATAGTCAAATTATAGAAACAAGGGCTCACTATGAACTTGGAAGTGTTCTGGGTACTATGAAGCACAGTGCATCCATGAGAGACCATGAGAGAAGACGTACTAGGAAGCAAGTCTTTCTAACTGGGGTGCTGACCACATATGCCCAGGAACACTTGGGAGGGTGATGGGGACCCAAGTTCATGCCTGATCACCAGGGACAACCCAGAATTAATCAGTATCACCCTCTGTCTGTGTTTTTTCTGCTGTGTCTGCTTCTCCAGAAGTTGCCAGCTTCTCTGGGATTGCATATACTCCCAGCGTGCTCTGAAGGACCAGATTCTCCTTCACAGCCTTGTATGCTCAGTAGGGTCAGTATTCATTCTAAATGCTCACCCGCCTCCCATGGTCCAGGGCTCTTCCTGGTTTAGGCCTCCCAGCCACCTGACCTCATAGCTGATCCAGGCAGTGTGAGCCCATAGATCCCTGGCTAGGAGAGGTGGGATGTGGATAGGGAGGGTCTCTGACCCTGTCTCTCCTGCCTTAGCAGTCAGTCCAAGGAAGCCTAGTCCAAGGCCTGAGGTCCCACAGCAAGCTGGGGGCAGAGGAGCTGGCCTTGCCCATCCCACCCCTTCCTGGACCTGGTCCTCAGCCATGCCGAGATCCTGAGCACTGCCCACCCCTCTTTGGCTGCAAAACTATCCCACGCACCCGAGGCTAACAGATGGAGGCTTTCTTTAAATCAAAGGCTTATGGGGAGGTGGAGAGTGGGAGCTGACAGCCTCTCCTTGAGGAGCTTCATCTCCGATTACCCCCACCCCTTCTGCCTGCTGACAACTGTTTCCTTTCTGTCTCACCACACAGACCTGGCCCTGACCATGGCCAGCTCTGTTTGCCTCAGATTCAGGCCCTTTTGTACCATTGTAAGTTGGGGGAAATAAGGTCCCATCGGCAAAGGAGAGGATGAGGGTGCACAGGCTCAATGTGCTGCCCCTTAGCAGACTGCAGACCCCCACTGAGCCTTTCCTTCTCAGACAGGAAGGGAAGCTCCGCCTACACACCTGGCAGGAGAGAATGCGGTCACACCAAGAATGTGAGTCTTAGTCTCATCAGGGAGAATCACAGGATTCCAGAATAGAATCCTAAATCCAGCAGCATGTGACATTCTAGCCAGGAATCTTAGAACCACAGCACAGACTCTCCAAAGAGAAGGCAGGCCGAGAAGAATCCCAGGGCTGGAAGGCCTTGTGGGACGTCCCGGGTTTGTCTTGTGTGAAGAGCACTGATACTCAATCTCCTACTCCCATCTGTGGGCATGCAGACCCTACCTGCCTTCCCACAGCCTCGCTTTTCACATTTTTCATGTTTCTTTAGCTCTGTCTTCAAGCCTTGTTGCTCCCTCAAAAAACCTGCCTCTTCCTGCAGTCCTCCTAAGCAGGGGAAACAGTATTGACACCTTTCCAAGCCCTGGTCCATGGACACTGTGCCCCCTTCTCCCTGCCCATGGTGACATGCTCCAAAACCCTCGAGGAGAAGGGAGTGTATGTCAGTTTCCTCTCTGTAAAATAAGGATAATTTTACAGGGCACTGTGTGGATGAAATGACTTGATGCATGGAAATCCCTTAGCATGTGCCTGGCATGTAAACTGCAGGAGTCATCATTATTACTGAGGAATACTGAGTCCTGAACATGGCTGTCTCATTGGCAGACTGGGGCCTCCCTGAGGGCATGCATCTACTATGTGTTGATTGCACCCCTTTTCCATGCGAGGCACATGCCAGGGACTGGGCACATGGTATGAACAAGACATTGGTGTCCTCTTGAGCTCCCTGGATTGGCAGCAGATGCATGCCTGGGAAGGATGCTACGTAAGTGTGGGCAGGAGATGCATGTGTGGGGCTCTGAGTGCAGCCTGGTGAGGGTGAGGCTGGAGCAGGGGATGGTGGTGGGCTGAGTCAGGCCATGGTGGAGGTGGGCAAGAACAATATGGCTCTTTGGTGACTCTGGATGTTTGGGGTGGGAGGACTTCAAGGAGATGTGGGATGATTTGAGGACTGGGGATGGAGGTACTGGGGGCTGAGGCACTAGGCCCACACTCACGAGTATGGACTGCTGTCACTCTTCCTGATATCTGGGGGCCGCAGTTTCTGAAGCAGGATTCGGATGATGCAAATAAACAGGATGAAGTTCACCTAGTGGGTGAGGACCCAAGTTCGGGCAGTCAGAGTGGGAAGGCTGAGGTGTCCAGGCCCCTCGGCTGCTGGCCTGTCTTCTTTCCCAGGGTCCTGCTGCCCCTCTCTCTATCTTCTCTCCTCTGGTGCTTCCCCTTTGGGCAGGTCATCCAGGAACTCTACCTCCTTCACATCCCTAAGGACTGTGCTCCCAATCCGCTTACACTCAAGGAAGAACTAGCGGGACAGGGGTGGGGATGATCCTGCACATTGGGCATTAGGAAGCTACGTTTCAGTTCTGACCTAGATACTAATTTCCTGTGTGACCTTGGGCTAAGTTGCCTGCCTTTGGGCCTATTTTCCCACCTCTAGGTGGTGGGAGGGTACCTTACCAAGATGGAGGTGAGGATGGGGCCCTTTATGATCCACCACAGTGAGGAGTTGATGGTGTCCCAGCACCTGAGCAGAGTGTAGGGAGGAATGAGAGGGTCTGTCCTCAGCCAGAGAGAGAGTCAGCAGCACCTCCCCCAGTTGTCCCCAGCTCTGCTCCTGAGCCCTTTAGCGACCCCGGGCCCAGAATCTGTTGCTCCCCAGGTCCTCCTCCAGCCTCCCCTCTGGCCCGAGAGCTGTGGTTTTTGTCCACTCACCAAGGCCAGATGGCATTATCATCCCACCCAGGGGGCCTGCCCAAGTGACGGCGGCGGGGGGAGTGTGTGGGGCAGCAGCTCACCCATAATCCTCAAAATGGATCCTGGCGATGGTCCACACTATGGTGAATGTGCTGGGTACCCCTGTCAGGCCCAGGGAGAGTGAAAGAGCAGAGAGGGCACAGGAAGCAGGGGTAGAGGGCATGAAGGAGAGATTTCAGAGAAAAGCAAGGAGAGGGAGGGAGAGAGAAAAGGGTGGGTTGTCAGGCTGTTGTCTTTGGTTGCACAGGTTGTTCACCGCGGAGGGATGTTCCACTGAGGGGGTGAAGCTGTATGCCTGAAGGGCTCTGTCTACCTGGATGGACATTCTCTTTCCAGTTGTGACAGAGGCCCTCTATAGATTAGCAGTGGCCCTGTGTATTTCGGGGGCTAAAGGGAAATGGAAAGATGTTCATAAAAACTGTCCCAAAGGTCAGCCCTAGGTGCAGCTGCAGCCTGAGGGACTTGTCCTGGGCTCAGACATTTTGAGGACTTTCTCGACCCTTGGCTGATATTCTTGCAGGTAGGACCTGCAGCTAAGCAAGACGTAGGACTGCAAGCCAGCTTAGCACCCTCCCCCTAGGGAGTTCTCCAGGCCTTGCCCCCTCTGTCCCCAGCCTGGAAGCCCTCCCTGGTACCATACCCCAGCCGATGAGTATGTACCCCCAGAAGTACTTCCGCTCGGAGAAGAAGGAGACGGCAAGCAGGGTGTACAGATAGAGGCCCTCCACCAGCAGCCAGAAGAAATTGGCCATGACGCAATATTGGAAAAAGACCATGGCTGCCTTGCAGCCCACCTGCAGGGGGAGGAGAAAAGACAGGTTCACTGGGGCTGTCAAGGGTCCTTGACTGCCCACACCTATGTCTGGGGGCACAAACACAGTTGCAGTGCAGCCAGTTTAATTTCTTTGTTGTTTTGCATTATCCCCTTAAAAATGTACTCTGGTTTTCCCATTTTCCCTAATTTTAGATCCTCTGATACTTTGGGATAAACTGGTGATTTTAATTATCCATCCATCAATTCATCTATTCATCTTCCCATCTATATATCTACCCGTAAGCTCATTCAATCATCCACCCACCTATCCACATATCCATTTATTTACCTACTCACTCACTAGACATTCACTATCAACTCATCAATTTATCCATCTTTTATCCATGTATCCATCCACCATCTATCATCTTCCCATCTATCAATCCATCCACCTACTCACCTATCTCTCCGTTCATCTACCAACTCACTCAGTCATCTACCCATCCATTAATCTCTGCACCCACCCATCAATCCACTCGTGCATCCACCCACCTATCTACCTACCTGCCCCTCTGCCCATCATCTGTCCAATCTTCCTTACTTTACCCATTTATTCTGCTGCCTACTTAGCCATCCACCAACCTGCCCATCCACACCCCCACCCCACCCACTCATTCATCTAATGCCAATTTGTATTGAAGGTAGCTGGAAGGTATGAGGGAGAATTCTTGCCTGAGTTTGCAAGAGTCTGCTGAGTGTGGTGGGGTGGAGGGCTGTGGACTGTGGAGTGGGGCCCAGATGGAAGTGTGGAGGGAGACTGGGACTGAAAAGAGGGTAGAAGATGAGGAAGTAGAAATGAAGAAGAGAAGAGGGGAGAGTTGGCCATTCCTCCTGGGGTTCAGAGGACCTAGTGGAAGAATGGTTTTCTCAGGCAGACAAGGACCATGAAGGAGTCAGGGAGACCCATGAGTAGGGCAATCACGGGCCTCTGGGTGGCCCTGTTGGCATGACTGGAAGGTATTCTGGGCCTTCTGTCCCCTCCCAGAAAGTCACCCATTTCAGATCAAGCCTAGATGTCTGTGAGCCAGGGCTTAAAGCCACCCTCCACCAGGAAACTGTCTGGCTTCCACTTCCTCCTGTACCCAGAACATTGGTTCCCACCCTTCCTTCCTGTACCCTTGGTTTGAGAGATCCTCAGAGAGAAGCCTCCCCTCCCCTAATGCCCGCACCACTCCCTTTGGTTGGAAAGTCCTTCCTCAGGTCTCACTTCAGTCCCTCCAGTTACAGGAGTTCTTGCCTTCCCATCTTCCCCCCATTTGCTTTTGGAGAATAACTCAGCTCTTTTTTCTTTTTTTTTCTTTTTTTGAGATGGAGTCTTGCTCTGTCACCCAGGCTGGAGTACAATGACTCAGTGATCTCGGCTCATGGCAATCTCGGCTAATTTTTTTGTATTTTTAGTAGAGGCAGGGTTTCACCATGTTGGTCAGGCTGGTCTTGAACTCCTGACCTCGTGATCTGCCTGCCTTGGCCTCCAGAAGTGCTGGGATTACAGGCATGAGCCACCACGCCTGGCCATAGCTCAGCTCTTTACCAGGACAGTTATCTGTGCTTCCTTCTAGTCTCAGAAAAGCTTTGCAGTAATGAATCAGGAAGCCAGTCTCCATAATTATCCTTAACATGTGCACAGGAGGCAGCAGGTTCCTCCTCAGGTCCTGTGGCTCGCACTGCTCATGTCTGACTTGGCTTCTGGGACAGAACCTCTGAGAAGCTCTGGGAATGGCCAAGGTAGGTCCCCTAGATTTTCTCCCCCCCTTGTTGAAATGCCTGAGATTCCAGTATGATCATTTCACTCTTTGGGTAGAAGGTACTGCTGACCCCTGATATAATGCACTGCCTCTGGGGTCATGCATGAAGCAAGGAGATACTGACCACAAGGAATGAGTGGGGGCTGGGCTGGTCTCAAGCTCTCTGTCAAAGCTTGAGGTACTCAGAGAGGGTCCCTCAGAATCCCTCGGAGATGGCCTCCTTAGTGACTGGCAATGAATTCCTTAGATGCTTCTTTTACCTCTCTTCCTTAGGAAGGCCCAGAACCAGCTTGATGTCAGGATCAGAACAAAAGAGGAGGAATGCATATGTTTGGACCCACTCCAGATGGCACGGGGATGGGGGGAGTAGGAAAAGTGGCATGGTGAACACAGCCCTTGCTATGCAGGTGACAGAGGGCAGAGTTGGAAGGAATGGAAGTCCTTGCACGGATGAGGACACTGAGGCTGTAAGTTCCCCAAGGCCACATAGGAAGTTAGCAACAGGTGGTACAGGGGCTCTGGGCTGTGGCCATGACGTGTCCCATTTCCCAACTGCTTTTCTCACTGGCGGGGGCGGGTCCGTGAGCTCCCAGATGGGTGAGCAACATCTTCTGTTGCCAGAGGGGAGTGTGATTTGAGGAGTTGCCAGGTGGGGTTGGGTAGGGGTTGGGCCATCCTTGGATTGAGGGGTGGGATGGGAGGGAAGAGGAAGGAGGGAGAGGGAGAAAGAGGGGGAGAAGAGGAGATTACGGTGGCTAAAGATAAGGGTGAAACTGAGGGAGGTGGGCCAGGGCCAGGGTCCTCACCGAGCCCTCGGAGCACCGGTCCGACTCCCCGCTGTCGAAGAGGGCCAAGTCTTTGATGAAGACAGCAGCAGCCCTCAGGATGAAGGATATGAAGAGGTGCATGTGGATGTAGTTCCGCGTGCAGTGGAGCTTCCTGCGTGGGGTGGGCAGATCTGGGAGGCCAAAGGGGCCTTGGATCCCCACCCCAGCCAGTGCTGTCCCATGCTCTGAGCAAGGGTGGGGCAGGGGAGCATGTGTTCTCCAGAGGGCAGGCCCTGCCTCGAAGGGGATCCCATCCAGAACTACGAGCCCCACCCCCAGGTACCCCATCCTCCTGTGCAGCTGGGCTCCCAAGTGCCTCAGCCTCGTGTGTGACCCCAGAAACCTCATTCCTGTGTGCAGACCCCACCCTCTGGTGCCCTGTCCCCAAGTGCAGGGCTATCCTAGGGGAGACTAGGTTGCAACACATGGAACAGCTCGGTCATCTGCCTTTCCCAAGGGAAGCTGGCCTGGCAGGAGCTGGGGACTGTGTGCTGCTGGGGGGCAACGGTGGAGGGGTCGGGGCATGCCTGCGCCACGCTGGGCTCCACTGTGGGAGGGACACTTGCCAGGTTTCCTTTGAGGCCTGTCACTTGGGCTGGGCCTCACCTGAACAGGCTCAGGATAGCCGTGGCGACCAGAAGGGTGGCGAGGGACAGGCCGTAACCAATGGTGTAGCCGGTCTTCACAGAACCGTAGAACATGGTCTGCTGCTGTTGGAGGGACAGGGAGAGGCTCTTGGGTGGTGGGGTGGGAGGCTCATCTAGGGGGTATTGGCAGGGGTGGGGTGCCCTACACACTCTGCCTGCCCACCCCTGCCTCAGCAAATGAGCAGGCTGAGGTCTGGGGCTCCCAAGAGCAGCTGAGCGGAGCTCTTCAATCCCCTGACCCCTGACGCCCTGGTTTCCACAGACAGGGCAGGACTGTGTCTTAGGGTGGGGTGGGGGTTGAATGTACTCCCTCTCTTTGCATCTTTATGAGGGACAAGTTGGTGAGGGAGAGAATGAAGACCTTGCACGTCCCTTTTGTTAATTTCATGTCTCCAGCCATGTGCCTGGGTTCCCTTCTGTGCCATCTCTGAGCTGGGCACCCTAGGGGCCAGGTCTGCTTGCCCTTCAGACACCCCTTGAGGCCCTGTCTTTGTGCAGGGAGGAGAGGCATGCAGAGGCTGCAGGATGTCAAAGAAGACACTGGCACTAATGTCCCATTTTGGGCTCTTGGGAGTTGGGGTTGGTGGGATGAGGGCAGTCTGGCCTTTCTTGGGGAGGAGGGCAAAGCTAGACCCCAAGGGTGTCTTGCTTGGTCCCCTCTCCTGATGCCCTCCCCATGGACACAGGTGCAGTGCAGCACAACAGCCACTAGGCAAGCCCCTCCTTCCTCTCCGCCTCCCACGCCTGCCTGAGAAGAGTCCAGTGGTTAAGAGGGAATGAGGGCCTATGGCTCCAGTGGGCTTCGAAGGCCTCTGAAGAAATTGCTGCCCTTGGGGGTGAGTGGAGTGAAAGCCCGTCTGAGAAGGGCGCCTGAGGGTGGGGCAGATGTCATCGCAGACAGACACACATACATGCATTTGCACCCTAAAGCAGTGAGGGGCTCCTAGCTGAGTACTCCAGCCTCCCCATCAATGTCCTTACCAGGTTCCCCAGTCTTTACAGAGGCCACCTACATTTTAACTGCTCTGGGGCAGATATCTGTCCTGGGACTGAGGACAACAGGCTCTGTCCCTGTTCCTGACTGGCTATTTGGTAGCCAAAGCTGGTTCCTTCCAGGACCTGCAGCACCTCAGTTTCGCCTCTGGATGGGATGGGGTGCTGGTGTCTGCATGCCCTGCCAACTCCCGGGCTGAAGTGAGACTCCCATGAGGCAGTGCGGTGGCCCAGCCTGGGGGTGCTGCTTCAGCTTTCGCTGCTCTGGGGGCCCCTCCTGTGGGAAAGCCTCCTCCCATACCCTGTCAGGGGGAGCCAAGCGTTGGGACCCCAGAAAGGCAGGCCTGGAGGAGGCTAGAGGAGGGCAGACTCCAGGAGTCCTGCTCCCACACAGACAGCAACTGCACCCCTTGGTGGGAGAGATCAAAGTCGCCTAGGTGGGCCCCGGCGCTCTGCAGGTGGGGTGTCGGTGCCGTGAGGCCCACCTCGTCCAAACTCGCTGCCTTGTCATCCAAACCACAGGCAATGGGGTACGGGCCGGGCTCCAGGTGTGTCCAACCTTCGTCGGTGCAGCTGCGGCTCACATTGCGGCCTGGGTGGAGGGCGGGGCAAGGACAAAGGCTGAGGCTGGGAGCACGGGGACCTGGCTGTCTCTGCTTGGAACAGGGCAGAGAATTCAGCCCTACTCCCACCAACCCTGGTGCTGTCAGGCTCCAGCTGCCCTGACCCAGTTACCCAGGGCACCGTGGGGGCACCCGGGGCAGGGAAAAGCCTCTTCAGGGCTCCTGCACGGATGACAAAATCAGAGCAGACATTCTTGGGCTCAGTCCTTTTGTTATGGTCTGAACCTGACCCCAAGTACAACATACACTCTGATCCTTATCACAGACCCTGCCTGGATCTTTGTCACAGAATGATTCCTGACCCTTGCTGTGAGCAGAATGCTGACCCTTGTCACAAGGCCACGGCTGGGGGAGGGGGGCCCAGGCCTGCCCAAGCCTCCCCAGTCAGCCTGCCTGGGCCTGTGGGGTTGGGTTTCCTCTCACACCTGGAAGGGCTCAGATGTGCTGCTGAATGGGGAGCAAGGGTGTGGGGATGAGGAGGGGTTGGGTTTGGGAACACCTGATAAGCATGCAGATCTGAAATCCTCATGAATGGAGAAGCCAGGAGTTCCTGGCAGGGGAGCCTGTGCAGGCAAAGGCACGTGAGGGGGAATCAGGCAGCACAGCATGGCAGGGGCTTGGGGCTGAAACAAGCAGAGGCTGAGGCTTCAGGGAAGCTGCACTGTCCACTGTCCTCAGAGGCTCGAAGCTGAGCAAAGGGACAGGACCGCTTCAGGGCTATGTGAGGTGAGGGGTACCACTGAGGGTCCCCACTCTCCAGCACTGGGGAGGTGTCCTCTCCCCAGAGAGGGAGAGGATGGGATGAATAGAAATTAGATGAGCCGGAGAAGAATCTCGCTTCCCCATCTTGGTACCCGTTCATCACCGCCATCGCCGCCGCCATTGTCACCATCAGCAGCATCACGGTTGTCAGCCTCATCACAATAACAGGTTTTGAATACTTTTCAAATATCAGCGCTGGTCAGAGCACTTTAGGCACATCCTGTTTAATTTCCTTAATCATCCAATGAGGAACGTAACTCAATTTCACAGTTGAGAAGTGGAGGCCCCAAGAGGTTGGTTACTCGCCCAAGGCCACACAGAGAGGACAGGATAGAGCTGATCTGCTCTCCAGAGTCTTCCCAGGTAAGCTTGGTTCTCACCTTCACGGAGGTGACCTGAGGACTTATTTTGGTGACCAGATAAAGAGCTGCAGGACGGTCAAGCTGTCCTGTGAGCTCGGGAAGGGTCACTGGGCACGTGTGTTTATTTCCAAACTTTGCTGTATGCGTGGAATATACCAGATGATTCCATATTCGCCGTTTCTGTGAATCTTCCTGGCAACCCTTGGAAAGAGGTCTTGTCACCCTACTTCATGGATGAAGAACTGAGGGACGGGGGGGTGGGGATGGGGCAGCCAGGGAAGAGCAGCTGTGGGCTGGGTCTATTTCCATTGCGTGGCCCAGGGAGGGCAGGAAGGATTTGGCTGAGGAGGAGGCATTGGACTGGGCAAGTTTCCTGTCTTGGCATCCCCTTTTCTGCCCTGGGCTCCCAGCCTCACTGCTGCAAGAGACTCCTAGGAAAGGAGAAAAACCTTCAGCTGTCCCCCTGCGCCCCTGTCAGCTTCCCATCATTTCAGTCAGAGGTGGGCCTGGCCCAGAGCCTTCAGCCGCTCAGCCCCTCATCAAAGGGCAAGCCCTTCCTCAGCTCCAGTTCCAGGGAGCTAACTGCAGGCCCTGAGGGCCTGGCTCCCACCCACAATCTGATTTTTTTTTTTTTTTTTGAGACGGAGTCACGCTCTGTTGCCCAGGCTGGAGTGCAGTGGCGCGATCTCAGCTCACTGCAAGCTCCACCTCCTGGGTTTACGCCATTCTCCTGCCTCAGCCTCCCGAGTAGCTGGGACTACAGGCGCCCGACACCTCGCCTGGCTAGTTTTTTGTGTTTTTTAGTAGAGATGGGGTTTCACCGTGTTAGCCAGGATAGTCTCGATCCTCTCACCTTGTGATCCACCCGTCTCGGCCTCCCAAAGTGCTGGGATTACAGGCTTGAGCCACCGCGCCCGGCCCACAATCTGATTCTTTTGAGGACTTCCCCCTAGGAGACTTGGGCAGGTAGAAAAGAGGGTTAAGGGCTGCTTGTGGTGGTGCAAGCCTGTAGTCCCAACTACTCAGGAGGCTGAGGCAGGAGAATCGCTTGAACCCAGGAGATGGAGGTTGCAGTAAGCTGAGATCACACCACTACACTCCAGCCTGGGTGACAGACAGAGTGAGACTCCAACTCAGGAAAAAAAAATGAGGACTAAGGCCAAAATCACCCAGCCTTGAAGCTGGGACACTGGAGCTTTGGGCTGCCTACTCACCAGAGGGACCAGGGCTTGAGGAGGCCAGGCTCAATGACATAGCAAGCATCTGGTATCGCAAATTATGCCAGCAAACCTGGATGACTCTGGCATGTACACAGCAGCTTCCCATGCCGCTGTATTTGTGTGTGTGTGTGTATGTGTGTGTATAGTGGCGGAGGTGTTAGGGTAAACATTAATGTGTTAAGGCTAGGAATTGGTAGTTTTTATTATCCCACCAAAATATGGGGATCCCAGGGTTAAGAGAAGTTAAGTGATTTGCCCATGGTCACACAGCAAGGGAGCAGCAGGTCTGAGATGCAGACCAAGGTCCGCCTGACTCCAGATCTTTCTGGGCTCCCAGCAGTGGACAAAAGGACACTCTGTTTTCTGGAGCCCTGGCTGCCATAGATGGTGAGGGAGAGAAAGGGAGGGGACAATGGGTCATCTTTGGGGCTAGGTGGCCTCTTTGAAGAGCCCTGGGACTGTGGTCAAGGCCTCATAGCAAGCCGCTCTCGAGGAGATCGAAATGGCAGTCACCATGGGATCCCAAGAAGCAGCCAAGAGTCTCCCTCCAGTCTGGGCCTGGAAACCAGCAGGCCCTATATCTGTAGAGGGGGACATGAAGGGCAGGAGGGAGGTAGCAAGGGACTTTAACCCTGTGCTGGGAGGGACACCCCACTGGAGGGGTCAGAGCATGCGACAGTGGGGGCGTCACGGCATGCCTGGGCCAGGCTGGGCTCCACCATGGGAGGGACACTTGCCAGGTCTGCTTTGAGGCCTGTCACTTGGGCTGGGCCTCACCTAAGCAAGCTCAGGATAGCTGTGACGACCCGAGGGGTGGTGAGGGCCACCTTTCTCCCAGTCTCCTCCCACTCACTATGTCTCAAAAAGCAGTCATGGCCCCCGCTCGTGCCTAGGATCCTCCACTCAGTTTCTGGAGCCAGGAATTGAGGAATGATCCTCTCCCTCCTCTCCCCCATCAGTCACCAGCCCTTTCCCAGCTGCTTCTTCCCCAGCACCACCACCACCTCATCTCCCCCGGATTAAGTAGGAGCCCCCTGCTTTCCTGTCAGCTCCACAGCCTGAGACAGCTGGAAGGATCATGCTAACACCCAGACCTGACTGTGGAACTCTCCTGATTCCCTGCCATGGAACTCTCCTGATTCCCTGCCATAGTGCCCCATCCCCGCCAGCAAGGATGAGCTTCCTAGGCTGGCAGCAATGTTTTCTTATTTATAGCATCATGATGCAGGTGGTGGGGGAAGGGAGGTATCCCATAGACCCCACAGACATGGTTAACATAGACTGTACATCGAATTTTCTCAGCCAGAATGGCTCTCTCATATTTATTTTTTAAAATATCTCTTCAAATATTTGAAGGTAGAGGCCAGGCATGGTGGTTCACGCTTATAATCCTAGCACTTTGGGAGGCTGAGGCGGGAGGATCACGAGGTCAGGAGATCGAGACCTTCCTGGTTAACACGGTGAAACCCCATCTCTACTAAAAATAGAAAAAATTAGCCAGGCGTGGTGGCAGGTGCCTGTAGTCCCAGCTGCTGGGACGGCTGAGGCAGGAGAATGGCATGAACCCGCGAGGCGGAGGTTGCAGCCAAGATTGTGCCACTGCACTGCAGCCTGGGTGACAGAGCAAGACCCTATCTCAAAACATCAATATAATAAAATAAAAATAAAGAAGTGAGCCACCGTGAACATTTTGGTGCCTTAATGAGCTATTCCTCGCCTGGTCAAACTCCCTCCTTCAGGTATTTTATCCAGCCTATGTAGATGACTTTTTTCTAACTCTCCACAATTTTTATCTTCTATAAGCTTTCTTTAGCTTTCCCTGTAGAACCAGGTCCCTTCCTGTGGGTATACTTCTTCCCAGGTCTGTATCTAAAAGGGTGTGAGTTGGTGTTGCCATCATCCCTACCCCACACTTGCAAACTTCCCTCTTTGGAATTTCAGGTCGGTTGCCCACACCTTAATCTACTTGCTCAGGAGAACACCGTCTTTTTTCTGTTTTCAGTCCCTAATAGCAGTTTCCTATTTCTCTCCACCATTTTCAGAGACCAGGCCCACAGAGTATGGCTGTGTAAGTTGTTCACTGTACAAGGGCACCTGGCTGGTAGGCATATTCTGCTTGCCACTAGGTGGGCTCTAGTGAGAGGTCATCTCTGCCTGAGGAAGGACTGACTTTTTCTTGTCAGTCCAAAGGCACCGTATGGGCCCCATTGATGCCGGCAGCCTCAAGATTAGCTAGATGGTGGGCTGGAGTCCAGGTTCTCAAGGGCAGGAGCTGCCTTGACACATTCCAGCAGGGACAGAAGGAAGAGCCATGGGGAGAAATGCAGTTAGCAGAGTCTCAGGGAGAAAGGCAATTAGCAGGTGCTTCCAGGGATCAGAGAGAAGGCTGGTTTCCAGGCTCAGTGATGGCGTGCACTGTGAAACCTGCCAGAGGAGCTCATTGTTATCTGCCCAGGCACTGGGTGTCCCAGGAGGAGGTGGCCAGGCCAGGTGGGCATTGGCCTGGAATATGGCATGGCTGTGACCTTCCCAGACTCCTCAGGAGGGCTTTAAGGTCTGTTTTTCACCACTGAGATCACAACAGCAGTCACTTGGGGGCAAACCGGCTTACCCCAAAGAGACCCTGGGGTCTACCACCCATCCCCACTTTACAAACAGGGAAACTGGGGTCCAGGGAGGAAAAGGCCACCTGGAGTGAGAGACGCATGAGTTCTGTTCGCTCTCTGAATAATTATCTAGGTTCTGCTCCTCATGAGTCCTCCCCACCCCAGGCCTGCCCCTCCCTCCATGCTCCCCACCCAGTCCTGCTCTCTCTTCCCCAAGGCTCATTAAACCTAAGCCTAGGGTGGGGCCTGCTTGATTCCTCCCTGCCTCAGTCACGCCCATTCCCTCCATAAACTCTCCCACTTCTCTCCCTCATTGAGCTCACTACCTGAATTCAATCCATCATCATTTCCTGCCTGCC
Organism: Papio anubis; assembly: GCF_008728515.1. Lineage (NCBI taxonomy): Eukaryota > Metazoa > Chordata > Mammalia > Primates > Cercopithecidae > Papio > Papio anubis. The sequence continues at coordinate 98,133,783 of NC_044977.1, forward strand.
TTGTGATTGGGTTTTCCTGTTTATACTCTTACAATCCTTCCTTCTCACAGAAACCAGTTAGAAGTTAAAAACCTAAATTGGACTTTGTCAGTTCCCCGCTTAAAACCCCCCACTTCTCACTGGACTTAGGAAAAAACTCAAGTCTTCGCCTCTGTCCTCAAGGCCCTGTGTGGTCTGGCCTCAGCCCGCCTGTCCCTCCCCTCCCTCCCTCCCTGGCACTCTCCCTGCTCCAGCCACACTGGCCTTCATGGAGCTTCCTTGGACGCTTATTCCACGGGCTGTTGATTCTCTCTCTCAATTGTTCCCAATCTGGGATCTTTGCCTCGTGGCTCTTTCTCACCTCCAGGTCTTCAGATGGCAGCTGAAGTGTCACCTCCTCAGAGAGGGACTGTTTGTGAACCTCTGCCTTAAGTTGGTCCCCACTCTCCTTATTCTCTCGTCCAGCACTTTTTATTATTGATGATACATCTGTTTATTTCCTTACGAAATGTCTCTCCAATGAGAACACTAGCTCTGGAAGAGCAGCCCTGGGGGCTGCTTTATCCTCTCCCCACTGTGTTTGTCCAGCTCAGCGCCTGGCACACGGGTGGGTGCTTCATTCACTGCACAGAAGAATGACTGAATCTATATTGTAAACCTCTTTAATGACTCACTAGCAAGAAAGCCACATCCTAAAGGGGCTCCCCCTTTTCTTTTCTGCCTCATTCTGTGGACATTCTGTGGACATTCATTTAAGTGGAACATGACAAGGTGTATAAGCAAAGTTGTGTGGTGGCTTCACGGAGCCCAAGAGGTCATAGGCTCCAGGCATCGAAAGACTGAATCATGACCAGCCCACGACAACAGGACTATGGGAACCATAATTTAATCAAGTACCTGTCAGTCAATCAGTCATCAATTGTTGAGCAAATATTTAATGAGCCTTTCCCATATGCTTATCTTTATGTGAAGAGCTAATCAAATCCCGTGAGTTCTTTAAAGACCCAGCACCATTGCCTCCTCTGCCAGGGAGTCCCTCGGATTGTTCCAGCCTCTTTGACCACTTTCCTTTGACTTTCCACTTCCTTGAGAGGTGAGTCCCACGGCAGCCGGCACCACTCACATCACCTTTTCAACCCAGGGGTCTTACCTTGAATGGGGGAGAAGAGCTTGAAGATGAGGGGACAGGCCAAGACAACAACCTGGCCCCGAGGGGTGGCTGGCCAGCAGGTGAGGTTGTCCCACATCTTGCTGCAGCCTATGGGGGTAAGGCAGAGGACACATGGGTCAGCACAGTGCGGGTGCCTCCAGCCCTGGGGCCTGAGGTCATAGGCATCCACTCTCTTCCTCCCTCTGCCGGGCTCCCACCTCAAGGAGCCTCCAGTCTGAGAGGGAAGGCACAGGCTTGCCCAGGCTGCATGGGGCCTGTCCTGACAGGGAGGCAGGGAGGAGGCCTGACTACAGTTCTTTGGTCCTTAGTGAGGGATAGAGCGCCCCCTGGGGATGTTTCCAATGCCAGTGGTGGTTTTGATTGTTACAGCAATAGGGGGGCCTCACTGGCATTTGATGGGCAGCCACCAGGGATGCCAGACAGGCAACTCCTGCACAGTGATGAATTGTCTCACATTCTGCACGGCTTCCAGATGAGCCACTGGCCATATATATAGGTGAAAACCTTTTGTAATGAACAGAGCCTAGACTCTTACACCATTTGACATATAAACACAAGCCATTTACTTTATTATTTATTTACTTATTTTTTGAGATGGAGTCTCACTCTGTCACCCAGGATAGAGTGCAGTGGTGCAACCTTGGCAACCTCTGCCTCCTGGGTTCAAGCAATTCTCCTGCCTCAGCCTCCCGAGTAGCTGGGACTATAGGCCTGTGCCACCACGCCCGGCTAATTTTTGTGTTTTTAGTAGAGACAGGGTTTCACCATGTGTGGCCAGGCTGATCTCCAACTCCTGACCTCAAGTGATCCTCCCACCTTGGCCTCCCAAAGTACTGGGATTACAGGTGTGAGCCACTGTGCCCGGCCAACACAAGCTATTTATTGAACAAGTTTAACATACATGGAGTTTTCCAGGAATGCAGCCACTGAGAAAAGGAAGGGAATATTGTATTTTGTTTTGTTCTGAACTTCACTAAGAGTTGTTCAATGTTTTGGAAAATCATGACACCCATAGCAGTACTGCCTGTAATACTTGAGTCACTGATGCAACTACCTGTGTCCATCAGTCTGCATTTGTAGGCCTCGCAGTCTCAGGATTTATATTTGTAGGTACAACCTTCAGACTACATCTAGTGTGATTATGCTTGAATATGTACATGGTACTTTATTATAAATTACTTTCCTTTTAATATTTATCTTACAGTATAGCTAGAACTTTATTTTTAATAAAGTGGATGGGCGTGTGTCCTGAATTTCATCTTATGATAATAAAGGAGGCATTAGAAAATGTTTTGAGACTCTGTCTCAAAAAAAAAAGAACTACATGCACCCCAGTATACTCATCACCCCATCATAGTCTCGCTCTGTTGCCCAGGCTGGAGTGCAATGGCGCCATCTTGGCTCACTGCAACCTCCACCTCCTGGGTCAAAGTGATCCTCCTGCCTCAGCCTTCTGAGTAGCTGGGATTACAGGCGCCCTCTGCGACACCCGGCTAATTTTTATATTTTTAGTAGAGACGGGGTTCCGTCATGTTGGCCAGGCTGGTCTCGTACTCCTGACCCCAGGTGATTCACACCTGCCTCGCAGCCTCCCAAAGTGCTGGGATTATAGGCGTGAGCCACTGTGCCCAGCCCACACCTAGTTCTTGAACAACACAGATTCCCCCAGTGTGGTCGGATTGTGAATTGTGATGGAGGGGAATAGTTAGGGAACAAATTCAGCAAAAACCCTCCATTGTGGCTGCATTCTCTGCCACAGCTATCAGCCTTGCAGAGCCTGGCCAGTGAAAGATGCACAGTGGGGTCTCCAGGGTCTGCTTTAATAGGCACATGCAAATGCCATCATTTAGTCTGTTCAGAAGCTGCATGCCCCTGACGGACTAGGACTGCTCTGGACTCGTCCCATGCAGGAGGCTTAATTGTCTCTTTGCAATCCTGCCAGTCCCATAGATTTGCTCAGAAAACCCAACCCCTGAGCCAAAGTCAACGCCAGCTTGGCCAAGCCCAGCCCAGCCCAGCTCAGGTCCGAAGGTTCACAAGTTCTTAAGAAGGGGGTCTGGGAAGAGGAGGTGGAGGGACATCCTTACTTGGGGAAGAGGCTCGGGACTCTGTGTGTTGGAGTGGGCTGGCAGCAGCAAGGGGCACCTTCTGGGGCTGCAGCAGTCAGGCCACACCTATAGCTGAAGCCTGAGGAGGACACCTAGATCCCCAGGGCTTGACCAGAGATTGCAGCCTCCCTTAGTCATGGACCCTGACCACTTTTCCCTGTCTTGAGGGCTCTTGTGGCCTCACGCTGGCTGCCAGTCCCTCTTCCACTCTGGGCCAGCCTCTCTGAAAGCCGAGTAGGGGCACTTCAGGTCAGTCAAACCCTGCTGGGGGTTCCAGACCCTGTTAAGAATATCAGCAAACACTCATATAACCTTTGCATGTGCCAGGCACTGTTCTAACCTCTTTGGATGAATGACTTATTTAACGCTTCCATTTCACAGATGAGGAAACAGAGGCACAGCGTGATTGGACAACCAGCTCAAGGTCATGTTGCTGGTAAGTGGTACAGTATATTCACATGTTCCCACTCCTCTCGGTTGGAAGGGCTGTCATTTCTCTGGGAATTTTGCCGCTGCTGGACTTTGTTTACCCCTCTCTGACAGTGCTGGGCACGCCCTGTTATGCAGACCGGCTATTGTGTCTGGGTGCCTGCCAGACTTTGGGCTCTCTAAACCTCCGGCGGCCAGCACAGGCTGGGGAGTGAATCCGGGGCTGGGTCTCTGGCCCTGAGTTCTGCTTCACTGTGGTGGGACAGAAGAGAGGAAACCAGGCCCTGCCCTTGGGAGGCCACACTTGGCCTCAAGGAATCTTAGCACGACCAAGGCTGGGCTGTGAACTAGTGCTGGGGTGAGGGCAGCCAGCAGGGCAGGGGAGCAGGACGAGAGGCCAATATGAGGGACATGGTTGGGGAAGCAGGGGACGGGGTGACAGCCATGAATATACTTGGTACCTGGAATGGCCTGTTGTCCTGGGCTAGGCAATGGGAATATTTCCTGTGTGCCTGCCCTAATGAGGCCCCGCAGGTCCCATCACACATGTCACCAGGCCTATAGAAATACAGGGCCCAGGCTGGCTGTGTGTGCCCACAGGTGGGGCTGTGCCCCCACCAGGAAAGCCCAACCCAGAGCTTGGGGTAAGGGTTGGTGAGGCAAGGTGAGGTGAGGCCTCTGCTGTGTCATTCTGTAGACTTGTGTGCACACAGAGATACACACACTGATGTTTACATGCCAGTACACAGAACACCAGGCACACATGCAAACATGCACACATGTACACTTACCTGAACACAGGCAACAGACACAAGCAAATGGGCACAGAGAGACACACAACTCACAGAGACATACATTCAGAGAGACGGACATGTCTGGGTGTAGCACTGACACTCACACTGATAGACATACCAGCCAACACACAGAGACACAGCACACTGGGCAGACACAGCTAGGCATGTCCGGAGATGCATGTGCCCATGCTTAAATAGACACACACTTCTGACTCACAAAGATACTCAGAGTCAGACACAGAGCTATAGACCCCAGAGGCAAGACGCAGCTCCAGACAGACATGGGCCAGGAGTGCATACCTAGATGTGCATGAACACGCACAGAGCCCTACACAAGGCCACAGGCAGACTCATGGCCACAACCTATGCCCGCCCTTCTCTGCATCCCAGCCTGGCTGCTGGTGACAGGGTGTTGGCACCCAACGGGAACGCTGTGCCAGCAGTGACCTCATCGGAATCACAAGGGTGGCCTGCCCCTCGGCATGGGAGGTGCGCAGTGGAGTCTAGAGTCCGGGCCTCTCGGGGCTGCCTATGATCCCACCGTTGGGGCCTGCCAAAGCCTATCTGCACCTGGTCCTGGCTCCCTGCACTGGTGGAGTGGGGTGGGGCCTGTAGGTAGTGGGCAGGCCCAGCCACCCCTGGACCCATGCCTCAGTCTCTGGGCCCTAGAGTCAAGGGGTTGTCCTGCTTTGAGATCAGGGTAGGCAAAGCCCATCTGTGAGGCTACACTTACTCACTGACAGAGCAGGAGGCAGACAGCCTGGGCACCAGGGCCAAGAAGAGGGACCTGGAAGGGGTTACATAACTGTCAGCTTTAGAAGGTGGAAGGGGAACTAGGGAGCCAGGAAGATGTAAAGATGCTCCCTGCTCCTGAGCAAGGCTGTTACATAAGTGTAAGCTCAGCCTCAGGGAGATAGCCTGGGATGGAGGCCCAGAATGAGCCCAGCCATCTCACTGCCTCCAGCCCAGACGTGCCAGGCTGCTGTCCCTGGCAGTAAGACTTGAACCTGCCAACCATGCCCCATTCCCCATAGGAAGTCTGCCTCAGTGCCTCCCACCTTTCCAGACTCTCCGTTTCTCCAAACCTGCTCACCCCTCCAAGTCTGGTTCAAGTGGTACCAAATAATTCCACCCATTCTTACCTGGAGCTGCTGAGCCAAAAAGAGGGTGCTGTCATCTGTCCTGATAGCCCTGCTGTCCAGTCTAGGTAACTGGGCACCACCCTTCACACTGCCAGGTGGAGCTCTCCCAGCCCCCTGAGGAGGAGTGGCTGGGCCTCTGGGGCTGACCTTGACTGGTCTCATCAACCAAATAATGAGCTGATGGTTCATCTGGTCACTAAGGGTGGGTTGGGATGGAGAAGCCAGTGTGTGCGCCTGTATGTGTATGCTTAGGGGCTGGGCATGTGTGTGTGTGTGTGTATGTGTGTGGTGTCACTATCGGTCCTCTGGGTGTGGCAGAGGCAGAGCCTGGGGTTGAGAGGGAGGAGTGAGCCTAAGTTTCCAGGCTGAGTGTTGGCTGTGGTGAGTATTCCACATCTGTCCAGACAAAACTTATGCCCTTTCTTGCTCTGGACCACTAAGATGGCTTTGAGCTTCCATGCGGTCCCTGTGGGGGTCACATATTGTGACTGAATGTCCCTCTTCTTCCTTTGAGATGCTAACAGTACAATGTTATAATCCTGGAGTATGGTATTATGGGGCTAGTTCTCCCCATGTCAGCTCCTGGGTGTCCTGGAACCTGCCTACCCTCATTGGTCACAGGTCCCCCACCACGCAGCATGCTGGGCCTTGTGTTCCGGGTGGGCTGGCTGCCATGGAGATCTTCACTTTTCCTGGAGAAGAGGGATAGGGACCCCCAGAGGCAGAGTTGGCTCCATGTACTTTTCAGAACCCCGATTTAGTATGTCCTCCTCAGCTGCAGCTGGGAGCTCCCCAGACCTGGGGTGGGAATGTGGAAGCCTGTTAGCCCCTTTCTTCTTCCATCTGGCTCCCCAGTCGCTCCTCACCATCATCCAACAAATGTGGAACGAACGTGACTTGGATCTCAGCTCGAGACATGAGGAATCGTGGACTCCCTGGGGGCATGCAGCCCCCCCTCTGCCCATGGGGGCCTCACCTGTTGTCTCATTCTCCAGCTGGGCCTCCTCCAGGCACTGCTTGTGCTGCACCTCGATCATCTGCACATAGTCACACTCCTCCTGCAGCCTGGCTGCCTGGCCGCCCTGGGGACAAAGACAGGGAGGGCCCATCAGCTTTGTTCATAGACTCAGGAGCGCCAGGCCCAGTCTCTGGATGCACCTGCCCTCTCCCTGGAAGAGATCCAAGTTCCATATGGAGCCCCAATACCAACCCCAGACTGAAACCTGAACCTGACTCCAACCTGTTGTCCATTGCCCCCAAACCTGGGTCGGCCCTGAGGACCCTGCCACAGCTTCTTGATGGCTCCCCCAATAGTGCTGCAGCTATAACTGGTTTGTCTCTTTGTGGGTGGCACAACTCCAGATGGCGGCAAGAGGGCCTCCCCTTAGAGGCCTGAGCTGGCCCTCTGGACTCTGCCACTCTCCAGCTTGGCTTGAGAGTCTGTCCCTGTCTCGGTCTCCCTGATGAGTGGGGCCAGCTCATGCTATTACTCTGTTATGTGGAATTGGATCCTGGCCTCTGGTTTCCAGTGCCAGCCCCAGGAAGAATCCAGGAGTCTAGCTGTATTTTCCAGCTGCTGTCATTCCAGGATTCTGTGCTCAGTCCCCTGGGTCACCAGGCTAGGAAGGGGATTCTGGCCTTCCTTGCCCAGACCTCACCTGTCTCCTTTTTAGTTTCTAAACAATTCAAGCTATACCAGATCTACTGAGGGTAGGGAGGTTTAAGGAAGTAAGACAGCACCTCTAGGATCCCACCAGGCCTCCCCTGTCTCTGGAAAGTGAAGAGAAGGGATGGAAAAGCCCAAGCTTCTCCCCTGCCCCTCCCTGTACCCTGGCCAGGGATCAGGGGTGGGTCAGACCATGGTGACTGGGGACACTGACCTTGTGGAAGACATGTGAGTGGGGGTGATGGCTGTCTGGGAACAGCCAGAAAAATGTAGGTGTTGGGAGCTCTTAGATGGGTTAGGGTGGGTGAAGGCCTCCATGGAGGAAGCGTTGGGCTGGCAGCAGCTTCTGCGTCTTTGCCTTTAGAAAAGTGGCTGCTGGCCCCGGCAACCCCACACCAGTTTCCTCATCTCTGCCTGGGGAGAATGTTGGTTTCCACCAGGGCCATAGGAGAGAGTCCAGCAAGACCACTCCAGAGTCGGACATTCTCAGTGTCTCCTCCAACTTGTCCCTCCCACCCTGGGACAGGATCCTTACCTCCCTGGGCCTCAGTTTCTCTGTAGGCTACATGGGCCTCAACCACCTGCCCTGCTGACTTAGGGATTTCTTGAAGTGGGTCTGTGGGAAGAGCATAGGTAGGCGACCTTCCTTTAAGGAGGTCCCTCCTGGCCTGCAGACACCAAAGTGCTTAGTACTTTGACCATTGTTTTAAGTAAATCAGCTCCATTTACTGGGATGTGCATCCCAGCTGGCAGCCAGCAATCCTTTGCTGTGGAGGGAGAGGGGTCCAAGCTGAAGCTGAACAACTCAGTGCCTAAGAGGCTGTACAGCCAAGTCCCTTCCACCCCAAACAGCTCTCTCATTCCTGTTGAGGGCTCTCTGGTAGAGCTTCTGTCTCACAGGTCACCTGAAGGCCAACACTCCCAGAAGCAGCTAGCACCATGGTTGACCTCGTCCAGGTCCAGGGAAGGCCTCCCTCTCCAAGACTCCTTTAGATTTCCCCAGAATCCAGACCTCACCTGTGTTGCCCTGAAAGCTGCACAGTGAACATGAGCTCCATCTTGCACCTTTACCAGCCAACCGGGGTAAAGACATTAGCTGGTAAGTCATTTAAAACCTATTGAAAGTAACACAGTTGTGTGATGGAGCATGATACAGTTATTCGTATAACTGTTAAAAGACAGGAGGCTTCAAGGAAACTGTGTCTGTGGTTCCTCTTTGGGGTCATGTGCTTCCTCTCTTTTCCATAAGGGTTACTCAGGCTGAAATGCTGAAGACACTCTGTCTCAAGGGATTTGTGGCTGGTTCATCCTCAAGTAGGGGGGAAGAGTGGCCAGGTAGATCTCAGAGGTGGCTTCTGGAAGAGGAACCTGGGTACTGGCCACCCTGCCTTGTATCCCATCATTGGTCTGTCTTGCCTGTCTTGGAGCACGTTTCTCACCAAGGTACCATCCCAACCCCATTTCCCACCAGCAATAGGGTTCATTCTACTTTCTGGCCCCTTTCCAGCCTCTCCTGATTCTCCTGTCCATTCTCACCTCTCATGACAGTGTAACCGGAAAACAGGATGGATGTTAGTGGATATTTATTGTTTCTGCCTTCCACCATCTTTTGCTCTCTTCTGATGCCATGTTCTCCTCTGTGTCTAGGAAACAACCTCCTTCCCTACCTCTAGTTCATGGAGTGCTGATGAACTCTCTTCCAGGGGATTGACATGTGACCAAGGCTTAAGTCAATCAGAGCATTCCTGGCCACAGTGCCTGACACATAGCCCGAGTCAGGCTACTCGGAGCCAGGAGGCTCACTCCTGGGACTTTGGATTAAGTGATTAAGCAAGTGAATTTGCTTTTTCCCACTGGACTGGAAACCTTAAAGGAAGCAAGGGCTCAAGCTTCTGCTGTCTTCTTGTTGACAAGTGGAACACAGGGATGAAAACTACACAGTTGAAGGCAGAATAGAGAGATGGAGAAAAATCAGGTTCTCTTAATATTGTCTGGGTCTGTGAATGCAGCCATACCTGAAACCAGCCCTACTGCTAGCAACATGAGCTGATGCCTTGCCTTCATAGCTTGGCTCAGTTGAGTTTTCTGTTGGTCGCTGTAAACAAAAGTGGCTAGCCTTGCCCTCTGAGGGCAGGACAACGGACGCCCTCACTTTCTGGGCCATCTTAAGCCAGGACTGTGGCCATGTAGTTTGCCAAGAAATATTTGTTTCTCAATCACCATGGGTGCCTAGGATTTCCGGCAGCTTTGGCTCGCAACTCTCTGAGGGTGGAAAAGTGTTGGGTCAATTTCTCCAGCCAACTCTGCTCCCTCAGCTGCACAGACACAGAGCCTTTCCTTAGAGGCAGTTTGGAGAGAAAGGAGGGGTGGGTACTGAAGCCTGTGGTGTTTATGAAAAAGTGGGTGTGGTCTGGAAGATGAGCTCTGAGCTCTCTCTTTGTCACAATTTAGTTTAGTGTTGAGCCCTATCTGGGGAGGGGTAGAGGAAATGGAGACCCAAAGAGGGACCTGAGGTCACCCAGCAAATGCGCATTCCCAGATGGGACCTAAGTCTCTGACCGCTGGTCTGGACTGCATCAGTCCTTCTCCACAGCCTCGCCTTGGGTCCTCCGGTCAACCATTGCCCTTTGAGGGACCGGGCCAGGGCAGCTCCCTCTAGTCCTTATCACTAAGGAATTCAGGCAGACTTTGGACTTCCTTTCCCACTTACTTATTTCCCTATTCTAAACATGCTCATTATCCCTCTGGACTTCAGGCACACAGAGAGAGTTGAAAAATTCCCTGGCTGAATATAGCCAAGCTTACTGATCTTGGGGAAGTGTTCCAGGGTGGGATATAGCTAGAGTCTGGGCTTCCTACAGAATAGGTATGCTGTACTCATTCTGTAGAGGTAGGTCATGGAGGATGTGCGAGTTAGACAATTAGAAGTGGAGTAAGAGCACCCCAGAAAGTAGAGCAGCGTGTGTGCAAGCATGGAGGCATGAAAATGCCTAATACATGCAAGGTTTCGAGAAGCCTGGTGTAGCTGCAGCAAGGAGTTCCGGGGGCATCGGGAGACAAGTTGAGAGATGTAGACTGGGGTAGGATTGGGAAGGGCCTGGAATGCCAGTTTTCAATGTGAGCTTTCACTCCTAGGCCATGGGGGCCAACAGATACTTGAACCAGGAGACTGAGGATGGGGGATGCACATTTTACAAAGATCCCTCAGGTTGCAGGTGGTGGGCCTGAAAGCTATTGCACCAGTCTAGGCAGGAACTAATGAAGCCTGGGCAGGACAGTGGATACAGAGAAGAGGGGGCATAGAGAGGAGGGGGCAGGTGGAATGAACAAGACTTGGTTAGTTTCTGTCTCCAACTAGACTCAGGATTCTCCTGCCAACTCCCTGTCATTCACCTCCCACATCCAGCTAACACCATGGCAGAGGACAGAAGAAGATCAGGATGGAGGAGATGCTGTGGACTTCTTCAGTCTTGCCTGGGTTCCTTCTGGGCTTAGGAACTCCTGTCCTAAAGAAGGTGCTGAGAGCCCAGCCTGGCCCAAAACTCTCCAGCCTCAGCTCAACTGCAGGGTCAGGCTGTCTTTAAGCTTACTTTTTGGAGCTCAGTCCGGCACAGGAATTGGTGAGGGGCTAGAGAGAAAGCCCTGCTTTTGCCTCTCCATGTGGGGTTCTCTGATATCTGGAGCAAAGGCTAGGTGTGGTGATGGGGGTATGGGTGAAGATGCTGGGAGTTGTAGCTGTTAGATGCAAGGGGCTCTGAAAGACAGGGTGGGTCACGCTCAGGTTCGTAGGCCATGTTCAATCTCCTCAAGGGAAGCCTGAGACCACAGCTACTGCCTCGAATCAGAAGCCCCAGCCTCGTCATCTGGGGCCAGGGAACTAGGGCAGGAGGAGCCAAGTAGCGCAGCAGGAAGCATGAGTCCCTCTGAGGAGCAGCTGGTCTCTGAGAAGAGCACAAAATGCAGCAGGCTGGATAAGGTGAGGCAGGAGAAAAAATTGTCTGCAAATTACCAAGCATGCGGAGCCTCCATGGATGATTTGTGCTTCTGAGGTTTGTCAAGAGGGCTATTTTACTTTTTTCCTGCCTGCAACTGTTAATGGAGGCAGGGGAATGGGAATTAGAGGACAGGGGGCTCAGGAGTGGTTCCATTTACCCTCTCCCCCATGACCCCAGCCCTTTACAGAAACCATCTCATATCTCATGACTTATTTGCTCTACTCCGCCAGCCCCCTGCTGAAATCATGGGGTAAAAAAGAGACACGAGGGAATGGAGGAGCCAGAGAGAAAGCAGTGTGATCACAGGCACACAGGACAGCAGCCCAGCTTCCTATCCTTGCTGGCTTTTGCATGTGAGTGGGCGAGGACGTGCAGACCTTGTAGTTGGGAGGCAAGAAGGGAGAGAGGAGAGAAAAGGTGGGAGGAGGAAAGGGCAGGAAAGGAGCAGGTAAAGGACATACGAAGGTAAGTTGGATCATGGGATCCAGGAGTCACAAAAGAGAGGAGAAACATGCTCCCAGCTTTGCAGAAAGCGCTAAAGGAAGTCAAAATAAGACTTCCCCTCACTGTGGAGCAGCCTGCTAGGGTGATGGGAGTGTGCAATAGTTTGACCTGGGCAGTGGTGACACAGGTGTACACATATGTCACAATTCACTGAGCTGTCAATTCAGATTTGTGCATTCTACTAATTTTAAAAATATCTAAAGTCCCAGCACAGCATGGACATGCATGCCATAGCCCACCCTGGAAGTAGTCACCCCTCTTCATGAGGTGGCAGAGCCTAGTTCAGACCACAGGTTCCAGAATGAGACTGTCTGCCGCTTCCTGTCTGGATGACTTGGGCAATTTACTCAACCTCATCTATAAAATGGGGACAACAACAATACCACCTACTTCTAGAATTGGGGTTGAGGGTCACATGTAAAAGACACCAGCCAGGCACCAGGAACATTAGCAGTGACTGTCAAAGCTCTAGTCGTCCTCATGCCAGGCTGCCCCTGCCGTCCACACCCAAGCCTAGCCACAGCTGTAGTGCCTTGCATAACCCCGGGCAGGCTGAAGTTCCTACCTCTGACAAGTGTCAGCCACACCCACCAGAGGTCTCGAGTCTGCCAGTTAGCTTCGCCCTGTACTGATTTCTCTTCTCTTCCTTGTATCTTTACATCCCTTTGCCAACAGCCCAAAGCCTCCCCGCTGCAAATTCATTTTTTTTTTTTTTTTTTTTTTGCCAGCCTCACTTCCTCTTGGGGAAGGCTGAACTCTGGTAGAAGAGGAGAATGAGAACTGCTGTGTGAGGGTTGATGGGGTTGGGGAGGAAGAGGGGAGACAGAGGGATACAGGATTGTGCTCGGGAGAAGAAGAACTTTCCACATCTCAGAGTGATATCAAGACAAGGGCTCTCATAATTAGCAGAACCCGAGCACAGACATTTAGCTTGTTCCCATCTAAGGGTTCTTCTTGGAAGGTTTCTTTCGGGGGCATGAAGCCTTTATTTGCAGAGGAATACAGGCTAAGCATTTAGTTTAAATCCTCTGCTGCTTGTTTGTGATCCTGGCCACACCTAGGGAACTGAGTTTGCAGGACTCAGCTTATAAACACAGTGCCTGTGGGTGACATTGGTGTTGGAGCCACCTGCAGAGGGCTGGACTCCAGCACAGGCAGCCACAAGGCTATGAGTCCTTAGTACATGGAGGTTGGTTGGTGACCTCTTCCCCCTCCTCTGGTGACCTGCTGTGCAGGAAGAACTTGTTTTGAAGTTAGGTAGTAGGAGGCACTTCCTGAGAGATAATAGGCAGCATGAGATGGGCTGCATGAAAAGACTAGGTCCTGCCCAGTGGAGCCCAGCCTGACTCTCACTGCCAAGGCACCTGGCTTTCTCCCTTCCAGCTCGCTGGACAGTCCTGTCAGACGCAGACATGAAACTCCTGCGAGAAGACCAAGCCCTGGATAATATCACCACTCATCCTGTGGCGCTTCATTACATTCCAGCTGGGGATATTTGAAAGATATTAAGCAATTCCTGTCAATTTTGTTAGGGGTAATGACAGTATGATAGTTATATAGAAGAGTGTCCTTTGGTTTTAGAGACGCGTTCTGAAATGATTTGGGGTAAAAGGTCAGGAAGTTTATAATTTACTTTAAAATACTTCAGCTCAAAAGCAAATGAAGCATATATTACTTGTTAGATGTTAACAATAGTCAAACCTCGGAATTGCGTATTTGCGCTTTCATTATAATATTCTCTCTGCTTGTTTATAAATTTTCACCAAAAAAGTAAAAATTTGAAACACTATACACGTGGTGGAGAGATTAAAATGCTTTTTCTTCTTCAGAAATAATTCTAAGGGGCCAGGTGCGGTGGCTCAGGCCTGTAATTCCTAGCACTTTGGGAGGCTGAGGCAGGCAGATCACCTGAAGCCAGGAGTTCGAGAGCAGCCTGGCCAACATGGCGAAACCCTGTCTCTACTAAAAATACAAAAATTAGCCAGGCGTGGTGGCGGGAGCCTGTAATCCCATCTCCTAGGGAGGCTGAGGCAGGAGAATCGCTTAAACCCGGAAGCTGGAGGTTACAGTGAGCCAAGATCACACCACCACACTCCAGCCTGGGTGACAGAGCAAGACTCCATCTCAAAAAGGAAAAAAAAGGAAAAGAAAAGAAATACTTCTAAGTTATGTGAGAGAGTTTGTACATACTGACATTTTCAATAGGTACAATAAAAATCATTTTGTATTGGAAGTCAAATAGAGTAAGGCAGAATCTGGGGGTTGAACAGAAGGGGTTAAGAAAGGGACTAGGCTTTGCATAGTCCCCAGGCCCCATTTCCTGCTCCATGGCCAAAGGGGCCACAGTGAAGGGTCCAGCAATGGCAGAGTTCTGGCAGGTAGAGGTTAGTGCCCCTACCCTTGTCTCATGGCCCATGTTGGACTTCCACTGAGGCTGCCCACGGTGTGAAGGGCCATCTGCTCTGAGAGGCCCCATTGCCTACCTAGGCCTGGAGCCTTACCCCCAAAATGTTTTGGCCACCTCATGAGGACACCTCCCCTAAGCCCAGGACTCCTGCCTGCCCTGGGAACCCCTGGGCAGATGAGGGCCAGAAATAGCTGTATAAGGTTCCACAGGGCTCCCAAGCTGGGGACGGAGGAGAAAGGATGACGGTCACACAGTTCACATAGCCACCTTCACAGCTTTTACCTCCTTCAGAGCTCACAGAAGTCCTGCCTGAAAGACAAACTCCATTTCACAGAGACCCCGGTGCTCCAGGGGTAGATTATATCCCACTCAGGAGGCAGAGTTGGCTCTAGCCCAACCCTCTCCTCCCGCTTCTCCTGCACACTGGGCCGAGGCCTCTCACCTTCCCTTTTGTGGTGAGGACCCTGAGGCCCTTTCACAGAGGTTAAAGACGTTCCCAAGGTCAAGCCATTGCCATGGAGTGGAGTGAGGACCAGCTCTCCTGTCCCCAGCCTGGGCTCCCCAAGGATGCCCTACAAACCTCAGAGAAGGCCTAGTCTTAGTGCACCAGGACTGGAGGGTGGAAACTTTCAAAGGGGCTTGCTTTTCCAGCATGGTACCCTGGGAGCCCTGGCCAGGCCTCACTGAGGTGGTAACCTCACTTGAGGAGGAACCTGACCCAGATGCAGCCATGTTTTCCAAAGCTCATAGGGTGGCCTGCTGGGGGCCAAGAGGGCCTGGGCAGCTGTGGTCAGCCTCTGGAGAGGGTAGAGTCAGGTGGTGGGGGCAGCAGGATGCTGGTGGCAGGGTGAGGCCTTCAGGAGCTGGTGGCCACTAATCAACCTCAGAGTAGGGGAGAAGCCAAGCCTCTCCCAGCTCCTGGGACTCCTCCTTCTGGGGCCAGGCCCATTGGTCCTGTCAACAGAGGCTGTTTTATGGTTTAGGGTGAAAGATTGGCTCATCTGGTCAAACTCTTCAGAGAACCGTCCTGCTTCTTCCAGGGAGCCTCCACTGACTGTTCCTCTCAGCAACCCCTCCCCCGGTTCTAGGAGACTGTACCCCACATCCATCTGGGCCCTTCCTCCTATGTCACTGGGTCTAGTCTCCCACACCAGATAGAGGATTTTCCCAGGAGGAGGCCTGTAACTCTCCTCCCCCAGCCTTGTGCTGGGCATTGCCCTGAGCAGCTCTGCTTCTGGATGAGGAGTCCCTGTGCCTGCTGTCTGGGGGGGGGCAGGGGCACTGGAAGGCTTGACAGGTGACCTTGGGGCAGACTTCCTCCTCTGAGACACTGGAGGTTTTCTTTCCTTTTTTTTTTTTTTTTTTTTTTGCCTCCTTGTTCAGAGATTTCCCCTTTCCAGGCTGAAGTCAGGGCACCATAAACAGGAGTGATAAGCCTTGGGCCTTCAACCTGAACTTTGCAGCTGCCATTTTATGACTCTGATAACTCCTGGCACCCCCCCCCAACCCCTGCAGTCACACCGAGTCCAGCTAGAGCAGCATTGCCTGGTGTCCGTTCCATGAGGGAGCGATTGGTAGCTGGCGGGGAGGAAGGAGAAGCAAGGAGGGAAACAGGGACCCCTCACTCCAGCCTGCCCTCACCCAGTCCTGGTTGAGTCCCTTCTCCTCTCTCTGTGGACCCAGCTCCTGCACTGGACTGTAAGGAATATGGGAATATAGAGACCCCCAGCCCCTGACCTCATAGGATGGCCAGAATAGCCCAGCCTGGGAGGTGGGTAGGGCTGAAGGGTGGAGTTAGAGGGGGAAGGGTCGAGTTGCTTGGAGCAATCAGGGAAGGCTGTCTGGAGGAGGAGATAGAGTTGGGCACTAAACGAATAAGATGTGGAAAGACAGGGGGAGGGTAGGCATTAGAGGGAAGAGACAGATTTGGGCTGTCTCTGAAGTGTGAAGCAGAAGTGGCCTGATGTGAAAGGAGGCCTCTCTGAATCCACTCTGCCCCTGAGCTCAGAAGCCTCTCAGGATGGAGGAATGGGGTGTCAGCAGTGGTTCCAAGATCCCTGGCTCATCCAAGAAGAGTTTGAGTGGCTTGACCCCGGGGTTGGGAGGGCCAGAGGGTTGTTGGAGAGGCCTGGAGGCTTCATGCAAGTTGTGCCAGAGCTGTGGCCTCTGGGACAGAGTTTGGTGAGACTTTGAGTGCTCAAGAGGTTGGTCTCATGGCTGTCATGGGTGGAGGTGAGGCTCCTGCCAATTGTCAGAGGTCTGCTCCTAGGACAGGCAATGAGCTTCCCGTTCCCAGGGTGCTCAAGACACCCGCTAGATGGAAACACAGAGATTCCTGCTCTGGTGGAGGTGATGGTGAGGGAAATGATCATGGGAGAGAATGAACTAGATAATCAAGATTCCTCACCCTCGCCCAGCCAAATTGGAGTGGGCATTTAAGGCCCTACCTAAGCAGCAACTCTAGATTACTCAAGGTCTGGGGTAGGGAGAAAATCAACCTCTGTCTAGGTCTAACTGGTGGCAGACAGATGTGGCTCTTGTGTCTCTGGACCTCGCTTTGCACATCTGTAAAATGGGCTTCAGTAGACTCAATGAGCGCTGAGGTCTTCCCTGTTCTAGAGTGAGATGATCCATGCATCTCCTGCCTCAATCGGCGTCTGCCTCATGGCCCAGGTAAACCATCCACAGATACACACATCACACCCACACATGGGGCACACGAGTACACATGTATCAAGGGCATACACATATCCACGTTGAGAGGAAGCAGAAGTGGGAGGAAGAGGGAGGCCACTGCTTGTTAGCTTTGGCTTCCTGCTCAGCTCTCTCCGTGCACAGGTCTGGCCCCTCCTGTTAACCACTACCCCTAGCCCCTCACTGCCCACCAGCTTCCACCTTGGGCTCTGGTACCTTTTTGCTCTGCTCAGTGGGAGGGCACAGGGAGGGATGTGCCTGTCACTCACCTGATCCTAAGAACCCCTTCTCAAATCCTGGGGCCCCCAGCACTGGTTCTGCTGCTGACACCTCCAGACCGTCACAGCACACAAGGACGGCCCTCACATCCTCCCTCTCACCTACGGTGTACTAAACCTTTCATCTCAGTCTGCCGCAGTACCTGACCCTGCTCCCACTGACCGCCCCACCCCACTGCTCATCGGCAACCACCACAAGGAAGGCAAGTCTGGGGCCCACTCTTCCCCACTGCCCCTCCATTGATGCTGTGCCTGCTCCGGGCTGCGCTGGGAGGGACTGGGCACGACCAATATCCCAGCCCTCGCGTCTAGGTTAGGTCTGGAGCGGTGGGAGGAGGCGAGACGAGGTGCTTGATGTCCCCTATTCTTCTTACACAGACACGCGCACGGATGGCCCGGCTCCCGCCGCCCCCCACCTCCCCCACCTCCCGCAACTCCCAGGCTGCCGGGACTCAGGGCGGCCGGGCGAACACTCACCACCGGCCCAAGGGCGCAGGCGAGGGCGCCTGCCAGCACGCATAGCCAGCGGGCGGGCAGCGGACTTGGCGGGCACATGGTCTGCCCTGAGCCCGCGGCGGGCGGCCCCGCGCGGGCAAAGAGCTGGCGGGCGGCGCACCAGGCGGGCGATGGCCGGGAGCCTGGCTGAGTGGCGCTGGCGCGGTGGCCCCAGAGCTAAGAGGCGCAGCTCAGGGCTGGGGGCGGGCCCCGGGGGCTCGTCTGACGGGCGGCGGGTCTAGCCAATGGATGGGTGGAGGCGGGGCCGCCGCGCAGGTATGGGGCGGGGCCCGGGCCCCCCTGCGAGTGAGGAAGCTCTGCTCTCCCTTTGCCAATCCCACACCTCGGTCTTCCGTCGTGAGACATTTATAGGCCTTCGCCCCTTAAGGCTTATCACCCGGGAATCTCGAGACCAGAACACGTCCCATCCTTCCATGCTCCCACCTCCGTACGCCCCCTCAGCCCCACCCCAGGGCGCTCCTCACGTCTACCCTCGGAGCCACCTCCTCCAGGAGGCCTCCCAGCCAGCCTCCCCATTTCCCACCTGTGCGCCTCGGAGGGCTCCTGCGCGCAAACCCGATTACGGGACATGAAGTGCCACTCATCTTCGCAGGCTGCGAGCTGAGGCCCAGCATGTGACCTGGGGCTGACAGAGATCGGGTTGTTTGATCCGTTTTCAACAGCCCAGATTCATCCTTCGCGCCGAAGAAGCCGGGCGAGAGGAAGCGAGGGCTCCAAAGAGGCCCGACTCTGGGTTCCTTGGTGTTGCCTACTCTCGGGTGACCTGACGGAGCGCGTTCAGAACCTGCTGGGTGCCCTGGCCCTTCAAGCCTCGGGGGACCTGCTCTAGGGAGGATGGGTTGTCCGCACCCTCGCAGGTCTCGACCAGGGCACCTCCCCAGGGAGGCTGGGCTGCAGCGCCCTCGCGTGGGGAGCGAGGTCTGCTCCCAGCCCGCGGGCCGACTCAGCAGCTGACCTACAACGAACCACAGACCTCCTCCTCCTCCTGAATTCTCTATTTTACAGCTGGGGATACTGGGGTACTGGCCGCCTGCCTCTGGTGCTGAGCTTCCAATGGGCGGCGGCTCGGCCGCCGGGTGACACCGGGCCAGACTCTCCTCTCGTTTATTCTTCCCTGGAACGGGGAGCGGGGTCACCAGCTCTGCGCCCTGGGAGGGCGTCTTCTTGTGGACCAAGCGCAGGTGGCTACTGGCCCTCTTTCTACGGGCTCGAGCCTGCACAATCGAGGCTGGAGGTGTGGTCGCGGCGGCAGGATAGCGTGGCTGGCGGAGCAGTGTGATAGAAGGCGGGGCGGAGTTCCGTGGAGAGGCGGAGAGGGCAGCGGGTCCCAGCGCCGTGAGCAGAATGTGCGGTACCTGAAGGAGGTCCCGCAGGCGCGCAGGAGCTGAACAGCAGGCGCGCAGGAGCTCCCTGAGGACCCACCAGGGCTTCCCTCCCTACAGCGAGGGAACGTCGGAATGCTGCCATGGGTTAGGCTTGAGGGGAGTCGGGGGAAAGCCGGGAAGGGATGAGTACCCTGGCCCTGTCTTCAGGGCGTGCTTACACTTTCTTTCTGCTCTCTCTTCTTCCTCCCCTTTCTTCCTCCCTTCCAGCATTCCAGCCCCTGCACTTGCTCTTTTTCCCTTCCCCGCCTCGTCCTTCCCTTCATGCCTACCTCCCTCCTTTCTTCCATGCACATTTATTAATCGCTTTCTGTGTGCCAGGCCCTGTGCTGTGCACTGGGGGCACAGAGGTGGATGGGCGGCATCCCCTTGCCATGAGGGGAACTTGGGGAACTACTGTGCTCCCTGCAATTTCTACCTCCTTCCCGATATAATCAGTGAGGCTGGACACAGGCCCTGCCTTAGATTTGGGAGCTGTAGAGACGCCTCTTTCCTAGCCTTTCTTGAGTTTGTACTCAATCTCCCAGTGGTGGGAGGATTTGAATGATCCTCAGCCCTCTCCTCAGCTATCCACACCCCTGACGGCTGCTGTTAGCTCAGAAATCAGGGGTCTTTGTCTCTCCTTATGATCCTGTGTACCCCGTCTCAGGTCTCAGTTCCCTGGCAGGACAGTGGAATTGTGTCTTTTTCCTGGGAAGTTACTTCTGCTGCCATGGTGTCCTAGGAGCCCTAGATGTGAAGAGCACATCTGTAGGTTTGGGGTGTTGTGAATCCTCAGCCCCCACTCCTCAACACACACATACACACACAGCACCTAGCCAGCTGCAGGATGCTGAAATCCCACCATTAATATGTCATCCCCCCTGGGTTGTTGAAGTTCTCCTGCTCTCTAGAGGACAAGGTTCTTGGACACTGGAGGGTGTATGATGGGTGTGAGGATTGGAGAGGCAGACCTCACTTTGCCATGTGACCCCCAGTGGATGGCTGGTGTGCAGGATGAGGAGAGAGGGAGAGGGACTGGCTACCAGTGGGGATGGGCTGCCTTCCCCTGGCTCTGGAGCGGGGCCCACACTACCCCTCCTCTGTTGGAGGGCTGGATGGCCAGGCTGGAGGCAGTGAGCGACCGGGAAGGCATCTGATGTCTTTGCAGGCCTTGCTCCCTGGAAGGCAGCAGGTGAATCAGAAATAATTGTTTCCTTGCAGATTCTTTGGGATAAACATCACTTCTTTGTTCTTTCAGAATTGTTCTCCTGGGGTATCCACCCTTCCTTACCTATCAAAGGGCACAAAACATTCAGAAATGAAAAGAGCAGAAAGAAAATAGCAAAACCAAACAAAAGCCTAAGAAATTCAACCAATGTTAAATGTGACCATGTTTCAACTAATTGCTCCCAAATGTCCTGTCCTGTGTTCTGAGGCACTGGGGGGAGAGGAGGTCAACCATGGGCCCACTCTTGGGGAGTCCTGTAGAATCTGCTGAGGGAGCCATCCTTTCGTGCACCCAGTTGATCTGGGAAGGCTTCTTGGAGGAAGAGGGATGTCAGAAGCAGAGGTGGGGCCGACGGACAACCTGAGGGAGTAGGAAGCCTGTGGTCCCAATCTCCCCACCCTGTCCAAAGCCTAAGCCCCTCTGGAGTCTACCTTGCCTTCCCAGTCCAGGTTTGAGGAGGAGAGCCATAGTCGCCTCCTACTCTCTGTTCCCCCATGTCCTTCTTGCACGGATTCCTCCCTGGGGTGGTCTGTTCTGAAGTCTTCCCTCTGGGATCCCTAAAACCTGTCCCTAGTCTCCAGCCCCATCTCATATCCCTTCTGGATGTCAGAATCACATGGGTGCCAAGGACACGGGAGGTGGCGGGAAAGAGAGAGAAGTGGAGTCACTTGCCATCCCCCGTGACAACAGGCATGGCATAAAGAGAATCTGCAGTTACTCATTCGGAGCCTGCCTGGCTTCCTGCCTGTCTCATCCATGCGGTGTGTGCCGCCCTCGCCTCCTCTCAGAATCGTGCACTCACTGACTTCAAGACTCCCAACTCAGGGGCTCCACGGTGGAGTGAGAAGGGGGCTGGGGAGCCACAGAGTGGCCTTGACCTGTATGGTGGAGGCAGATGGTGAGGAAACCACCTGGCTGGGGGAGTCACTGCTCTAAGATTCCCCTGACAGAGCCACCCACATTGCTGTCCGGATGCAAGCAACATTTGCTTTTTCTGGGCTTCTAAGTTGAAGGGACTTACACTTTTGGTCTTTATCCATAGAGCGGGGCTGGCAGCTCCGGGAATATGGAGTGATCACCACCTCCCCAGGGTGCACCTTCTTTTGGGACCAGTTCTTCCTGTGAGAAGATGCACCTTAACTCCAAGCTGTAATTTGGTGGAGTGCAGGAGAGGCCTGGGCAGGCATTTAAAGAATCAATATTCCCTTCATCCCTTCCGTAACAGCACGCAGTGAGTATCATTCATTCACCCTTCACGTATCACCACCTACACTCATCTGGGGGTTGGGGATGTGACTGTGACTTAGACATGGACTGTCCTCTGCAGGGAAGCCTAGCAGTGCTTGGGTGTGGGGTTGTGGGGAATCTTCTGGTGGTGCTACAACTGCATCTAGGAAGAAAACCAAGTTCACAGGAGAGCAGGTGATGGAGAAAGAATCATCCTGACTTAATAGATTTGGAAATGAAACCCAGGGACAAGTTCTGAAATGGCCATCCCTGGTCCTGGAGGCTGAGGCTTAGAGCTCTGTTGGGGGAAGGGTGGTGCTAACTATAGGTGTGTCAGTTCAGGTCCTCTAGTGAGCAAATGCTAAGGTGGAGTTAGGAGTGTGAACGTTTATTGGATGGCAGGGGGACCTGTGAGAGACAAAAGAGGAGAAAGTAGGATTGGGCAGAGAGAAACTCCGACTGTGATGCAGATCTGAAAAAGTCTCTGCCAATTTGATAGCAAGTTCCAGGGCAAAGGCTGGAATAGAAGCCTTAGTAACCCTACTGTGCTTGGTCAATGTCTGGGGCTGTCTGTGAAGAGTATTGACAGGCCAGGTCATAGACCTATTCATCAGAGCCTGAAGGCAATGTGGCTAGAGGCCCCAGCTCATTGCCCTCCTCACAGTTGAGTGGCAAGCTCTTTCTAAAGGGGGATCCAAGTGATGCCCCTTTACAATTGCCACAAGGGGAAACTGAGGCATGGAGAATGAAGTGTGTGAGAGAGCTCCTGCTCCAGGGGATAGAGGAAGAGGAGACCTAGGTCCTACCCTTGGAGCTCCTGGTCTGGGCACAGAGAGGAAAAGCCTGAGAACTCCTTCCCTCAAAACCCCAGGGCTTGGTTTGGTCCAGGGGGTCAGCAGTCTGTCACCAGACAGCTTAGCCAGGGGGTTGTATTAGTCTGTTTGCACACTGATGATAAGGACATACCCGAGACTGCGAAATTTATAAAGAAAAAGAGGTTTAAGGGACTCATAGTTCTATGTGGCTGGAGAGGCCTCACAATCATGGCAGAAGGCGGAAGGCAGAAGGCAGGCAAAAAGGGCTTGTGCAAAGGAACTCCCATTTATAAAACCATCTGATCTCATGAGAGTTATTCACCACCACAAGAACAGTACGGGGGAAACCGCCCCCATGATTCAATGATCTCCCACCAGGTCCCTCCCACAACACATGGGAATTATGAGAGCTACAATTCAAGATGACATTTGGGTGGGGACACAGCCAAACCATATCAGGGGTCATAGTGTTGGGAGTGTGGGAGACTCTAAAGGGGAGTACTGCTCCACCCTGTTTTCAAAAGCAGCCACAGCTTCTGGTCAAATGCTTGCTGCAGCGTGTGTGTGTGTGTGTGTGTGCGCGCGCGCGTGTGTGTGTGTGTGTGTGTGTAAGAGAATGTATGTGCCCTTGTGTGTGGGCATGAGTTCACACAGACACATCTACTTCCAGCCAGGGGTCTGAGAGCAGGGCTTGACCAGTGTGTGCAGGGAGGAAGTAGAGTTAGGGGCAAGGTTCAAGGTAGGTAGGGCAGAGAGGGGCTGAGTTTCAGAGGGTGCCCATGACCACGGACAGCACTGCATCATCTCCCAGAGCTCATTTCCGAGGCAGTGAATTCCTGAGGGTGGTGAGGCCACTTCTCAGCCCAGGGAGAGCTCAGACTAACTCCACAGGGGATCTCAAAGTTCTCACGCTCACCTCCCCCTTCCCAGTCCTGCATTCCTGTGTGTAGCTGACCTTCGGCAGAGATTCTGAAAAAGGGAGATAATGTAGGCAGGACAAAACAGACATGGAGTTTAACGTAATTGATGCCACCAGAGATTAGTGTGTGTGTTAAAAATGTGAGAGTATCCACTGGGGAAAAAAAGAAAGTATGTAACTCCCAGATAACCAGAAAAAAAGAAAAATGAAACTAAGAAAACTCCATGTATCCAATAAAAGATTGTTTGTTTGGGAGGATTAAAAATAAAGATTGTTTGTTTGGGAAGATTAAAAATAAAGTTTGTTCGTATAAGAGGATTAAAAATAAAGATATATGACAAATAGAAGCATCAAATCATGTATCAGAAATAATTACAAACATGAATCATCATAGTCAGTGGGAATGAGTGAGAATTTAAGATAGAAAACAAAAGGCACAAAGAGGATAGTTCATATTGTTGGACCACTCAATCTCTCAAGAAGATATAAAAATGCCAAGCATCTATGCATCTAATGCTATAGTCTCAAGTTATGTAAAAAAGAGAGGGACTGTCAAATCTACAGTCATAATGGAAGAGTTTAACACCCTTCTCTCAGGAATTCTTTTCAGCTCTCAGAATAAGGACAGCCACATCTCCCTGTATGTGTATATGTAACTAAAAATATGGTGTCCAGCAACCAAAGCAAGTGGCAGAATGATATGTATGGTACAATGTTACTTTTATAGAGTTAACAATACTATCTGCAAATAATACTATGTAACTTTTATGGATACTAAGTATGCAGTAAAAGTGTAAATCATGTCCAGGAATGGTAAACACAAAGGCATGTTGTTAGTTACCTCTGCAGAGAGAGTCAGGGAAGTGGAATAAGGGAGATGTATTCTTTTTTTTTTTTTTTTTGAGACAGAGTCTTGCCCCAGGCTGGAGTGCAGTGGCAACATCTCGGCTCACTGCAACCTCCAACTCCCAGGTTTAAGTCATTCTCCTGCCTCAGCCTCCTGAGTAGCCAGGATTACTGGCACACACCACCACACCCGGCTAAGTTTTGTATTTTTAGGAGAGACGGGGTTTTGCCATGTTGGCCAGGCTGGTCTCGAACTCCTACCACAAATGTGGCTGCTTGAAACAGCACTCATTATTATCTCACATTTTCTAGAATCAGAAGTCCATATAAGGGTTAGCTGAGTCCTCTGCTTGAAATTAGAGTGTCAACCAGGACTGTGTTTTCATATGAAGCTCAGAGTCTTCTTCTAAGTTCATTCAGGTTGTTCAGTTTTCATTGTTATTCCAAGTTCTTTCAGGTTGCTCAATTTTTTGCAGCTATAAGATTCCCTATTTTTTTATTGGCCATTGACTTGGGTGTCATTCTCAGCTTCTAGAGGTTGACCTCAGGTTCTAGCCATGTGACTCTCTCTGTAGGTAGTTCACAACATAGAGGTTTGCTTTTTTTGACAGGCCAGTAAGAGAATATCTGCTGCAGCTTTGAAGCTGCCTGACTTATGTCTCTGAGCTCTAGAACCTCCTTTTAAAGGGCTCACCTGATTAAGTCAGGCCCACCCACACTCACAGGGAGCGGATTATACAAGGTGTGCACACTAGGAGGCTGAAATCTTGGGTGCTGTCTTAGAAATCTGCCAACCATAGGAGGGATACACAGGGGATTCTGAACTGCACTGAATATTTTATTTCTTTAAAAAATGTCTACAGCAGGCCAGGCATGGTGGCTCATGCCTATAATCTCAGTACTTTGAGAGGCCAAGGAGGGCAGATCACAAGGTCAGGAGATCGAAACCATCCTGGCTAACATGGTGAAACTCCATCTCTACTAAAAATACAAAAAGCTGTGCGTGTTGGCAGGCGCCTATAGTCCCAGCTACTTGGGAGGCTGAGGCAGGAGAATCGCTTGAACTCGGGAGGCAGAGGTTGCAGTGAGCTGAGATTGTGCCACTGCACTCCAGCCTGGGTGACAGAGCGAGACTCTGTCTCAAAAAATAAAAATAAAAAATATATATAAAAAACACAATCTACAGCAAATATGACATTATATTATGGTCTAATAAAACTGGGTGACAGACACTTTGGGTTTGATTTTCTTATTCTTTTCTCCCATATGTTTGGAAATATTCCACACATAGATAATTAATAAATTTTAAAACACCAGAAATCACCCTTCTAAGCAATTATGGTAAGGAAGTAAAAATTGGAATTATACATTATTTAGAAATGAATAAGGATGAATATTAAAATAAGAGATATGAACATTCTAGTAACTGGAGGAAAATTTGTAGCCTTAATTACATTGATAATAAGCAAGAAAGACAAAATTAGTGAAACAAGTTAACAGCTAAATATACTAGAAAAAATAATAATTTAAGTCCAAAGAAAGAAGGAATTAGTAACTATAAAAACAGAAAACAATGAAATAAAAATAAAATATTGAATTGATTAAAGTAAACTTTCCTCTTGAGTAGACCAGTAAATAGACAAAGGTTTAGCATGGCTGATCACAAATGAAAGTGGAAATATACAAGAGAAAGGACATAGTTCCAAGAATACAGTATATTTGAAAGCTATAAGGGAATACTATCTTAATGCCAATGTATTTGAACATCTAGGTGAAATAGGTGCTTTTCGAGAGAAATATAAACTATTAAATTTACCTGTAAAAAATGCCAAGCTCAGATAGTTTTATAAGAGAATTATATAAACCTTTAAGGCACAGATAACTCCTATGTAATCAAACCGTTTGAAAGCAGTGAAGAAGATGAAATGTTTTCCAACATATTCTATGAGGTATCGTAATTCTGACAAAGCAAATACATGGTAAGTAAAGAAAACTGTATTTCCATTTTGTAATTTCATGGACATCAATAAATATATAAATCTATGAATTAATTTAATACATATTTAATGTCTAATGTTTAATGAATGTTCATACATGAATACAGAAGCAAAAATTAAACAACAGGGTCAATAAAGTACAAAGTTGTCTTAGTTCCTGAGCTAAGACAAGGGAGACAAACCACTGCTGCCCCACTGGGGAAGGTTTGAGGCAGGTCTGTTGTCAGCTGCTGTGCCTTAGGCAGGGCGCTGCTGGCCGCTGCCTGGTGAGGTGAGGGGACCTGGGCCCAGGGCAGGTGTGGGCAGAGGCAGCCTCACCTGCCAGGTGGGAGTTGAGACTGGAGGAGAGGACCCTGGCTGGTCATAGAGTGGTTGCCCTTGACAAACCAGATGTTTCCAGAAAGGGATGGGCCCAGAGTCTGGGCTCCCATGGACTGAGAAGGTAGAGCACAGCCCAGGTCTGTGCCACTCTGACGAGGACCTTGGGACCTTGAAGAAACGCCCAGAGAAATCCAGTACAGCCATATCCTGATCCTTGCAGAGCAGGGGTGGGAGTATCTATTTAACTTTCTTTTGACCCATCAGCCAGACCTGGGTTCTGACCTGGGGCCTTTGCAACAACCACTGTGTCATTCCCCTGATTGAAGGATGGGTTCTAGGACTGGGGCCAAGCTTGTGGCGAAGACCAGGCAGAGAGAGCAAGAGATCTGAGCTAGGTTGGGGAAGCTCAGCTCTAATCCCTCCTCTGTTCCCCATTGCAGCCACAGGTGTCCAGCATAAAGGCCTCTAGGGATGCTAGGCCCCACTGTGCCCACAGGCAAGCAGCCATGATCACTAAATGCTTCTTCTTATCATCTTTATGACTCTGATGATTACCAGAGTGCTGGCCCCATGTTCGGCCCTGGGAGTGTGTGTCTACTCTCCCTGGGGGGACATGGCTAGTTTAGGGTCCCAAGGCCCTCTTGAGAGTGGCACAGTCCCTGATGGCTGCCCACAGTGGCAAGGTAGGCTGGTGTGCTGCCACTGGACAGGGGCTGTGGCCTGCAATATGGGGTCTGCAGCAGATAGCCTCAGATCTCACTGGAGCCAGAAGCCCCCCGGCTCCCTCCTCACCTTTCCTTCATTTGGGTGGAATCTCAGTCCATTGACTCAGGTTCAGGAAATATGGCTTGTCTTTATTTTCTATAATTCAAGTTAATTTTGACTTTATACTCTCATTACACCGGATTGGCAAAAAATAGAACTTCAGCCTTTCTTGGGTTCCTGCGTGGTTTGTTGTGGGAAAATGTTAGAGTTCTCCTTCCTTCTCGCCCTCCATTCGTTGCTGGTTCTGCCAAGACCTACAGGATCCCAGCTTGCATGGTTCTGGCAAGTCCAGGGCCTGGGGCTTTGGGGACTGAGGATTTGGTGTGGCTGGAGCCTGGTGTCCAGGGCCCAGCCTCCTGTGTACCCTGCAGTCCCCTTCCTGAGGTGGGAGCAGGCAAAGAACAGGTGGGGAGCAGGTAGTGAGTCTAGTGCTGCTTAAGGGAGACAGTTTGGAGGAAGCCCAGGGAAGTCCTCCCCTTTTCCTCCTGGGTCCCCAGGCTTGCCACCTGAAAACAAATGCCTGGTCAGGAAGTGTCTTGAGGTCACTTCTGCTTTTCTTGCAGCCTCCACCCTCCTCTGCAGTGACAGGAATCATTTCTGGGAGAAGAACAGCAAAGACTGTCTCATGCTCTCATTGCCAAGTTGGGTCCCTAATGCTTTTCCCAGGTCCTCACCTCCATTCCCTTCCAAGTGGGGCCGGGACAACCTCAGGCTGTGGTGGTGCTTGCTCTGTGGAGGAAGGAGAGGCCCCAGTAGCACCATCTTTTCTCCTTTTGAGGAAACTTGGTGAAGGCAGCACTCAACAAGGAGAGGAGGCCTGGGAAGCTGGGGGTGGTGGTGACCAGGGGAGTCAAACTGGAGCTGCCTGGCAACCTAGCTGCAGAGAAAATCCAGCTGGGTAGGACCACCTGCGCAGGGCTGGGAAGGAAGCCAGGAAGATGTTTGCTGAAGATAGAGGGGCGGGAGGAAGAGAAAAGAGGAAGGAGAGATAGGGGAGGAGGGATGAGGAAGGAAGGGAGGATGAGGAGGGTGGGCAGAGGATGGAAAGTTGGGAGAGAAGAAAAAAATGAGAGGGGAGGAGGGAGTGGGGAGGAAAGGAGAAGCCAAATGCTGGAGCCAGGGGAGGAAGGGGAAGCCTTTTCTTCCAAGCGCATCCCTGATTTCTCTCTCTCATCCATTGCTTCCAGTCTCAAGTCTTCGTTAACTCATCCCTCACCTGCTTACCTGTTCACCTGCTCACCACAATTGCTTCCTCAGAATCTCTGGCACCCCACTCTCCAATCTCAGTATCTGGATTGAGTGTTGTTATTGTTTCTTAAGAAGAGCTTCAGGCCGGGTGCGGTGGCTCACACCTATAATCCCAGCACTTTGGGAGGTCAAGGACAGTGGGTCACTTGAGGTCAGGAGTTCGAGACCAGCCTGGCCAACATGGTGAAACCCCAGCTCTACTACAAATACAAAAATTAGCCAGGCATGGTGGCGCACGCCTGTAGTCCCAGCTACTTGGGAGGCTGAGGCAGGAGAATCGTTTGAACCCAAGAGGTGGAGGTTTCAGTGAGCTGAGATCACGCCACTGCACTCCAGCCTGGGTGATACAGTGAGACTCCGTGTCAAACAAACAAACAAAAAAACAAAAACGAACAAACAAACAAAAAGAAAGCTTCAAAATACATGAAGTGAATAAAGTATTGTAATGATCTTCCATGCACCCATCACTTAATGTTTTTCCTCTGTCCCTCTACCTCAACCACGATCATTTTGGATCCAACTACAGATCTATCATTTTATCTGTAAATATTTCAGTGTGTACCTCTAAAGGATAAGGACTTTAAAAAATAACCACAATACCATTACACACAACACCATTTTCACTCCTAAGAAATATGAACATTCCTTAATAGCATTAAATATCCAATCATTATTTAATTTTCATTCCTTGCCTTGTAAGTGCTTTGATTGATTATTTATTTATGTATTTTTATCAATTGTTTGCTTAAATCTGATTCATACATTCAGATTTCACACAGAGACTCCTCTCAATCTCTCTGCCTGTGCTTCTCTGTTCCTTGCAGGCTCTCTTTTGAAGAAACTGTGTTGTGGGTTCTGCACATGAGCATCCTCCTGTCAAAGTTTGTGGCTTGTGTCCCTGTGGTGTTATTTAATACATTTCTCTCAGACTGACTATTGTGGAACACATTTTAAAACATCGGCGAGATCCTGTGGCTCCTTAGTTCCGAGCACTTACCAGGCCCTGAGTGACTCCTCCATCACGTCCCTTCACCTCTCTTCTTGTCTTCTGCTCTCCCTGAAGCCATACCAGCCTCCCTGCTATTTTGAAAATTTATTCCTAGACCCCTCTTGTTTTTTGGTCTGTACTGGCGGCTCCCTCTGCTTGGAATGGTCTTCCCCAGTATTCCCATGGCTCCCCACCTCTCTTCTTAATGACAGCCCCTCTCCTTAATACTGCAAACTGATCCCTTCCCCCTAACTCCTAAACCTCTTTACTCTCGACTCTGTTTCATAGCACTTATCGCCTTCCAAGGTGTTGCGTCTCTAGGGTACCTGGAGGCAGTTCTTACATCTGCCCTTTCTCTACCCACCCACTCCTCCCCTCTGGCTCCCAACCCAGTGGGCACTGCCTACTTGGTAAGGGACTTCCAGGCCAGGTGCCAAGGGAGGGGAGGAACTGGCCAGACCAGCTCATGCCTGTGTTTGCACAGGTCTGGGTAAAAATAGCCTCAGCTATGCACGCCTCTCTCACTTCCTCTTTGTTCTGGATCCTGCCCAGGCCTGAGTCACTTGCCAGCTGTGCTTGCCCCTAGGGCTATTCTTGCCTGAGATGGGACGGGACCCAGAAGGACAAGGACAGGGACCCTGACAGCTTTAGAGGCTCTGCTGCAGCCCATGTGAACCTTGACGCCTGCTGTCACTCCAGGAAGCCACCCTGAATTGACCACTGACTTCTTTTGCTTTGTGATGTCCCTAGCTTTCAGATTATTTAACCCCTTCTTTGGGGGTAGGCCTGTCTGTCCTCTGTCTTGCATGGGGAGGAGCTGGGGTGGGAAAAGAGCAAGGAGGAAGCTGGACTCCTGTCCTGGGAGCTCCCAGGCTAAGTGGGGAGACCAGAGTCTCTTGTAGGAATGAGGCAGGGTGTGAGTGGAGATTGCAGGCAGAGCTTAGCCTCTCTGGGTGGTGCAGATCAGAGGAAGGGCTTCGTGGAACTGTGCTGTCAAGGAAATGGAGGGTCGGGGGAGAGGTCTTGGACTGGTTGTGGAAGAATGCGTGTGAGTGTAACCTACGGTGGGAGAGTGGAGAGAAGGTAGAAGGCAGAAGGCTTGCTGGAGCTAAGACCACATTTGAGGGTAACTGAGCACCAGCGGAGGGCCATACGGTGGAGTAAGAAAGTACGGAACTGTGCGTAGTAAAGAAATGTCTTACACCTGGTCTGGAGGAGTGGCAATGCATGGGGAAACCTGGGGCTGAGGAGCCCTTAGTCTGAGGCCAGACTAGGGCTGGGTCTTATCCTCCCGTCCACACGGTGGGGCTGGATGCTTTGCCATAGCCAGGCTGCTCTAGCCTGGCACATGCCGGCCACTCAGCTGAGGGAGTCACTCACTTCCTGATCCTCCTGATGTCAGTGTGAAGACGCATCACACAGAGTTAATCCATCATCCAGTGCCCTTCTGATGGGGTGGAAGCCACAGCTCCCTTACTCTTGACCCACGTGGTTCAGTGATTGGGTGGGGCTCATCCTCCGCTCTGGCTCCAGTAGTGAGCACCTGCCTCAGGCCTGGCCAATGGGAGTCATGCCAATGGTCACATGCCCCAACCTGGGCCAACGAGCATCAGCCCTGGGGCTTTTGCTGGAACTGTGGGAAAGAAGCTTGCTTTTCTGCTAGTAAGCTGCGAAAATGCAAGCTTGCTGCTGCTGTGGCATATTTACCTGCCTGAAATCAGGAAACACAAGGAAATCAGATCCAAGTGATAGAGACAGATTTCTGATGACATTGTTTGAGTTCCTGAATCCAGTTGCACCTGAAGCCCTGTGAACTTTTCTGTTTCTGATATATAAATCTTTTCTTTGCTTAGACCAGTATATGCTGGCTTCATGTTAAGTGAAACAGAAAGAGTTCTAATACTGCAAGGTCCCACTCCAACTCCCCAGCCCTCAAGTTGTTCAGGGACAGCAGAATAGAAGAGGCCACCTTGGGGAGAAGTGGGAATGTACGTATGGTTTGTTGTAGCTCAGGACAGAAAGAAGCACTTCTTTTGAATCTTTGTGTTGGCCTCTGATCCTGCCCTGGGCAGTCTCTCCTGGACCTGGTGCTCTTTCTTTTTCCTTAGAGAGATGTTCTGCTCTCTATCCATAGAGTGAGCAGAGCCAGTGTGGTTCCCCTAGACCTCCCCCTCAGTCCTGCCAGGATGTGCTGCTCCTTCACAGTAAGGGCTTCCTGTATCCCCTTCCACCCAACCCCACTGCTTTCCATCTGGAAGAAACATTCAGTGTCAGTGTGCGAAAGGGAGACAGTCTTTACAATCTTGATGACAGTGTTGATCTCCATTTATTTCTTTATTCTGGGGATTCATTTCCATGTGAAATCTGTCAGGAAAGCACATGTCGAGAGGAAGTTTTAGATGCTGAATTTGTGAGGATATAGCTTCAGCTACGTGGGCTAGAGATGGGAAGAACAGTGGCTTAATTAAGAAAGGGATTTATTTCTTTTTCATAGAGAAGCCAGAGTTGGTGTGGAGGCTCTTGCTGTGACATGAAAGGTCCAGAATTCTTCGGTCTTTCTGCTCCACTATCCCTTGGATGTTGTCTGTATCAGTTATTGTACTGGTTTGCTCTGGCTGCCATAGCCAAGTACCATAAGCTTGGGGGCTTAAACCACAGAAACTTATTTTCTTGCAGTCCTGGAGGTCAGAAGTCCAAGGAAAGGGTGTTAGTAGGATTGGTTTCTAAGGACTGTGAGAATCCCATGACTCTCATCCAGCTTCTGGTAGTTGCTGGCAATCTTTGGCACTCCTTGGCTCGAAGAAGTATCATCCCAATCTCTGCTTTAATCTTCACGTGGCATTCTCCCTGTGTGGCATGTGTCTCCAAATTTCCCCTTTTTATAAGGACGTCAGTCATATTGGTCTAGGGCCCACTCTAATAAGTTTATTTTAACTGGATTACCTGTGTAAAGACATTTACTTCAAATAATGCTACATTTTGAGGCCCTAGGGGTTAGGACTTCAACATGTAAATTTTTGACAGGAGAGCCAAAATACAATCCATAGTAGTTATTTAGTATTATATAACAAATTAACCTAAAACTTAGCGGCTTAAACAAATTATTTATTAAGTCTTATGGTTTTTGTCGATCAGGAATTTGTAAGAAACTTGGTTGGACAGGTTTGGCTTGAGACCTGTCATGAGTTTGCAGTCA
Organism: Papio anubis; assembly: GCF_008728515.1. Lineage (NCBI taxonomy): Eukaryota > Metazoa > Chordata > Mammalia > Primates > Cercopithecidae > Papio > Papio anubis. The sequence goes on from NC_044977.1 coordinate 98,166,380, forward strand.
GATGTCAGCTAGGGCTGTAGTCACCAAAAGGTTTATTTGGGGTACGATCCATTTCCAACCATTTTCTGTCTCACATGGCTATTGGAAGGAGGGCTTGGTTCCTCCTCACCGAGACCTTTCCACAGGGCTACTTGAGTGTCCTTATGTCATGGTGGCTGGTTCTCCAGAGTGAAGGACCCAAAGGACTGAAGTGGATGATAGAGTGCCTTTTACGACTGTCTGTGGGAGTCATACACTGTCACTTCTGCCATATTCTATTGATCACAGAGGCCATTCTTGGTTGAATATGGGAGGAGGCTACACAGGGGTGTGAATATTAGGAGGTAAAGACCTTTGTCCACACGGCCCAGGTTGCACACTGCTGCTTCTGCTTTCCAGGCAGTGGGAAGAGGCAAAGGGGAAGAAGATGGCATGCCCCTTCCTAACAACTGAGTGATTTGGAAGGTGCACAGTCACCTCTTCTCACATCCCACTGGCCAAAACTTAATCACTATGGCCACTCATGGTTAAAATATACAGCTGAGCAATATAGCCTTTATAAGAGGCAGTCGTGTGCCCAGCTTAAAAACTCTATTACTGGCCGGGCGCGGTGGCTCACGCCTGTAATCCCAGCACTTTGGGAGGCCGAGGCGGGCGGATCACAAGGTCAGGAGATCGAGACCACAGTGAAACCCCGTCTCTACTAAAAATACAAAAAATTAGCCGGGCGCGGTGGTGGGCGCCTGTAGTCCCAGCTACTCAGGAGGCTGAGGCAGGAGAATGGCGTGAACCCGGGAGGCGGAGCTTGCAGTGAGCCGAGATCGCGCCACTGCACTCCAGCCTGGGCGACAGCGCGAGACTCCGTCTCAAAAAAAAAAAAAAAACAACAACAAAAAAAACAAACTCTATTACTATGTGTCTCAGTTTGGGTCTCCCTGGAAGCAGAACCTGGAGCAAATTACTTGGGTCCAGGTAGTTTTTTTAGGAAGTGACCCTAGCAGGCTGCAGGAAGGGAGCAGGGAGTGTGCCGTCAAGGTCTCTGCTTCAGAAGATGGGGGCCTGACTCAGCGAGAACCTCAGAAGCCTCCCAGAGTGAGTGGGAAGCTGGGCCATTTATCTATGGGTCCTACTCTGGGGAATTAACTCCCCTGCACTTCCTGGCTGCATCTCCCACTCATCCCCCACAGCTGACTCTGTGGCTTTTAAAAATAGCCCTGAGACGGGCAAAATGAGAGACCTATGACTGTTGAGGTGGGATGTTGAGGACTGGTATAGAGCTGGCCCCTGCAACTGCCACTGTAATGAGAGGAGGGGCCCCAAACATCTGCTACACTCTGGAAGAAGCAGAGGTCAGACTGGGGAACCATCCTAGCGTCTTTCATATAGTTTGCCAATTTTGCCTGCCTTGCCCCCTACCCAAAGTTCTTAAGGACAGGGGTCCAGGTTGTGCAGCTTAAAGACCTCGTGTCAGCCACTGACTCCCAAGGGCAGGTGCTGTGGGCTCACTTTAGTTTGTGCCTGGGAGTTCACTTCTCAGCCCTGCTGTACCAGCCTTCAGTGACAGCCCAAAATGGTCTATCTCCAGGAAAGTCCTGGAGTGTGGACTCTATCACTCCCAGACCCCCTACTTGGAAACTGAGGTCTGACCTATCGGTCCTTGGCCACCACCCAAAATCCCAATTCAAGGGGCTAAGTCTGGTGCCTGTTAGGCTCTTTTTTCTATTCCACCCTGCCAGAAACCCTCCCCTGCTAAGCTCCTTGCTGGGCACAGTGGACAAGTTCAGAAGTTGAATCCATAAATACAAGCTAAAACAATAAGTAGAAAGAAGACAAGATGCAGTAAAATCCTTTTCTGGGCAGTCTGGCTGCCAGCCCCTGCCCTAGAACATTGATTTCTAAGATTTCCTGGCCCATCTCTGCCAGGCCTCCCAACTAGAGGCCACTGCTTCCCTCTTTCACAGGGGTCTATCCACAGCAGAGGTTTGAACCTTTTTACTGCCATGGACCTTCTTTTGAAGCCTGTGGACCCTCATTAGGACAATGTTTTAGTTATTTATTTTTTTCAATAATTTTGGGGAATAGGTGGTTTTTGTTACATTTAGTGGTTTTGTTAATTTAGTGGTAATTTCTGAGATTTTGGTGCATCTGTCACCTGAACAGGTGTCTTTTTCATATAATAACTTTTTTTCCTTTGGGTAGATACCCAGTAGTGGAATTGCTGGATCAAATGGTAGTTCTGCTTTTAGTTCTTTAAGGAATCTTCATACTGTTTTCCATAGTGGTTTTACTAGCTTACATTCCCTCCAACAGTGTAAAAGTGTTCCCTTTCACCACATCCACTCCAATATCTTTTAAAAAAATTTTTTAATTATGGCCATTCTTGCAGGAGTAAGGTGGTATCGCATTGTGATTTTGATTTACATTTCCCTGATAATTAGTGATGTTGAGCATTTTTTCCATATATTTGTTGGCCATTTGTATATCTTCTTTTGAGAATTATCTATACATGTCCTTTGTCCATTTTTTGATGGGATTATTTGTTTATTTCTTGCTGATTTGTTTGTGTTCTTTGTAGATTCTGGTTATTAGTCCTTTGTTGGATGCATAGTTTGTGAATATTTTCTCCCACTCTGTGGGTTGTCTGTTCACACAGCTGATTATTTCTCTTGTTGTGCAGAAGCTTTTTGGTTTAATTAGGTTCCATCTATTTGTTTTGTTTTTGTTGCATTTGCTTTTGGGTTCTTGGTCATGAACTCTGCCTAAACCAACGTTTAAAAGCGTTTTTCTGATGTTATCTTCTAGAATTTTTAGGTTTCAGGTCTAAGATTTAAGACTTTGATTCATCTTGAGCTGATTTTCATATAATGTGAGAGATGAGGATCCAGTTTCATTCTTCTACATGTGGCTTGTCAATTATCCCAGCAGATCATTCAAGAGAGGATCATTTAATTTCCACGTATCTGTATAGTTTTGAGTGTTCCTTTTGCAGTTAATTTACAGTCTGGATTCAGTTAGCTAGTATTTTGCTGAGAATTTTTGCATCTATGTTAATCAGGGATATTGGTCTGTAGTTTTCTTTTTTTGTTATATCTTTTCCTTGTTTTATTATTAGGTGATACTGGCTTCACAGACTGATTTAGGGAGGATTCCTTCTTTCTCTGTCTTTTGGAATAGTTTCAGTAACATTGGTACCACTTCTTCTTTGAATGTCTGATAGAATTCAGCTGTGAGTCCATATGGTCCCGGATTTTTTGTTGTTGTTGTTGTTAAAAATTTTTAAAGTTACTGTTTCAATCTTGCTACTTGTTATTGGTCTATTCAGAGTTTCTATTTCTTCCTGATTTAATCTAGGAGGGTTGTATGTTTCCAGGAATTTATCCATCTCTTCTAGATTTTCTAGTTTGTGTGCATAAAGGTGTTCATTGTAGGCTTGAATGATCTGTCATATTTCTGTGGTATCTGTTGAAATATCTCCTGTTTCATATCTAACTGAGCTTATTTGGATCTTCTCTCTTCTTTTCTTGGCTAATCTCACTAATGGTCTATCAATTTTGTTTCTCTTTTCAAAGAACCAGCTTTTTGTTTCATTTGTCTTTTGGGTTTTTTGTTTGTTTCAATTTTGTTTAGTTCTGTTCTGATCTTCGTTATTCCTTTTCTTCTGCTGAGTTGGTTTGGTTTGTTCCCGTTTCTCTAGTTCCTTGAGTTGTGACCTTAGATAGTCTATTTGTACTTTTTCAGTCTTTTTGATGTAGGCATTTAATGCTATAAACGTTCCTCTCAGCACTACTTTTGCTGTATCCCAGAGGTTTTTGTTTTTTGTTTTTTGTTTTTTTTGAGATGGAGTTTCGCTCTGTTGCCCAGCCTGGAATGCAGTGTCACAATCTCGGCTCACTGTAACCTCTGTCTCCTAGGTTCAAGTGATTCTCCTGCCTCAGTCCCTGAGTAGCTGGGATTATAGGTGCACGTCACTATGCCTTGTTAATTTTTGTATTTTTAGTAGAGACGGGGTTTCATCATGTTGGCCAGGCTGGTCTTGAACTCCTGACCTCCAGTGATTTGCCTACCTTGGTCTCCCAAAGTGTTGGAATTACAGGTGTGAGCCACCCCACCCAGCCTCAGAGGTTTTCATAAGTTGTGTCACTATTATTGTTCAGCACAAAAAATTTTAAAATTTTCATTATGATTTCATTGTTAACCTAAAGATCATTCAAGAGCAGATCATTTAATTGCCATGTATTTGTATAGTTTTGAGTGTTCCTTTTGGAGTTAATTTTGTTTTATTCCACTGTGATCTGAAAGGATACTTGATATAATTTTGATTTTCTTAAATTTATTGAGACTTGTTTTGTGACCTAACATATGATTTATCTTGGAGAATGTACCATGTGCTGAAGAAAAGAATGTATATTCTTCAGTTGTTGGGTAGAATGTTCTGTAAATATCCATTAAGTCCATTTGTTCTAGGGTATAGTTTAATTCCACTGTTTCTTTGTTGTCTTTCTGTCTTTATGACCTGTATAGTGCTGTCAGTGGAGTATTGAAGTCTCCTACTATTATTGTGTTGTTGTCCATCTCATTTCTTAGGTCTAGTAGTAATTGTTTTATAAATTTGGAAATTCCAGTATTAGGTGCATAAATATTTAGGATTGTGATATTTTCCTGTTGGACTAAGCCTTTTATTATTATATAATGTCCATCATTATCTTTTTTTTTTTTTTTTTGAGACGGAGTCTTGCTCTGTCACCCAGGCTGGCGTGCAGTGGCGTGATCTCGGCTCACTGCAAGTTCTGCCTCCCGGGTTCACGCCATTCTCCTGCCTCAGTCTCCCGAGTAGCCGGGACTACAGGCACCCGCCACCACGCTTGGCTAATTTTTTTGTGTGTGTTTTTTAGTAGAGATGGGATTTCACCATGTTAACCAGGATGGTATCGATCTCCTGACCTCGTGATCTGCCCACCTCGGCCTCCCAAAGTGCTGGGATTACAGGTGTGAGCCACCATGCCCAGCCTATCTTTTTTTTTTTTTTTTTTTTAACTGTTGATGTTTTAAAGTCTGTTTTGTCTGACATAAGAATAGCTACTCCTGCTCATTTTTGTTTCCATTTGCATGGAATATCTGTTTTCACCCCCTTACCTTAAGTTTATGTGAGTCCTTATGTGTTAGATGAGTCTCTTGAAGACAGCAGATACTTGGTTGGTGGATTTTTATTCATTTGCCATTCCATATCTTTTAAGAGCAGTATTTAGGCCATTTACATTCAACGCTAGTATTGAGATGTGAGGTACTGTTCTATTCATCATGTTTGTTGTTGCCTTAATGCCTTGTTTTTTGGTGTGTTATTGTTTTATAGGACCTGTGAAATTTACGCTTTAAGGAGATTCTATTTTGGTGATTTTCAAGGTTTTGTTTTAAGATTTAGAACTCTTTTTAGCATTTCTTCCAGGGCTGGCTTATTAGTGGTGAATTCTCTCAGCATTTGTTTGTCTGAAAAATACTTAGTTTTGCTGGATACAAAATTCTTGGCTGACAATTATTTTTGTTTCAGGAGGCTAAAGATGGGTCCCCAATCCCTTCTGGCTTATAAAGTTTCTGCTGAGAAATCTGCTGTTGACCTTGATAGGTTTTCCTTTATAGGTTTTCTGGTGCTTTTGTCTCACAGCTCTTAAGATTCTTTCCTTCATCTTGACTTTAGATAATGTGATGACTATGTGCCTAGGTGATGATCTTTTTTTGCAATGAATTTCCCAGGTGTTCTTTGAGCTTCCTGTATTTTTAAAAATTCTTTTTTCTTTGTCTTTGTTAGATCGGGTTAACTTGAAAGCCCTGTCTTCAAGCTCTGAAGTTCTTTCTTCTACTTGTTCGAATTTATTGTTGAAACTTTCCATGGCATTTTGTATTTTTCTAAGTGTGTCTTTCATTTCCAGAAGTTGTGATTATTTTTCTTTATGATGTCTATGACTCTGGGTATTTTTTCATCCATATCCTGTATTTTTTTAAAATTTCTTTAAATTGGTTTTCACCTTTCTCTGGTATCTCCTTGAGTAGCTTAATAAACAACCTTCTGAATTCTTTATCTGGCAATTCAGAGCTTTCTTCTTGGTTTGGATCCATCGCTGGGGAGCTCATGTGATCTTCTGGGAGTGTTCTAGAACCCACTTTTGTCATATTACCAGAATGACTTTTCTGGGTCCTTCTCATTTGGGTAGACTATTTCAGTGGAGAGGTCTGAAACTCAAGGCCTGCTACTCAGATTCTCTTGTCTCATGGGGTGATCTCTTGATGTGGTGCTCTCCTTCTTCCCTAGGGATGGGGCTTCCTGAGAGCTAGACTGCAGTGATTGTTACTGCTCTTCTGGGTCTAGCCACCCAGTGGGCTACCGGGCTCCAGGCTTGTGCTGCAGTATGTCTGCAAATAGTCCTGTGATGTAATCTGTCTTCAGGTCTCCTAACCATGGATACCAGCACCTGCTCTGGTAGAGGTGACAGGGAAATGAAGTAGACTCTGTGAGAGTCCTTTGTTATAGATATGTTTAGTGTGCTGGCTTTCTTGAATGCTGGTTATGCTAGCAGTGAAGTTGTCACGTGGACACACTCAGGATTTCTCGTTAGCCAGGATGTTGCAGGCAGTGGAATTAGGTGTTTTCTTCTCCTTCCTGGGATCAGGGTTGTTCTGTCATGAGTTGCTGTAATGGCCTGAATTGGTTGACCTCCAGCCAGGAGGTGGCACTTTCAAGAGAGCACCAGCTCTCTTGTAGTAGTAGTAGGGGGATCCAAGCTTGCCCTAAATTGGCCAAGGTAAGTATTTCAATTTCTCAGGTGATTAGTAGGCCCATAAAACTCCCAAGAGTTTCTGACTTTTGTGTTTGGCTACCAGGATGGGTAGAGAAATACCATCAGGTGGGGGCAGGATCAGGCAGGTCTGGGCTTAGACTCTTCTTGGGCAGCACTTGCTGTGGCCACTGTGGGGGATGAGGGGTGTTTCTCAGGCCTATGGAGCTATGTTCCAGAGGGGATCTTGGACACCTCTGCTGTGTCATATAGTTCGCCAGGGAAGTGGGAGATAGCTGGTAGCAAAAGGCCTCACTCTGCTCTCATGCAGCTGGCAAGGCCTATCTCACTCTTGCAATGCTCCCACTCAGATCTTGCCCCAGGCTGTGAGCTACCCTGCTGAGAAAGCAGGCTTTCAGACCTCACCCCTTCTCATCTTCCCACTCCATAGGTAGCTCCTGTGCTCCTGCACTCAAATCTGTACAGCTCCTGCTTGTCCCCTGGACTCTGCTCAAGAAAATTTGTGCCAGTTGAAACCACTACCCATTTCAACTGGGAGTTTCCTTCACCCTGCAATCCCTCCCCAATTCTTCTGGCTGCCTTCTCCAAGGGCCCCTGTGAGATATAGTCAGAGATGGCTTCCCTGGGCTCAACCTGGAGACTGGGAGTGCCTATAAGGCACATCCCACTGCTACCTCTACTTTGTATATTTCACACAACTTCCTAATTCCGTCTCAGCTCTAGGCAAGGCTAAATCTTCCTCTTATGATCTGGATTTTCAGATTCCCCAGTGGGGATGTGTGTTCAGAGGCAGATATCCCGCCCCTCACACTTTGGGTACTCAGTTTTTTGCCTGTTTCACAGAATTTGCAGCAGCATGCCATTTCTTTCAAAGAATCTGTGAATTCTTTTGGTTTTCCTTGCACATTCCTGGAGTGGTTCTTGGAGCAAAAGATCATGGTGTTCTGTCTATCCATGTGGGAGCTGCACGTTAGCCCTGTCTCCCATCTACCATCTTCTCCATATAATGTTTTAAAATGCACAAGAAACAAAACATAGAATTACAAAGGAAATCAATTGAAATGCAGTTATCAAAATACTAAAAACACATTTTGGTTACAGTAATACATGTGTTTCTTTATTAATGTATCAAATAACAAGATCTAGTGGCAGGCTGAGTAACCCCAGTGATTTTAAAGTAGTAATGAGAATAAATGACATTTTGAGACATCTCCACTAATGGTAACGTGAGATGAAAGTAGCTGGGATTTCTATTGGTGATAAAGTCAGAGCTCCTGCTGATACCACTATGCTATGTTGTCTATTTTCATCATGGAAAAGAATGCCAACCTTCAGTTAAAATGGAATAAAGTAGCCATGTTTTAGCACCCAAGTATTTGGACTCCATAAATTTCTATTCATGCATTTCTTGGATGTCACTGGACTCAGGGCTAAGATTACCTGTTCTATGGGAAGCCTTAACTGAGATCTGTTGCATTCTCAGGCCTCATGGCCCCAGCTGGACACTCTCCCTGCCTGGCTGGTTTTGACTGAGCCAACAAGGGCAGGGACCCTGCCAGCATATGTGGCCTATGTAGATGTTCTGCATCCAGACCTTGGGAAGAGGAGGGTAACTCCAGCCTCAAGTCATGACCACCATGGCTTCCAGGTGAGGCTGGGGTAGAAGTGGAAGGAGAGCGGGACTGGAAGGTATTGGCCATTTCCCAAGGAGGGACTGGGGAACACTCTCCCAACTCTGTCCTCAAAAAAGGCATTTCTACAGATGGATGGAGAGGGCTAGCCCCTGACCGTTTCCTGGCAGGGCCTGGCCCTGGATAGCTTGGGCTTGGTGCTGGGGAAACTATGAGTCCCACGAGATTCCCAAAGAGAGTGGAGAAATGTGGAAGGTGCCTCATTGAACTCCAGAGCTCTTCCCATGCCTTAGGGGTGGGGGCTTCCAAGAAGGTGGTCCTGGAACTAATGCAGGGCTTTGTCTCCAGAGCTTACCCTGCAGCATCCTGAGTTGTCCTAGACAGCCAGGTATGAACCAGGAAGAGGGACAGAGGAAGGAATGCTAGTTCAGCAGCTACTGCTGCAACCTTAAACTCCGGTGTGTAAGAAACTGCTTTATGTTCCGTAATCCAAATTATTTCTGATTCTGGGCTCCTACTCTACTATAATGACAGAAAATTAAATCCCAGTGATTTTCTAGGCTTATTGCCTTTCTGGTGGTTGAGTCAAAGCTCTGGGGGCTGATGTAAGTACAGCTACTAAGGGGTTTCCATAATGGTTCTGGAGGTTCTCTGCTATTTTCCTGCTGTAACTGTGGGATCAGAAAACTAAGGCTTCTGGCTATGCCTGGGGAGCCGGCTCTCCAGGAGGCAGAGAAAGTCTCTTCCGGGCTACTCCACATGCCCATTTCCTCTTTGGGTTCTTGCTGCCCCTGCTGAGGCTCTGTCTGGGGAGTGGGCCCAGGGAGCTTTGCTCTTGAGTTTCAAGAACTTTTCCTGCTGTCAACACATCCTGATCAGTTTTGAGACTTTTTCCTCAGAGACCTCTGGGATCATCTATGAGCCGGGGGACTCATAGGTGTTCCTTGTCTTCTTTTGGATTCCTTTAGAAATAGACTCCAAGAGCAGAATTTGAGCACAGGCAATTTATTTGGAGGTGATCCTAGGAAGCACTCAAGGGAAATGAGGAAGTGGGACAGAAAAGAGAAGGCAGCCAATGCAGGGTGGGTAATGACCAGGTCACTGCCATGGGTGCCTGGAACTCCAGCTCTGGGAGGCTGCATGGAACACACCTCAGAGTCGTGCTATCCCCATTGGTAGGTGGAGGAAGCTGGGGCATCTCTCCATCAACTCCCATAGGTTGTGGGTTCTTTCATGTCCTGTGGCCAAAAAAGCCCTCAGATACGGAACTGCAGGTGCCTGCAGTAAAAAGTTACAGGTATCTTTTGCTAGGGGAGGTGAATGCAGAGGGGATACAGGCAGGGCACCATCCACTCCATCCTCTCTTCCCTGGGTGATGTATCCAGGTCTACAGGTTGTTTGAGGGGAAGGAGAGAAAACCTCTGCTAACTTGTTAAAAATATCCTCCTGTGCACTGGCTTCCTTCAAGGCTGCTTTCCCCACCAGCAGTGCTCTCATGCCTGTTTTAGGGAGTCTCCTGGATAGAGTTCTGTAGGCTGGATGGGGAGCAGTGCAAAGACGAACTGGACTGAGCCTCAGCCCTACATGACTCAGACAAGGAAGAAATAAGACTGCATTAAGATAGCACTTTTATGTGAGGCAAAATGTCAGTGGGGAGCAAGACAGCTGGGGACCCTCAGAGAACGGAGGCAGCATCTCTGCTGGGATTCTGGAAAGTGTCAGGGAGATGCTGGCTTGTGAAAGTGAGGTGGGATTTGCAAGGTGGTGGAGGAGAGTGAGGGCATCCTGGCAGGAGGCACAGGAAAAGCGAAGGAGCTGCCGCTTGCGAGTCAGGGAGGACAGGACTGCAAGGAGCGAGGCCTGACCAGGAACTAGGAGAGGAGCCTTCAACAGGCAGGCAGGCTGGGCCTAGCTCCACCCTACTGAGCCCTCAGGCACTTCCTCCTGTGGAGGCCACCAGGAGAGCCGGTCTAGCCACCAGTGCGGTCTTGGCTTCAGGGCAGCTCAACCCAGCAGTGCCAGCTGCCAGGAGCTCCAGTTAGAAGCCACTACCCTCATTAGCTAGCATGGGATCAGCTGCTTTGAGTCTCAGAGCTCCGGATGTCTTAGAGGTTTGTAAATCACCAGATTAAAAAACTAATTGCAGTATTTACCCTAAGCCTGGCTCATTCCTGTCAATGACTGGTTTTGTTTCATTTCTGGTGGGGGCTGCAGAAACTGCAGAGAGGGGCTCAGTAGAATCCTGGGCAAACCTGAGCCTCAAGACGTGGTGGGTGCTCTGCCCTGGGAGAGCCAGGCTCTGACTTCCATGGTGGCTTCAGCTGTGTCTGCCTGGTCTTTGAGTGCCAGGCAATAACATTCACCCTCAAGTGCACTTTCCAGGAGCCTTTGGAGAAGGAGGGAAGAGCATTCGAGGGCACCAGTCAATTGGTTAGGGCCTGACTGGAGCACAGCTTCCCTCAGCCCTACCACACCCTGGGAGGAGGAGGAACAGGCTATAGGGTTGCTGAACAGAAGCGGTGAAGTGGCAAGGCTCAGAGGCCACTAGCTCACTGTAATCCAGCCCTGACCCTGGAGATGCTTACTGACCTAGGTGGCTTTTGGTCAGCATCTCAGCTCTGCCTCATGGTCCTCTACTCCCTCTAGCCCATCCCCACATGCTTCACTCTGGGTCTCCCTCCTGACTTCTCTATCTTCTGCAAACTCCTACAGCCTCCAAGTCTCCTCACAGCCTGGCTCCCTGCCTTTCTTGCTGCCCTGCCAAAAAGGGCTTTCCAAAACACACATTGGCTGCGCCACTCTCCTATTCCCCACTTTCAAGGGCTCCCATTGGCTGAAGAACAAAATTTCTCAGACTGACATCCCAGCTCCCCCACTCTTGAAGGGTTATGGCAAAGTACTTTTGGTGTGAGTTCTGGCTCTACTACTCATCAGCTGTGTGACCTTGGGCAAGGTGTTTAACTTCTCTGCACCTCAATTTCCTTGTCTGTAAAATGTGGATTTAGTCCCTAAATCCTGGTGAGGATTAAATGAGTTAGCACACGGAAAGCATTTAGCACAGCGCATGGCACATAGTAAGTGCTCAGTAAAATGTAGCTGGTATCTATTTCACACTACTCTGCCCCAACGGCTGCCTAATATTTTGACCACCCTTAACTATCTCAATGGCCTGAAGTTCTGTCAAGACTTCCCAGTACGGCTCTTAGTTATCTATTGTGTAGCAAATGACCACAAACTTAGCATCTTAAAACAATGAATACTTATTATCTCACAATTTCCGTGATCAGGGGTCTGAGCGTGGTTCTCACAAGGCTGCAATCCAGGTATCAGTCAAGGCTGTGGTTTTACCTGAGGCTCAGCTGGGGAAGGATCTGCTTCCAAGCTCATGTAGTTGTTGACAGAACTGTTTCTTGTGGCTGTAGGACCAAGGACCTCACTTTCTTGCTGGCTGCTGGAGGTCCTTGCAGGCTGTTAGCTGGAGGCTACCCGTGGTTCTCCAGGCTGCCTGAGCTCCTTGCCATGTGAGGTTCCCCAACATGGTTGCTTGCTTCCTCAAAGCCAGTAAGGGAGACAGAAGCTCTAGTAACAGCGTTACAGTATTGTGTAGATACTTCTGTCTCACTGGGTTCAGACTCCTTTTGAAGTCCCAGCCTCTACAAGGTGAGGGTTGAGTGTGGGTCAGGGTCAGGGTGTGATCTCAGGTCAGGCATGAGAATAGAGCTCCAGGGACATGCTAGAAAGGGACTGGGCTTTTGTTAGATTGGTAATGAGAACCAATCAGTCGGTTTTCAGAAGCCAGCACAGGCCTTTCCAGGAGCCACAGTGAGCCCAAAGCTATCAAGATCCTGGGTTCTTCTCATGAAATAAGGTAACTACACTTGGGGATGGAGATAATAGCATGAAGGGGACCCAGAGATTGTTTCTTATACTCAGCAAAGCCACTCTGCTTATCTGGGGTAAAGGCAGAAATTGCTATTTATTCAGGTGCTACTTAATCCTACTCCTCTTTTTGGCTCAGAGAAAGGAATGCACAATTCCTGCTAGACCAGGCCTTCATAAATGAAGGCTATGTCTGGGCTTGATCACCACTCCGAATGATGCGATTGCAGAATTTCTCTATGAGAAGGGGGTGGCTGGTCCAGTTTTCCCTGTGGCATGAAAAGAAGCACAGAGTGGGCAGAGCAGTGACCTGTTGGGCAGGGAGCAGAACTGAGTAAGTATTAAGGAGAGTCTGGGCCACATCTTGGACTCTGTTGGGGTGTATGTGTATGCCCATTATATTGTTGAAGAAATTGAGGCTGCGAGAGGCTAAGGGACCTGGGGAAGCTCACATAGTGAATCAGGAAGGACTGTTCCTACGGCTCCTGTCCTGCCTCACTCCTGTGCTCTGATGTCATAGTCTTTAAGCCCTGTATGTGTACTTTGCCTTTTTGTACCATATGTGTGAGGTGAGATTTGGCTGGGAGATCTGTGTGGCCCCAGGACTGAGGAGCATATTCTCCTTCCAGAATTGCAAGATATCTACGCTTTGGGGGAGGGGCTGGAAGCTTCAGGCCCCTGGTGGTTTGGAGGATGGTTTAATCTCCCAGCCCTTATTCCATGCAGGTAGAGGACAGAGCAGGATATGTTTTGGAGAGCCAATAGATGACACACCTGTTAGAAACAAGAGACAGTCCCTAGGCTGGACAGTCTGAGAGATTGTCTGCCCATCTCTGAGGAAGCTGAAACCCAAAGAGCCCAAGTCACACACCACACAGAGTGGGGCTGGGCTACAGCTTGAGGTTCTCTTTCCACTTCTGATGGTCTCTCTGGAGGTCTGGGAACCCAGGAGCACCCCCACGTCCCTGACTTCCACAGAAGGGTCTCCCTGTTGGCTGCTGAAGCCAAGGGAGAGCGTGCTCTGGGTAACACAAGGTCTGGTTAACAGAGAACTGTTGCTTAAGTCACAGATGAATTTAGAGCCCCACAAAATCCTGCTTCCCTGGAAGATAGTTAAACTCTGTGTAAGTGTCAGGGGCTCCTCAGCACTTAGAATGCCACCATCTGTGCCCTGGTGAGGCATGTAGTGCAGTGACGTGTTGGAGAGGAGCCAGCTTCCGTCTTCCTCTCAGGGCTACAGGCTGGGGTCTGGGTTATCTGCACTGGACAATGGGCACACATTCCATCTTGACAGATGTCCATACCAGCACCAGCCACTTCACATGCACACAAAGTCTGCAGTTGCATAATGGCTTTTCCGTGGAGCCAGAGGGAACTGGCTGGAAGCAGCAGGGGTGATTTAGGTGTGTCACAGGAGAATTTGCTTCTTTTTGCCAAAGACCCATCGGGAAGGGAGGAGAGGCAAACCCACCTTCCCAGGAGCCTAGTTCCCAAGGGCTGGGTGCTCCTTACTGCCAGGGAGGAGTCAACAGCCTCTTTGTCTTCCAGAGTGGGAGAGGGAGTTTGCCAAGGAGGGATGAGTTGCCTTTCAGACGCCTCTAACCAGGCTCCTGGAGGAGGAAACAGGATGAGATGAATTGTCCAGGAACAGGGAGGGTGGAGACTCTGCTTTGAGGGTTGGGGTGTGGATTGGTGACCAGAGCAGTTGTTTGAGAGCACTTCACCCCTGGGCACAGGGTGGTGCGCTGCAGGTTGCAGGGGGCAGGGAACCACGGGCCGTGCCATGCAGCCCTTCCTGGAAGCCCAGTCAGGAGCTGCATCGGCTGGGTCCTGATGGGCACAGAGGCTTGCTCCAGGCTGGAACGAGCAGCCTGTTGAAAGCCAGGGCAGGTGAATCCTGAGCCAAGATTCCTGCCTCCTACCCCATTGCAGGGCTCTCCCGAAACCAGGATAGGTTGAGTCCTGGCTCTGTGGTGATCTTGACCATGCCATTAGTTCAGCCTCTGCCCCTTCTGGACCTCAGTGTTCTCACCCATGGAATGAAGGTGTTTAAGGAAAGAAGGAGAGACAGAGGGCAGGGGGAAGAGAGAAGGGAGGTGGGTGATGAGTCTCCTTAGAAGAACCCAAATCCCTCGAGATATTTGTTGGTTCTTGTCTTTTGCCTGTTGGCAGTTTGGGGTGGGAGGGCATACCCTTGCTTATTAATGGAGTGTATCTGTTTTGGGACCCAGGGCTCTGAGTTGAGCATATGGGAGAAGGGGTGGTGGGTGGAGGGTGACTGAAAGTAGGGCTGAAGGCTACGCTGGAGCCATCCCTATCATCTCTGCCTGAATGTCTGACTTCAACAACCTCAAGGGCAATTTTGCAATGAATCTCAGGCACATGGCCTCAAGTGTCCAAATGTAGACACTTTAAGACAGTACCAGGACATGCTTTAAATTATGTATATTACAAGAATATTTACATATTAATTAACAAACTATTTTATTTTATTGGTGGGCTTATGCAACATTTTCAATTAAGAATTCAAGCTGGGTATGGCAGCTGACACCTGTAATTTTGTTTTGGAGGCTGAGATGGGGAAATTGCTTGAGGCCAGGAGTTCAAGACTAGCCTAGGCAATATGGCAAAATCCTGTCTCTGCAAAAAAATTTTTTTTAAATTAGCCAGGCACAGTAGCACACACCTGTATTCATAGCTACTTAAGAGGCTGAGGTAGGAGGACTGCTGAGGCTGCAGTGAGCTATGATTGCACCACTGCACTCTAGCCTAGGCAGCAGCGCAAGATCCCATAAAAAAAAATTTGTTTCAAATATAACATTCTTCCTAATTCATAATAGTAACATATATCCATGCACACTAAAACAAAAACCATTATATGGATTATTGGAAAATAGCATAAGCAGGCTGGGCATGGTGTCTCATGCTTGTAATCCCAGCACTTTGGGAGGCTGAGGCGGGCAGATCGCTTGAAACCAGCCTGGTCAACATGGTGAAAACCTATCTCTACAAAAAATGCAAAAATTAATTGGGTGTGGTGGTGTATGCCTGTAGTTCCAGCTACTTGGGGGGCTGAGGTGGGAGGATTGCTTGCTTGCTCTCAGGAGGTCAAGGCTGCAGTGAGTCAGGACTGTCCCATTACCGGTGATACTAACTTTGATCACTTGGCTAAGGTAGTATCTCCCAGATTTTTTTCACTTTAAAAGTGTATTTTCTTCCCTTTGTTATTTGTGGGGGGTTTTTGGTTTGTTTTTTGTTTTTTCAAGAAAGGGTCTCGCTCTGTTGCCCAGACTGTTCCTATCGGAAATGACACAACTGTCATTTCCAGCTATAATGTCATTACACAACTGTAATCCAGCACTTTGGGAGGCCGAGGCGGGCGGATCACAAGGTCAAGAGATTGAGACCATCCTGGCCAACATTGTGAAACCCTGTCTCTATTAAAAATACAAAAATTAGCTGGGCATGGTGGCACGCACCTGTAGTCCCAGCTACTCGGGAGGCCGAGGCAGGAGAATTGCTTGAACCTGGGAGGCAGAGGTCGCAGTGAGCAGATATCATACCACTGCACTCCAGCCTGGGCGACAGTGTGAGACTGTCTCAAAAAAATTTTTTTTAGTTGATTTTTGTTCGTTGATCTTGTGTTCTGCTACCTTGCTAGACTCACTTCTTATTTGGAGGATTTTTTAAAAAGATTGCTTGTGATTTTCTACATAGACAGTTGTATCATTTCTGATAGTAACAGTTTGATTTTTCCCTTCTCAATCTATTTGCTTTTATTTATTTTTCTTCTTTTATTGCAGTGGTTAGAAATTCCAGCACTATAATTATTTATTTATTTATTTTTGAGACATAGTCTCACTCTGTCACCCAGGCTAGAGTGCAGTGGCACAGTCCACTGTAATCCCAGCACTTTGGGGGGCTGAGATGGGCAGATCGCTTGAGATCAGCCTTGGCAACATTTTATTTATTTTTCTTCTTTTATTGCAGTGGTTAGAAATTCTAGTACTCTCTCTCTCTCTCTCTCTCTATATATATATATATATATATACACACATATATATTTTTTTATGTGGTGTTTATATGGTGAATTATATTGATTGTTCTTTAAATATTGAACCAGTCTTGTATACTTGGAATAAATCACACTTGGTCATGTTGCATAATTATTTTTATACATTGCTGTACTCAGTTTACTAATTTTTGTTGAGGATTTTGGTGTCTAAGTTCATGGGAGATGTTGATTTGTAGTTTTCTTTTCTTGTAATATTGCAGTCTTTTGTTGTTGTTGTTGAGACAGAGTCTCGCTCTGTTGCCCAGGCTGGAATGCAGTGAAACGATCTCAACTCACTGCAACCTCTGCTTCCTGGGTTCAAGCAATTCTTATGCCTCAGCTGGGATTACAGATGTGCCAGTAGCTGGGATTACAGATATGCACCATTACACCTGGCTAATTCTTGTATTTTTAGTAGAGACAGGGTTTTGCCATGCTGGACAGGTGGGTCTCGAATTCTTGGTCTTATGTGATCCACCTGCGTCAGCTTCCCAACGTGCTGGGATTATAGGCGTGAGCCACTGTGCCCAGCCTGCTGTCTGGTTTTTATATCAGGGTAATGCCAGTCTCATAAAGTGAGTTGGAAAGTATTCCCTCCCCTTCTATTATTCTGGAGGATGTTGTGTAAAGTTGGTGTTAAGTTAAAAAGAAAAATTTGGTAGAATTCTCCATTGAAACTACCTATGCCTGGATATTTCTTTTTTAGGAGTTTTAAAATTACAAATTCAATTTCTTCAAGGGTTATAGGACTATTCAGATTACCCATTACATCTTGGTTAAGTTTTAGTAGTTTATGATTTTGGAGGAATTGGTCCATTTCTTCAAGGGAGTACTTTTTTTTTTTTTTAAATACGCGTTTATTTATTGACTTTTCTTTAGTTTAAATACATGACGGGTACAACATCACTTGGATTCCATGTCCAATAGCCTTAGCAGGAAGATTGCTTTGGAATTTGGCACGAACCATGCCACTGTTTCCATGGGCCTTTTTGTCCAAATAGAATTCTGTTTCATCTCCGGCATAAACAGCTTCAATTTTAAGAAGAGCTGTGTGTTCCCTTTGGTTCCGGAGACCCCGTTTATAGCCAGCAAACACGGCCTTGGACCACAGCCTTCCAGACACATTTCCTTTTATAAGTCCTGTTACCAGCAGGCCTCCACAGGAGCCAAGATGGCGGGAAGAGCAAGGGAGTCAAAGTTATCAGCATAAAATTGTGGTATTTCATTTATGATACTGGTGATTCATGTTTTCTCTCTTTACCTTTGTGAGTCTTGTTAGGGGTTTATTGTCTTTTTAAAATTTTTCAAACAAGCAGGCTATGTTTCATTGATTTTTCTCTATTATTTTTTAATTTTTAAATTTCACTGATTTCTAATCTTATCTTTATTATTTCCTCCCTTCTGCCTGCTTTGGGTTTATTTTTCTTTTCTTTTTCTAAAGTTTCTTCAGATGGATGCTTACATTATTGATTCGAGATTTCTTCTCTTTTCTAATGTGAGCCTTCCTTCTCAATCATTTAACTGCATCCCACATATTTTGATATGTTATATTTTCATTTTAATTTAGTTCTATATATATATATGTGTATATGTGTGTATATATGTGTATATATGTGTATCTGTATGTGTGTAAATATACGTGTGTGTGTATATATATAAAATACATATATTTAAAAAAATATATTAAAAAATATATATTTTTAAGACAGGGTCTCACACTATCACCCTATCACCCAGGCTGGAGTACAGTGGTGCAATCTTGGCTCACTGCAACTTGCACCTCCTGGGCTCAAGTGATCCTCCCACCTCAGCCTCCTGATTAGCTGGGACTATAGGCATATGCCACCACACCTGGTTACTTTTTGTACTTTTTTTACATGCAACCCAGGATGGCTTTGAATGTGGCCCAATACAGATTCATAAACTTTCTTAAAACATTATGAGATTTTCTTGTGATTTTTTTTTAAGCTCATCAGCTATCATTAGTGCTAGTGTATTTTATGTGTGGCCCAAGACAATTATTCTTCTTCCAATGTGGCCCAGGGAAGCCAAAATATTAGACACCCCTGGATATGGTCTGTCTTGGTGCATGTACCATGAACACTTACAAATAATATATATTCTGCTCTTGTTAGGTGGAGTGTTCTATATATGTCAATTTGATTCTGTTGGTTGATTGTATGGTTCAGCTCTTTTATATTCTTGCTAAGTTTAACAAATGCTGAGAGTGGGGTGCTAAGGTTCCCAACTCTAATTGTGGGGTTTTCAATTTCTCCTTTCAGATCACTTACGTATTTTGAGGGTCTGTTATTTGGTATTTACACATTGAACATTGCCATATCTTTCTAGTGGACTGATTCTTTTATCATTATGTAATGGCCCTCTTTGCATCTAGCAATTTTCTTTGCTTTGAAGTCTACCTTATCTGACATTAATATACTTTTTATTGGGCTCAAAGTTTGCATGGTGTATTTTTTCCACCTTTATACTTTCAACGTATCTGTGTCTTTATATTTGAAGTGAATTTCTTGTATATAGTATATTGTTGTATCATCTTTAAACTCTACTCTGCCAATATCTGTTGCTTTATTGGTATATTTATATTAATTGATGATTTGCCATTTTCTCTTTGTTTCATCTATTTATCTGTATTAGTTCATTCTCACACTGCCGTAAAGAACTACCTGAGATTGGGTAATTTATGAAGAAAAGAGGTTTAATTGACTCACAGTTCCACAGGCTGTACAGGAAGAATGGCTGGGATGCTTCAGGAAACTGACAATCATGGCAGAAGGCAGAAGGCGAAGGGGAAGCAAGCAAATCTTACCACAGTGGAGCAGGAGAGAGAGAGCAAAGGGGAAGTGCTACACACTCTTAAACAAACAGATCTCAGGAGAACTCAATCACTATCATGAGAACAGCAAGGGGGAAATCCACCCCCATAATCCAATCACCTCCCATCAGGCCCCTGCCCCAATATTGGGAATTACAAAATTCGACATGAGATTTGTCTAGGAACACAGAGCCAAACCATATCATTCTCATTCTGTATTTCTCTTTTCTTTTTGTTTATTTGTATAAATTTATGGGGTATAAGTGCAGTTTTGTTACATGCATAAATTGCATAGCAGTCAAGTCAGGGCTTTCAGGGTAGCCATTAGGGTAATCATAACTCAAATAACATACATTGCACCAATTAAGTAATCTGTCATCATCAATCCCCCTCCTACTCCTTCACCCTTCTGAGTCTCCATAATCTATCATTCTCCTCTCTACATCCATATGTACACATATTTAGCTCCGACTGCTGAGTGAAAACATACAATATTTGTTTTTCTATGTCTGACTTGTTTCGCTTAAGATAATGACCTCCAGTTCTATCCAAGTTACTGCAAAAGACATGGTTTTATTCTTTTTTAAACGGTGAATACTATTCTGTTGTGTATATACACCACATTTTCTTTATCCAATCATCTGTTGATGGATATTTTGGTTGATTCCATACTCGCTATTGTGAATAGTGCTGCAATAAATATATGAGTACAGGTATCTTTTTGATGTATTGATTCCTATTTTTTTCTTTTTAAGACAGGATCTTGCTCTGTTGCCCAGGCTGGAGTATGGTAGCTTGATCATAGCTCTCTGCAGCCTCAACCTCCCAGGCTCAAGAGATCCTCCTGCTTCAGCCTCCCAAGTAGCTGGGACTACAGGTGCACCATACCTGGCAAATTTTTTAATTTTTATTTTTAATAGAGACAAGGTCTAACTATGTTGCCCAGGTTGGTCTCAAACTCCTGGGCTCAAGCAGTCCTCCAACTTTGGCCTCCCGAAGTGCTAACATTATAGGCATGAGTCACTGTGGCAGGCCTGACGGGTTGATTTCTTTTCCTTTGGGTAGATACCCAGCAGTGGGATTGCTGGATCAGATGGTAGTTCTATTTTTAGTTTTTTGAGAAATCTCTATACTGTTTTCTACAGAGACTGTGCTAATTTTCATTCCCACCAACAGCATATAAGAGTTCCCTTTTCTCTGCATCCTTGACAACATCTGTTATTTTTTGACTTTTTACTAATAGCGATTCTGACTGAGGTAAGATGATATCCCATTGTGGTTTTAATTTGTATTTCTCTGATGATTAGTGATGTTGAGCATTTTTTCACACACCTGCTGGTCTTTTGTATGTCTTCTTTTAAAAAATGAATTTTCATGGGGCTGGGCGCGGTGGCTTATGCCTGTAATCCCAGCACTTTGGGAGGTGGAGGCGGGCAGATCATGGTGTCAGGAGATTGAGACCATCCTGGCTAACATGGTGAAACCCCATCTCTACTAAAAAGACAAAAAATTAGCTGGGCATGGTGGCAGATACCTGTAGTCCCAGTTACTTGGGAGGCTGAGACAGGAGAATGGCGTGAAACTGGAAGGCAGAGCTTGCAGTGAGCTGAGATCACACCACTGCATTTCAGCCTGGGCGACAGAGCAAGACTCCGTCTCAAAAAAAAAAAAAAAAAAAAAAAGACTATTCATATCCTTTGCACACTTTTGGAGGGTACACAGTAGGTGTATATATTTATGGGATACATGAGATGTTTTGATACAGGCATACAGTGCGTAATAATCATATCATATAAAATGGGATACCCGTTCCCTTAAGCATTTATCCTTTGTGTTATAAACAATCCAATTATACTCTTTTAGTTATTTTAAAATGTACAACTATTATTGACTATAGTCACCCTGTTATGCTATCAAATACTAGGTCTTATTCATTATTTCTAACTACTATTTTTGTACCCATTAACCATCCCCACTTCTCCTCCCTACCCTCCACTATTCTTCTCAACCTCTGGTAACCATGCTTCTGCTCTCTATCTCCAAGAGTTCAATTGTTTTGATTTTTAGGTCCCACAAATAAGTGACAACATGTGATGTTTGTCTTTCTTGGCTTGGCTTATTTCACTTAGCATAATGACCCTCAGTTCCATCCATGCTGTTGCAAATGACAAGATCTCGTTCTTTTTTATGGCTGAATAGTACTCCATTGTGCGTAAGTACCGCATTTTCTTTATCCATTCATCTGTTGATGGATATTTTGGTTGCTTCTGAATCTTGGCTATTGTAAAGAGAGCTGCAACAAACATGGGACTGCAGATGTCTCTTTGATATACTGATTTCCTTTCTATTGGGTATATACGCAGCAGTGAGATTGTTGGATCATATGTATCTTTATTTGTAGTTTTTTGTGGAACCTCCAAACTGTTCTCCATAGTGGTTGTACTAATTTACATTCCTACCTACAGTGTATGAGAGATTTGTGCACCTTTAAAAAAATTGTTTTGTTTTGAAACAGTTTTTCTCTGTTGCCCAGGCTGGAGTACAGTGGCATGATCTCAACTCACTGCAACCTCCGCCTGCTAGGTTCAAGCAATTCTCATGCTTCAGCCTCCCAAGAAGCTGGGATTACAGGCATGCACCACCACATCCACCTAATTTTCATATTTTTTAGTAGAGAGAGGGTTTCACCATGTTGGCCAGGCTGGCCTTGTACTCCTGGCTTTAAGCAATCCACCCAGTTTGGCTTCCCAAAATGCTGGGATTACAAGCATGAACCACTGCTCCCGGTGAAAAACATTTTTTTTTTTTTTTTTGAGACAAGATCTCGCTCGTCAGAGACTAGAGCACAGTGACATGATCACGGCTCACTGCAGCCTTGACCTCCTGAGCTCAAGCAATCCTGTCTCAGCCTCTGAAGTAACTGGGGCTATAGGCACATGCCACCATGCTCAGCTAATGTTTAAATTTTTTGTTGAAACAGGTTCTCACTATGTTGCCTAGGCTGGTATCAAACTCCTGAGCTCAAGCAATCCTCCTGCCTCGGACTCCCAAGTAGCTAAGACTAAAGGAATGCATCACCACACCTGGCTATGTATTATCTTTTTGATGTGCTATTGGATTCAGTTGGCTAGTGTTTTCTTGAGGAGTTTTACATCTATGTTCATTAGGGATATTGATCTGTGTAGTTTTCTTTTTTGTTGTTTTTGTTGTGTCCTTGTCTGGATTTGGTATCAGGGAGATACTGGCCTCATACAATGAGTTAGGAAGAATTCCCTCCTTCTCAGTTTTTGGGAACAGTTTCTAGAGGATTGATATTAGTTCTTTGTACGTTTGGTAGAATTTGGCTGTTAATCCATCTGGTCCTGGGCTTTGCTTTGTTGGAAGATTTTTTAAATTACTGATTCAATCTTGCTACTTGTTATTGGTCTGTTCAAGGTTTCTATTTCTCCTAGTTCAATCAGGAAGATTGTATGTTTCCAGGAATTTATCCATACCCTATAGATTTTCTAGTTAGTGAGCATATAATTGTTCGTAATAGTCTGTGACTTTTTGTATTTCTGTGGGATCAGTTGTAATATTTCCTTTCTCAGTTCTGATCTTGTTTATTTGAATTTTTTCTCTTCTCTTCTTTTTCTTCATTAGCCTGGCTGGCAGTTTATTCATTTTGTTTATCTTTCTGGAGAACCAACTTTTTTTTTTTTTTTTTTTTTTAAATACAGATGGGATTTTGCTATGTTGGCCAGGCTAGTCTCTCAAACTCTTGGCCTTAAGCAATCCTCTTTCCTTGGCCTTCCAAAGTTCTAAGATTACAGGCATGAGCTACCATGCCCAGCCCAAAGTCTTCTTATGCTTATGTTGTTTTGTGTCCAGAGATTTTTAGTTGTAAGACAGAGGACCAGGGAGAATTGGACAACTCATTTGGGTGGAACTGGGGAACTGTATAGTTGTTTTAAAATGAAGCATTATTAGTGTAAACAAGTCTCAAACACTCTTCTCCAAAGTAACTTGTTGCTTGGTAAAATGATCTGTAAGGTACTTAAACATTACCTGAGCAAAATCTGAAAAGCACACATTCCTCTCAGCAGATTCAATTCCGGTGACACGAATCTTAGTAGAATATGCAAAAATGAGCTAACTATAACATATAACTCTAAAAAGGAACTTCTTATTTTCAGTTAGACAAAAGGTGAATCCATGCAGTATTTGTGAAAACTAGATCCAAGTCACAGTGTTCTTAAGAGTTACTATTGTAAGTTAAAGCAGATTAAAACAAATCCAAACAGTATTTGTCCAAGTTAAGATGAATCTAACCAGTTTTTGGTATCTGAATCTTGAACCTGGACCTTGGAACTGGACTTAGACTTTGAGCATTGTCCTAGTCCTTATGAATCTTGGATCTGGATTCAGATATTTTCTTTGGACTTAGAAATTGGATCAGTATCTTTAATTTTGAAGCTGGGGATCTTGGACCTAGACCTCTGATCTGATCATGACCTGAATTTGGTTCTGTACCTTGAAACTGGACATGAGATCTTGACTTGTCCTTGAACTTCAATCTCTAAACTCAAAGTTGAACCTCAGGCCTAAACATCAGACCTAAACCTGGGCATGACTATCGATATGGATATTGGACCTGGACTTTGTACCTCTGCAATGGACCCTGACTTTGGATCAGTAACTGAGTCCTGGACCTGAACTTTGTACTGGAAATATGGACCTCATTGGTCTTAGGCCAGCATCTTGAATCAGGACCTGATTGTTGGATCTGGATCTTGTATCTGGACTTCAGACTTTGAACTGGTCCCAAATCTTAGGCCTTGGCCTAGACTATGTATATGGTTTTAGACCTTGGACTGAACATAAGCTCTCAACTTAGATTTGAATTTTTCTTTTTTTTTTTTGAGACAGAGTCTCGCTCTGTCGCCCAGGCTGGAGTGCAGTGGCCGGATCTCAGCTCACTGCAAGCTCCGCCTCCCGGGTTCACACCATTCTCCTGCCTCAGCCTCCCGAGTAGCTGGGACTACAGGCGCCCGCCGCCTCACCCGGCTAGTTTTTTGTATTTTTTAGTAGAGACGGGGTTTCACCGTGTTAGCCAGGATGGTCTCGATCTCCTGACCTCGTGATCCGCCTGTCTCGGCCTCCCAAAGTGCTGGGATTACAGGCTTGAGCCACCGCGCCCGGCAGATTTGAATTTTTCTATGAGCTGGGACTTGATTTTAGATCTCATTCTTGGTCATGAACCTGGATTTGGGACTTGAATCTTGGACACTGACATTTGACCTTGGGATCTTTGAGCTCAGACATGAGCATGATCTTGCTTAAAACTTGGTGCTAGAGCTTGATCTTCAACCAAGACTGTGGACCTGAGCCTTAGACCTGGACTTAGACCCTGACTTTGATCTCGTCTCAGATGTTGAATGAACTTGGATTTATAATGTGGATTTGAACTGGACCTGAGTCTTAGATTAAGACTGGGAACCTAGAGCTGTATCTTGGATCTTAGATCTGGACTTCTAACCTTGGATTTGGACCTCAGATCTGAAATTCTGACCTGGACCTGGAACTGACCTAGGATATGAATTTTGGATTTGGAATTTAGTCATGGATTTTTTTCAGGTCCTTGGATTTGCCAGGTCCTGGATCTTGGACCTGAGTCTAGATCTAACATTTACATATTAATTTAAACCTAGACCAGAACCTGAGGTTTAGACCTTGTCCTTGCCCTTCTACAGTAAACCCGGGCCTTAGATGTGGAACTGGACTTGGATCTTGGAAATCAGTCTTGCGCCTTGACCAGAACCTCAGACCTGAACCTTGAACCTTGGTTTTGAACTTAGACCTTGGATCTAAAGTTTGGACCTTGACCTCAGACTTTGACGTTTATTTGCTTCTTTGTCCTGAACTTATACCTGGAAATTAGACCTGGATATAGACCTTTGGGCTGGATCTTGGACCTTGTTTTGATCTAGACATTGGACCTGGGTTTAAACATGGAAATTGGACTTGCACATGGATGATGGGCCTGTACATGTATCTGGGCCTTATACCAGGACAGGAACCTTGGACCCCTGCATTAAGCCTGCATTTGAATCTGGACCTCCAACTTGGAACTGGACTTGGGCTTAGGACTTCAAAGTCAACCTTGAAACTTGGACCTAAACTCAGCACTGGACCTTAGAATAGGACCTTGACCAGAACCTGACATGGCTCTGGATATGGCTTACAGAACTTCAATGTGGACCTTGGACTTGGACCTCACACCTAGAACTTCAACTTGGATCTAGACTGTGAGCCAGGACTTTGAACTCTGGATGTGACTTTGCATTGGACATTAGGCCAGACCTTATACACGAGAAATTGGACATGGATCTAGACCTTTTATTTTGACTCTGGACCATGACTTTGATGTTGGAGCTAAAGTTTGAACTTTGATTCCGATTCTGAACTTGTGTTCTTTTTTATTGAGCAAGTACGCCTGATTTTATTTAATTTTCAGTAAGAACATACTTTTGAGAAGAATGTATGAGACTGGGCTTGTTTATAAATTTTGGGAAACTGCTTGTTTTCACACTTACCTGATTCATCTTAATTGGCTCTAACTTGAATAAGAAAGTACTTTTGATAATAATATTAGTATGTGATAATAGGCTTTTTCACACAAATATTGTTTAGATTCACTTTAACTCACTCTAACTTGCAATAGGAACTTTTGTGCACTCTATGTGATTATTAGCTGATTTTCACAAATGCTGCTAGAATTCAACAGTGTAATTGAGAGGAATGAGTTTTTTTAAATTTTAGATTTTTTGCTTAGAAATGCTTATGTTCATTATTATTTTTTCTACAAAGCAATAGGAAAGTCCATGTTTTGAGGTCTAGGTTCAAGGTCCAAAATCCATTTCTAAAGTCCAAAACCTAGATCCAATACCCTGGATCCAATGGTCTAGATCCACATCCAAAGTTCAGGTTCCAGGCCCAAGATTAGGTCTAATATGAGTTCAAAGAAACGTCCAAGATCCAGGTCCAAAATTCTTAACCAGGTTTGAGGTCTAGGTGTAAGTTCTAGGCGCAATGTCCAGGTCCAATGCCAAAGTCTAGGTCCAGGTCCAAAATTCAGTTTCATGGTCTAAGTTAAGAGCAAAGTTTCATGCCGTAGGTCAGGTCCTAAGTGCATTCCAAAGCAAGGTCCAAGATCCAGATCCAAGATTCATATTCAGGCCTGAGATCCAGGTTTAAGGTCCAGTTTTTAAAGTCCAGGTCCATGGCCAGGTCCAATGATCTGGGCAAATCCCAGTCTAAAGTGAAAGTATAAAGTCCAGATATCAAGTACAAGTTTATGTCTGAGGTTCAGGTCAAGACCTATAGTACAGGTTCAAATTCCAAGTCAATTGTTTCAGGTCTAATACCCAGGTCTAGGTCTAAAGTCAGGTTTGAGGTCCTGGATAAATCTAAGCATAGCTTGAGGTCCAACATCCAAGTCAAGTGTCGTGGTGGTTGGAGATTTTATGTTCACTTCCAAGACCTTCATTAAAGGTCAGTTCAGGTTTATGTCCAAGGTCCAGATTTGATGCTCTAGTCCAGTTTTTAGGTAAAATGTTCACAGTTTATCCTTGGGGTCCAGGTTCAATGTTTATGTCTGAGGTCCGTATCCAAGATTTAAAGTCCAGGACCATGTCCTAATTCTAGTTTCAAAGTTTTATTTCAAGGTTCAAGACTAGTATGTAGATAGTCACCTATTTTATCATTTACTACAGTAAAATATACACAAATCTATTATAAAAAGTTAAAATTTATCAAAACTTACACACACAGACTGCACATGTTGCTATTCACAGTAAAGATAAATTCAAACGTAAAGATGCAATATTAAATCATAACTGCATAAAATTAACTGTGATACACACTGTACTACTGTAATAATTTTGTAACCACCTCCTGTTGCTGTTGCAGTGAGCTCAAGTGTTGTGAGTATCTGCTTAAAACACTGTGTGATGCTAAGCCTCTAACACGAAGAATTCAACCCTCCAGTAAATTGCATTTCGCAGTAAAAAGTGATTGCAGTTCTCCTGTATTTTTCATCGCGTTTAGTGCAACATCGTAAACTTTGAATAACACCATGGGAAACATACAAAGCACCACTAATGATGCTGGAAGTACTCCTAAAAAGCAGAGAAAAGGCATGACATTACAAGAAAAAGTTGAATTGAAAAAGTTGAAAAACATGTACCATGGATTGAGGTCTGCAGTGGTGGCTGCCCACCGTTTTAAAGTAAATGAATACTGTGTAAGGACTATTGTAAAAATAGTGAAGTCATCGTGCTAGCTGTGCCAACAGGTGTGAAAACCTTAGACTTACTGTGAAATAGGTTTTTATCTCGTGTTGAAAATGCAGCTCTTATGTAGGTGCAGGATTGCTGTAAAAAGGCATGTCCTATAGACTCTAACATGATTCAAGAAAAAGCAAAGTCATTATATGACAACTTAAAGCAAAAGGAAGGATCTAAAGCCTGAGAATTTAATGACAGAAAAGGATGATTTGATAAAGGAAGGATCTCAAGCCTGAGAATTTAATGACAGAAAAGGATGATTTGATAATTTTAGAAAGAGACTTGGCCTTAAAAATGTCAAAATAACAGGAGAAGCAGCTTTTGCCAACTTAGAGGCAGCAGAGAACTTCCCAGGCACCATCAAGAAAAGCACTGAGGAGAAAGGATACCTGCCTGAATAGGTTTTTATGCAGATGAAAGTACTCTATTCTGTAAAAACAAAAAGTGCTACAAGGGACATTTATTAGTAAGAAAGAGAAGCGGGCACCAGGATTTAGGGCAGGAAGGGATAGGCTAATGCTACTGTTTTGTGCAAATGCAGTCGGGTTTATGATTAGGAGTGCCCTTATCTATAAAGCTGCTAACCCTAGAGCTTTGAAGGGAAAAGATACACTCCAACTGCCAGTTTTTTGATTGTACAACAAGAAGGCCTGGACAATGAGAACACTTTTTCTGGATTGATTCCATTGATGCTTTGTCCCTGAAAGTCAGGAAGTTCCTTGCCATTAAGAGACTGCATTTTAAAGTTATTTCACTATCAGACAATGCTCCTTGGCCACCTCTGGGTGAACCCATGAGTTCAACAGTGAAGATATCAAAGTGGTCTACTTGCCCCCAAACACAGTGTCTCAAATTCAGCTTCTAGATGAGATGAGCATAAGGACAACTAAGTTGCATTACATATAGTATTCTAAGGGAAGGATTGTCAATGCTGTGGAAGAGAACCTCAAGAAAATCTGGACAGACTAATTACACCATTGAAGATGTCATTGTTGTTATAGTAAAAGCTGTGAAAGCTATCAAGCCCAAAACAATAAATTCCTGCTACAGAAATCTGTGTCAGATGTGCATGACTTCACGGAATTTATGACAAAGTCAATCAAGGAAATCATTAAAGAGACTGTGGATATGGCAAGAAGGTGGAGGATGAAGAGTTTAAAGATATGGATGTTGGAGAAATTCAAGAGCTAACAGACACTACACTACAGGAATCAACAGAAGACGACTAATGAAGATGAATGCTTCTGAACCAGTGTCAGATGATGAGGAAGAAGACATAGAAGAAGCAGTGCCAGAAAACAAATTGACATTAGACTATCTGACAGAAGGATTTTGATTAAACAAGATGGCATTTGACTTATTTGATGACATAGACCCTTCTATGATGGGGCACTAAAACCAAAGCAAACGATGGAAGAATTGGTACCATATAGAAACATCTTTAGAGAAATGAAAAAGCAAAAATGTTGGACAGAAATTCTAATGTATTTCCACAAAGTTACACCAAGTGTGCTTGTCTCCACCATCTCTCCTTCCACCTCCTCTACCCCTGCTACCCTTGAGACAGCAAGACCAACCACTCCTCTTCCTCCTTCTTCTCAGCCTACTCAACCTGAAGACGACAAGGATGAAGATCTTCCTGATGATCCACTTCCACTTAATGAGTATTAAATATATTTTCTCTTCCTTGTGATTTTCTTAATAACATTTTCCTCTAGCTTACTGTATTATAAAAATACAGTATATAATACATGTAACATACAGAATATGTGTTAATCAACTGTTTACGTTATTGGCAAGTCTTCCAGTCAACAGTAGGCTATTAGTAGCTAAGTTTTGGGGCAGTCAAAAGTTATACATGGAGTTTCAACTATGCAAGTGGTTGGCGTCCCTAACCTCCACATTGTTCAAGGGTCAGCTGTATGCCATTCCAAAGAAGGCTTAACCTGGTGTTTTATCAGTAACTTCATCCCTTCAAAATCCTGAATCTCTGCATGATGGATGTTTGTTCTTGTAGTTCTGTCATTGTTTTGTTTCAATATTCCACAACCTAAGGTCTGAATTGTAGGATTATCTACAACCATCAAACTCTGTACAACAGTGATGTAAAGGAAGAGGGGATGAGGAAAATAAACTGTATCATTATATATTAATACATGGCCCCCTAGGAAGAAAATGTGGTAGGTTCAGTGTCTGTTTCTGTAATGGCCATAGTTTTCATTTACGGATTTCTTCTTCTAGCATCCATTCCATGTTCTTATGGCCTTAGCCAGTCTTTTACATGGATTTTGACCTGTGGGGTAGTTCAGCCTTCATCCTGAGGGAGCTGAACCCTTACTGCATTGCTTGTATAGAGTTACTGTAGTCTTCTGTGAACTTTTACACTGTACGTGGTGGCCCTGAAGGGTCCATAGGAATTACCTGGGTTTTAGGAATAGCCTCTTCCCCCATTGTGCAGCATAAACCTTATTTACTGTATTACGTTATTTACCATGCTTCCATTGATTTTGTTAAATAAATGTTTCTCAATTTGTTGTAAGCCCTTTGGCCACTCTTCAGAGACTCTGAATGATTATATTTGCTAATCTTGACCAGTCTAATGGATGTTTCTCTGTGGGAGTTGTTTTCCAAGTTCCTCAGACTGGCATTCTATTGTAAGGTTCTATACTGCATGCTAAGTGGTATAATATCACCAGAAAGTATACTGTGATAAATTAAATATACTATAAACCACAAAGCGTACATAAAATAACACAACAATGAGCTAACCAAGGAGATAATGATTGAACCATAAAAATGCTTAATCTAAAAATGTAGAAAAAGAAGAAAAGAGAAACAAGGCACAGATGAAACAAATAGAAGCCCAACTATATAATCACATTAAATGTAAATTAAGCAGCTCAGTTAGAAGGCAGAGATTGCCCAACTGGATTAATTAAAAAAAAAAAATCTACCTACAAAAGACTTCTTTAAATGTAAGGACAAAAATAGGTTTAAAGTTAAAAGATGGAAAAAGATATACCATGCTAAATAACTGAAGTCGTATCCGATGAATTTGAGTTCAGAGCAAAGACTAATAGCAGGAATAAGGAAGATCTTTTTTTTAATGACAAAGAGGTCAAATGATTCTAAGTATTTATACTCCTAATAATAGAGCTTCAAAATGAATGAAGCAAAAACTGAGAGAACTGCAAAGAGAAATAGACAAATCCACAATAGAAATTGTAACTGTATTAGTTTTCTAATTGCTGCAGAAACGAATTGCCACAAACTTAGTGGCTTCAAACAACATATATTTACTGATCTTATAACGTTCTTTAAGTCAGAAGTATGATACAGGTCTCTCTGGGTTAAAATGAAAGTTTTCTGGGCCTCATTGCCTTCTGGAGACTCTGGGGGAGAATCTATTTCCTTGTCTTTCCCAGTTTATAGAGGCCATTAGTATTCCTTGGCTCATGCTCCCCTTCATCCATCTTCAAAGCCAGCAATGTTGCATTTCTCTGACCTTTTCCTCTGACCACATCTGAGAAGGGTTCTTCTCAGAGCTCACGTGATTATACTGGTCCCACCTGGATAATCCAGGATAATCTCCCTATCTCAAGGTCTGTAACCTTAATGACATCTGCAAAGTCACTTTTGTCATGTAAAGTAATACATTCAAAAGTTCTGGGAAGCAGGGCATGGGCATGTTTGGAGGCTATTATTCCATTCTATCCCAGCATTCTTCTCTCAATAAAAGAAATGAACAGGGATATAGAAGACTTGAAAAACATTGTCAAACAACTTGATGTAATTCATATTAATAGAGCATTCCACCCCCAAACAGTAGAAATACAT
This sequence comes from Papio anubis, assembly GCF_008728515.1. Lineage (NCBI taxonomy): Eukaryota > Metazoa > Chordata > Mammalia > Primates > Cercopithecidae > Papio > Papio anubis. Next base: position 98,197,708 of record NC_044977.1, read on the forward strand.
ATTTTTTACTAGTGCACATGAAATATTTACCAAGATCTACCACACTATGCTATAAAACAAGTCCAGACAAATTCAGAATAATTTAAATCATACAAAGAATATTCTTTGACCACATTGGAATTTAAAACAAACAACAAAAAGATGTCTTAAAAATATCAAATATTTGGAACCTAGGAACCTAAATAGACCATGGGAAAAGAAGAAATTATAAAGAAAATTATAAAATAGTTTGAACTAAATGAAAATGAAAGCACAATATATCAAAATGTGTCAGATACAGCTAAAGCAGTATTTAGGGAGAAATTTATATCACTAAAATACCTAAATTCATTAATTTGAAAGTCTCAAATAAATGACTTGAGATATCATATTAACAACCTAAAAGAAGAAAAAAATTAAACTTTAAGCAGAAAAAAAGAAAATAAAATGTCTGAGAAGAAACAAATGAAATATAAGTCAGGAAATAAGTAATGAAAATCAATAAAACCAAAAGCTGGTTCTTTGGGAAGATCAATAAAATTAATAATTTTCTAACCAGATTTTAAAAAGTTAGCAGATAACAAATTACCAACATCAGGAATAAAAGAAGTGACATTGCTGCAAATTCTACTGATCAATGTAATTCAGCTTATTAACAGACTAGCCAAAAGCAAACATATGATCACTTCAATTAATTCAGAAAATAAACTATATTAGTTTCCTAGTGCTGTTGTAACAAAGTTCCACAAACTGAGTGGCTTAAATTTATTCTTTTATAGTTCTGGAAGGTGGAAATCTGAAATCAAGGTGTCAGCAGGGCCATTCTTTCTTTGAAGGCTCTTGGTGAGAATTTATTCCATTCCTTTTTCTGGACTTCTGTTGATGTCCACAATCCTTGACATTTCTTGGCTTGTAGATGCATTGCCTCAGTCTCTGCCTCTGTAGTCATATGGCTTGTGTTTCTCTTCTTTCTTTTTAAGATCTGTTTTTAAAACATTTTAATTTAAAATTTATTTTAGATTCATGGGATATATGTGCATGTTTGTTACATGGATATATTGTGTAATAATGGGGATTGGGCTCCTAGTGTACCTATTACCTAAATATTGACCATTGTACCCAATACATTATTTTTCAACCCTCATCGCCCTCTTAACTTCCCCCATTTGGAGTCCCCAAAAGGGGACTATTTAGTCTTTTACTCTAGAATCTATTTGTAAAGTCTATTCTCTTCATGTGCACCCATTGTTTAATTCTCACTTATAACTGAGAACATGCAATATTTGATTTTCTGTTCCAGGGTTAGTTCACTTAGGATAATGGCATTCAGCTCCATTTATATTGCTACAAAGGACATGATTTTATTCTTTTTTATGGCTGCACAGTATTCCATAGTGTATATACACTAAATTTTCTTTATCCAATAAACTGTTGACGGATAGGTTGGTTCTGACTTTGCTATCGTGAATAGTGCTGTGATAAACATTTTATAAGGACATGAGTCATACCTGACTAGGGTCCACCCTCACTAGTATGATCATATCTTAACTTGATTACATCTTCAAATACCCTATTTCCAAATAAGATCTCTCTCACGGGTATTGGGTGTTAGCACTTCAACGTATCTTTCTGTGGAACACAATTTAATCCACAAAAAAAGCATATGACAAAATCAAACGTTCAAGCCTTCTAAAAATTATTAGGCAACTAAGAATAGAAGGGAAGTTCCTCAATCTGATGAAAAGCATCACATATATCCCATAGCTAACCTTATACTTAATGATGCAAGGCTGAATGCTTTCCCTTTAAGATTAGGAAGAAAGTGATGATGTGTTCTCTCACCACTTCTATTCAACATTGTATTGGGGAACCCAGCCAGTGCCATAAGATGAGAAAAAATAAAAGAAATCTAGATTGGAAAGAAAAAAATTAAGCTGTTTTTGTTTGTCTATAAAGAAAATACTACAGAATCTACTTAAGAAGCTATAAGAGTTAATTAACGAGACTTATAAGGTTGTAGGATGGAAATAATTATACAAAGCAATATTTCTACATACCAGTATATAATGTTGTTATATACTAGTAATGAACAATTGGAGATTAAAATGTGAAAAAGACTGAGAATAGCTAAAACAACCTTGAAAAAGAATAACAAAGTGGGAGGATTAACACTACCTACTCTCAAGACTTCTTCTAAGTTATAGTAATCAAAACAGTGTAGTATAGAAAAAGAGTCGAATACATCAGTGGGAGAGAATAGAGTGTTCAGAAATAGGCACACATAGTCAATTCTTGACAAAGGAACAAGGAAATTTAATGGAGAAAGGGTAGCCTTTTAAACAAATGTTGCTGGCAAAATTGAACATCCATGTGCGATCAAAAAATAGAAGAAAACCTACCATCTATTTCCCCCATCTTATTAAAAAATTAACTCAAAATGGATCATAGACTTAAAATGTAAAATATAGAGCTATAACATTTAGATGAAAACATAGGAGAAAATCTGGTAACCTTGGGCAAGTTGCTTAGCCAACACCAAAGTATCATCTGTAAAAGAAAAAATTAATAAATTGGACTTCAGCAAAATTAGAACTTACATTCTTCTAAAGATACTGTAAACAGAATGAAAATCAAGTCAAAGACTTAGAGAAAATATTTGCAAATCACATGTCTATTAAAGGACTTGTATCCAGAATTTATAAAGAACTCTTAAAACTCAGAAAACAAACAACCCAATAAAAATGACAAAATATTTGAATAGATACTTTACCAAATAACGTATACATATTAAGCATGAAGAGATGCTGATATGATTTGGCTCTGTGCCCCTACCCACCCCATGCTGTTCTCATGACAGTGAGTGAGTTCTCACAAGATCTGATGATTTCATAAGGGGCTCTTACCCCTACACATGCTCTCTCTTGCCTGCTGCCATGTAAAACACACCTGTTACCCCTTCCACCACGATTGTAAGTTTCCTGAGGCCTCCTCAGCCATGCAGACCTGTGAGTCAATTAACCCTCTTTCCTTTATAAATTACTCAGTCTCAGGTAGTATTGCAGTGTGAGAACAGACTAATACAGTAAATTGCTGGCACAGAGAGTGGAGTACTACTATAAAGATACTTGAAAAGTTAGCAGTGACTTTGGGACTATGGAATAGGCAGAGGTAGGAACAGTTCGAAGGGCTCAGAAAAAGACAGAGAGATATGGGGAAGTTTGGAACTTCCTAGAGACTTACGATTTTTGGCCAAAATGCTGATAGTGATATGGACTATGAGGTCCAGGCTGAGGTGGCATCAGATGGAGATGAGGAACTTATTGGGAACTGGAGCAAATGTCACTCTTGCTGTGCTTTAGCAGAGACTGACGGCATTTTGCCCCTGCCCTAGAGATCTGTAGAACTTTGAACTTTAAAGAGATGATCTGAAATTGGAACTTGTGTTTAAAAGGGATAGAGAACATAAAATTGGAAAATTTGCAGCCTGACAATGCAAAAGAAAAGAAAAACCCATTTACGGGGGAGAAATTCAAGCTGGCTGCAGAAATTTGAGTAAGTGATGAGAAGCCGAATGTTAATCACCAAGACAATGGAGAAAATGTCTCCAGGGTATGTCAGAGATCTTGACATCAGCCCCTCCCATAACAGGCCCAGAGGCTAGGAGAAAAAATTGATTTCATGGACAGGGCCCGGGGCCCCCCTGCTCTGCGTAGCCTCAGGACTTGGTGCCCTGTGTGCCAGTTACTCCAGCTCCAGCTGTTACTAAAAGGGGTCAATGTATGGCTTGGGCCATCACTTCAGAGGGTGCAAGCCCCAAGTCTTGGTGGCTTCCATGTAGTCTTGGGTCTGTGGGTGCATAGAAGTCAAGAACTGAAGTTTGGGAACCTCTGCCTAGATTTCAGAGGATGTACAGAAGTGTGTGGATGTCCAGGCAGAAGTGTGTGGATGTGCAGTGGTGGAGCCCTCATGGAGGACCTCTGCTGGGTAGTGTGGAAGGGAAATGTGGGGTTGAAGCCCCAAACAGAGTCCTCCTGGGGCACTGCCTAGTGGGGCTGTGAGAAGAGTGCCACAGTCCTCCAGCTCCCAGAATGGTAGATCCACTGACAGCTTGCAATGTGTGCCCAGAAGAGCCACAGGCACTCAATGCCAGCCTGCAAAGGAGTTGCTGAAGTCCATAGGAGCCCACCCCTTGCATCAGTGTTCCCTGGATGTGATACATGAAGACAAAGGAGATCCTTTTGGTGGTTTAAGATTTAAGGACTGCCCTGCTGGATTTGGGGCTTGCATGGAGCCTATAGCCCATTTGCTTTGGCCAATTTCTTCCATTTGGAATGGGTGTACCTACCCAATGCCTTTACCCCCATTGTATCTCAGAAGGAACGAAATTGTTTTTGATTTTACAGGCTTGTAGCCTTGCCTCAGATGAGACTTTGGACTGTGGACCTTTGAGTTAATGCTGAAATGAGTTAAGACTTTGGGGGACTGTTGGGAAGGCATGATTGGGTTTGAAATGTGAAAAGATATGGGGCTTGGGGGGGCAGTGTTGGAATGATATGGTTTGACTCTGTGTCCCTGCCCAAATCTCATCTCAAATTTTAATCCCCACATATTGAGGAAGGGACCATGTGTTGAGGGAGAGAGGTGATTGGATCATGGGGGCAGTTTTCTCTATGTTGTTCTCATGACAATGAGTGAATTTTCATGAGATCTGATGGTTTTATAAGGGGCTCTTCCCCTTACACATGCTCTCTCTTGCCTGCTACCTTGTGAAGAAGGTGCTTGCTTCTCCTTTGCCTTCCACCATGATTGTAAGTTTCCTGAGGCCTCCCTAGCCATGCAGAACTGTGAGTCAATTAAATTTCTTTCCTTTATAAATTACCCAGTCTTGGGTAGTATCTTTATAGCAGTGTGAAAATGGACTAATATAGATGCTTGATCAGCCCATGGCTCAAGTCCATGACCATTGTCAAGGTCTAAGGTCATGTTTAAGGTTCTGGCCCAATCCAGGCCCAAGGATGAGGTTCAAGGAGCAGAACTAAGATCCAAATTCACATCCAAGGTTTAGTTGTAGGTCCAAGTTCCAGCTCTAAGGTTATGTCAAAGGAATTGGATAAATCAAGGTCCGGGGTCCAGGTTCAATGTCTATGTCCAAAGTAAAGCGTGAGTGCCAGCCAAGAATTTTATATACCACCAAACTAAGCTTCACAAACAAAAAAGAAATAAAGTATTTCCCAGACAAGCAACTGTTGAGTGAATTAATTACCACTAGACCAGCCCTACAAGAGATGCTTAAGGGAGTTCTAAACAAGGAAACAAAAGAATGATACTCACTACCACAAAAGCACACATAAGCACATATCCCATGAACCCTGTAAAGCAACTATAGAGCAACTACACAATCAATACTACAAAGCAACCAGCTAACTACACTATGAGAGGAACAAAAGCTCATATATTAATATTAACATTGAATGTAAGTGGCCTAAATGTTCCACTTAAAAGACATAGAGTAGCAAATTGGATTAAAAAAAGATCTTTCCTTCTGCTGTCTTCAAGAGACCTATCTCACATGTAATAACATTCATAGGCTCAAAGTAAAGAGGTAGAGAAGGAATTGCCATGCAAATGGAAAACAAAAAAGAGCAAGGGTCACTATTTTTATATCAGATAAAAGAGGCTTTAAACCAACAATAGTAGCAAAGGATAAAACAGGGTGTTACATAATGATAAAGTGTTCAATTCAACAAGAACATATAATGCTCAGAAATGGTATACCTTGGTTTTGACCAGTCAAAACCAGGCTAAACTTGTTGTAGCCACTGACAGGTAGTTAAAACCTCTTTTTTTAAAAATTGACAATGAAACCAGTCTAAAGTCTTAGGAACCAATCATGACCAGTGTGAAGCAACATAAAACAATTGTGGCCAGTCAAAACTGATCAAAACTGGTGCTCAAGATAGTACCATGGGATAGTGAGAAAAAATTCTAAGGTCAAAGAGAAAATAGAAGGTCCTCTTTAATCTCAATTAGTGATCCTTCCCCCAAATAATTCTGAATGTTTCTTGTTTGCGTTCAGGTTCTAAGCCTACTGATATGCCTCATTTGCAAAGAAGGTTCTCAAGAAAAAAAATCTGACAAGCTTAAACGAGGAGGTAGCTTCCATTTAAAAAGTGACCAAAACAGGTTGAGAGCAGCCATACCAGGACAAAACCACTTATAGCTATTGTAAAAGGGTCCTAACTGGTCAAAACTGGTCATGACCAGTCAAAATCAGATTAAATCAATTGTAGCTAATCAAAAACAGTGTAAGCCAGTAGAGGAAAGTCACAGCCAGTCTAAACAGGTTGTGTCCTACTGAGACATGTCTAAACCAGTTGGAACTGGCCATAACTGTTCAGAACTGGCATAAACTGGTTGTGGCCAGTCACAACCTGTCCAAATGAGTTGTGGCCAGCTTAAACCAATCTAAAAATGATGGAAAACCTGTGAGAACCTTGGTGTCACCCTGACCTTCCTTTGTGGAGCTACCTAACTCAATGGTGAGTTTGTGCTAAGATCCAACAAATTGTGCTTGTTTTCATAGTTGACCATTTTCAGATCTGATGGCCGTTTCCTTGTCTGTAATATAAAACTAAATGTCTTTGTCTTTCAAATTTTAGAAGCAGAGACATTTTGGTCCTATAGGTCACAATTGTCTATCAGTTAAAGGATGGCAACAGTTGCACTTTGAGAGTCACTCTAAATCATTCTTGTCTGGGCACCAAAAACTATCTCCTGGCTGAGAGCCTGGCAAGACCTGGATAGCTACCAGTCTTTCAGCCTAGAGCCTTGAGGCCTAGATTGCAGTTCTGGCTCTGACATCTGTGTGTCAGAAGTTCAGAAGGCCTGGTAAGGCAAATAGAGTAATTGACTCACAGGTGTCAGCACTTGCTTTTGACTGATGTTTTAAAAGACAGACTTCAGTTCTCTGTGTCTGTGAAAGAGAACAACTTCTCCTTCCTCTGTGTGTGAGGGTAGACATTGTATCTGTGGCCACCTCTCTTTTGGGGGAATAATTTTAGAGATTAATTTGTCATGGGAATTTGTCATTTGTTTGCAGCATAGGTATGCCTAATTCATAAAACCAGCCTGCCACCAAAGGAAGGAAATATATACAAAGTGTTAAAAAAGTGAAATTGTTTTTATAAGGTGTAGAGAACAGCAGTCTATAGCTTCTAAGCAATATTAACTGATCTGTATAAGAATTTTATAAATGACCCTAGAGTATGTATTTAAAAGTTCAAATCACAGCTAGAATAGAAATGCAAAAAAATAGATCATTGCATTTGGCTTGTCTAGAACTTCATGGTTGCTCTCCACCCCAAATACTAAGGTTCTAAATACATTATTTTTCCCCTCTCTTTTCTCTTGAATATGAAAACTTTTCTGAGCAAATGAAGTGGTATATCCTTATCTCCTTCCAGAGGGAATTAATAAGTGAGATTATAAAGTCTCTTAAATTTAAAAGTTCATTGATACTAATAAGTGATTGTTTAAATCCATCGTTTATTCCTATTACCCAAACAACAAAGGAAACACTCAGGCTATGGGGCCTCAACAGATGATACAACAAACTATCAATATTCATTGGCTAGACTGGGCATGGTGGCTCATGCCTGTAATCCCAGCACTTTGGGAGGCCAAGGTGGGCAGATTGCTTCAGGTCAGGAGTTCAAGACCAGACTGGTGAAACATGGTGAAACCCCGTCTCTACAAAAAATACAAAAATTAGCCAAGACTGGTGGCACATGTCTGTAGTCCCAGGTACTCATGAGGCTGAGGTAAGATGATTGCTTGAGTCTGTGACGTTGAGGCTGAGATGAGTTGAGACCACACCACTGCCCTCCAGCCTGGGTGACAGAGCAAGATCCTGTCTCAAAAAAAAAAAAAAAAAAAAAAAAAAAAAAAGTCATTTGCTAAAACAGTCCTAGTAATAGGACTATTTTCTAGACTGTTCTCTAGCCAGCCAAAGGAAAGCGTGTACAATAGCTAATGCAATTGGTAACTCTTGGGTGATCACTAAAGAGGGGAAAACAACCAGTCAGTTGAAAGAAAAAGGCACTTGGTTATTGAAGTGTCCTTTTGGCTAAACTGGTCTGTGGGATTTATTCTTTTGATGGGAGTAGCGCTGAAGAGGAAACTGGATATAAAGTGGATGTTCTTTGTTTTTCATGCATTTACCAGTATGTATTTTCTTTGCCTTACTTTGCTGTTTAATCTCTTGGGGCTTAAATGTTTTTATATAACGTTATCTCAAACTGACATCCAGCTGGTGGTACCATGTCAAAAGGAAACCTTTGGCCAGGTGTAGTGGTTGGCTCTCACCTGTAATTCTAGCACTTTGGAAGGCGGAGGCAGGCAGATCGCTTGAGTCCAAGAGTTCGAGACCATCCTGGGCAACATGGTGAAACCTCGTCTCTACAAAAAAAAAAAAAAAATTAGCCAAGCATGTTAGTGTGTGTGCCTATAGTCCCAGCTATCTGCGAGACTGAGGTGGAAGAATTGCTTGAGCCTGGGAGGTTGAGGCTGCAGTGAGCAAAGATTGTGCCATTGCACTCCAGCCTAGCTGCTAAGTGATAGAGTTGTTTCAAAAAAAAAAAAAAAGAAAAAGAAAAAGAAAACATTTTTGTGGCTTTGTTGTTTTTTTAGGGGACTCAGGTTGACCAAATGAAAGACTGAGAAGCCACAATGAGGGACATGGAGGGAGGGCTTGGCTTAACTCAGGTGAAGACACCAGAAGGAAGACACTGGCCATCATGATAGAGGCAGGTGTACCATGGACATTGAAGCAGTACCCTTTTCCGGTACTAATTTTCTACATTAAGACTAGCTGGGGGTTATGCTGTGGTAACAAAAATCCCTCAAATATTGGTGATTTAACCCAACAAAAGTCTACTGCCAATTGGCACCTCATCTGACAATATGCAGTGGCAGGTGCAATATTGGCAGTAACTGCTACACAGTCACTCAGGAACTGAGGCTAACTGAGGCACTACCATTTTTTAGTTACTGTTTCTGGGCCTGGTGGTCAATGGCCAAGAAAAGAGAGACTGGAAAGTTGTGCACGGAACTTTAATTGTCTCAGCCCAGAAATGTTAAGTTCTATTCATATTTCACACTATTCATATTTAATCAGTCAGAACTAGTCATATGACCCCAAAACAATTACAAGGAGTCTGAGAAATGCAGTCTTCTCTGAGTGGGCATGATGGCTCACACTTGTAATCCCAGCACTTTGGGAGGCCAAGGTAGGCAGATCACTTGAGGTCAGGAGTTTGAGACTAGCCTCACCAACATGGTGAAACCCCGTGTCTACTAAAAATACAAAAGTTAGCCAGGCATAGCGGCACGCACCTGCAACCCCAGCTACTTGGGAGGCTGAGGCCGGAGAATTACTTAAACCTGGGAGGCGGATGTTGCAGTGAGCTGAGATTGCTCTGTCTCAAAAAAAAAAAAAAAAAAAAAAAAAAAGAAGAAAGAAAGAAAGAAAGAAATTCAGTCTTCTCTAGACATCATCTACCTTGTTGCATTCCAGAGAGTAGCCCTTCAGTCTACCTTCAACACAGGATTTGGTTTTTGTTTATGTTTTATCTTTTGTTTATACTCCCAATGCCTGGCAAGTGCTTAATAAATATTTAGTGAATGAATGACTAAACAGGTGAAGGTTTTCTAGCTGAATGTAAAGGAAGACAAGAAAAGAAAAAATACTGAGTCCTAGCATCCACAGCCACAGTGGTGAACTGGAGTTGAAAGTGCATGACCCCCAGGAGGTAGGTGGAAGTGCACTGAATACTCACCTCAGTGGCTAGGGTGCATAATCTTTTTCCAGGGAAGGGTCCCAGGGCTTTCCCTGGGTATTGAGACAGCCAAGTGCAAAGGGGTTCCCAGAAAAACTCCAACCAGCCTGCTCACTAGAAGGAGTGTGCACTGGGGTGGAGCCATAGAAGCTCCCGGTGTTTGCAGCGGGGAGGAGCCTGGTCCCCCCTCTTCCTGGATGGAACCTGGGATTCAATCTGCCAGGCAGGAAGCATACTACCAGAACTCTGGTTTAGTGGACAGTCCCTGTTTCCCTTTCTTTTCCTTTCAAAATCCAATAAAACCCTGCCCTCCTCACTCTTCAAACTGTCTGCAAGCCTGATTTTTCATGGCTGTGTGATAAGGACCCCTGTCTTTAGCTGAACTAAGGAAAGAGTCCTACAACTGTATGTCAAGGTGTCAGACTTACAGCTGGGATGCTGCTGTCGTGTCTGAGATGCCCTAAACAGAATGGTATCTCAGCCTGCCAGCCTAGGATCCTGTCCAAAAATGGTCCCTGGGTAGAAACCGAGTTTTCCATGAGTCACTGGGCCAGGGCTGCTGGTGTGTATTGGGCCCAAATTACTAATTTCACCCATCATTTGGGATTCCTGAGCCATGAAACCAATTTAAAAACTGATTCTGAGAAGACTTGTATGTGAATGTTCTTAGCATCTTTATTTGTGAACCCCAAACTGGAAATAAATATTCATAGCAGGAAAATGGATAAACGATTTGTGGTATATATTCATACAATGGGATCCTACTCAGTGATTAAAAAAAGAAAAAAAACTACAGATACATATGAAAACATGCACAAATTTCAAAAGTATTATTTAAGTGAAAGAATCCAGGCATTTAAAAACTACACACACTATGATTTCATTTAAGTGAAGTGAGCAGGTAAACCTAGTTAACAGCTGCTTGGTGGTGGGTGTGGAGATTGGTAGAAAAGTTGCCCAGGGCACATTCTCCATGTTGCAATTGGTGTGGTGGTTAGATGGTTGTGTATATGGGTCAAAACTTTTTGAATTATGCACCTAAAATGGATACATCTTATTGACGTAATTGACATGTCTGTAAAAAGTTATGACAAAAGATAATTTAAAAGGCAAAAATAAAATGAATTCTAAGCTGGTGAACCCAGTGGGGCTTGGGAAGATTCTCATTCTGCAAACTGCCTAATGTAGATGCTGTGAACCCATCTGTTTGTTCAGAACCCTCTCAAAGGTTTGACCCAGTGCCAACTCCATGAATGACCCTAATGGTCTAAACTTTGTCTCATTCACCTGTGGTGATTGGTTCACGGAAAGACATGTGACACAAATTTGGGCCAGAGAGAAATGAGGAGTCTGTTGGGCATTCCTCTTGGGACAAATTGCATACTTCTGTAAGAGGAAATTAAATGAGATTATTTTTCTGTCTCAGTTCTATCTGAAGACCCCAAGAGTTCAAATTCTCACTGTCATCTGCCAGCTATGTGCCGCAGCTTCCTCATCTTTAAAATGGGGATGACAATAGCAGCTTTGCCTGACATAGTTGAGATTTCCTCATTTAGTTACCAGTAAGTTTTTGAGCACTCGCTCTATGCCAGGGACAGTTTGAGGGGCTGAAGAATATACTAGTGAAAAAATTGATGACATCTCCACTATACTGGGATGAGGAAAGTAAAACCCATCACTCAGCATCCAGTTCATGGTAGCTTTTATTATGACAATTGAAACCAGAGGCCCCAATATTCTGTGAAAGGGTAATTTTCAAAGACTGGTTAAAAAAACCCAAAAAACAAAAAACAAAAAACAAACTCTTACACAGATATAAAAATGAGCACATCTTAAAGATTTTACTTAGCTAATTAATGAGAAAACTGTAAAAATGTCAACCAGTTAAAAGGAGAACAGATACATTTATAGATAGATTAGAAATACTGAAATGAATGTTCAAATGGATGCAAAACTGGCTTTTCCATAGAGGGGAGGGTCATCTCTCCTCTGCACAGAATTTATTGACATGTCTCTGAGCAGGAACGATTTTGCATTGCTATCAGTTGTATACAAGATACAGAGTTGCAAATTATCTTCCATAGAATCAGAATTAGATGACCCAGACCAGTGCGTTCTAAGCAATGCATAGTTTTTCATCAAAGCACACATTTTTCAGTTCTATTGGCCGAGTGGGTTTTCTGTATCACCTCAAAGAACTTCTGTAATTGTAAACCAAAAAGTGCACAACAGTGCTAGTGGGGCTCTGGTGTGATGGAGGCACATGCCAGGAGCTGCACAGCAGGTTATCAGGGCAGGCTTCAAGGAGGAGTTGATGCTGGAGCTGTGTTGAAAGACCTTAAGTATAAACCAGGCAGACAGCAGGGAGCAGAGGGGCACACCAGGAGGAGGGAAGGTATTAGTAAAATCTGAATTAGTTACAAGTAATAGAAAGTGACATGAGTTTGCCTAAGCAAGAAATGGGGGATTTATTACATGGTCACAAAGCGTCTGATGGGGCTTAAAGGCAGGGATGAAGGAGTGCCTTGGAATGACCAAGAAGCAGGGAAATGTTATTCCCCATTTCCCACCTTTACTCCTCATTGCATAGCCGTTTCTTTCCCTTGTCCAAGCACTGCATTAGTTAGAGTGGTAAGAATAGACTTTATTCAGTAATAACCACTGCAATAGGGAAGAGGGTCCAAGTGAACTGAACTCAGCTTTGACTTGTGCAGAGATGCCTGGGCATTTTAAAGGGAGAGTGAGGGAGTAGAGGGGAAACAAGCAGGGGCTAGAGCAGAGACTGGGTTTGTTAATCTCATGTGTACCTCCTACAGGCCATAGCAGTGCAAGTTAGAGCCAGGTGCCCCCAGAGTTGGGAGAGGCAGAGCGCTGAGATTTGCATTTCAAAGAGATGGCTCTTATGTCGTTGGGAAGACAGTTCTGGGTGGTGGAAGATCTACATTTTAAAGGGGAAGAGAAAGGATTCATAATTGTAAGCAGCCTTCTAAAATAACTGCTCAGAGGAGGTGGGGAGAGGTTCAGGGGCCTGTCTGTTACTAGGTTTTGTCTGGAGAAAACAGTAAATTCTCCTGGCAGCATTGAGTTTTCTGAGGTGAGCACACTAAGAGGTCTAGGGTCATCTTATGGATGTGGCCTTGAGCTATTAGAAACTATATTAGTGTTTTTGCACATCTTACAGTGTGGAGGTGGATGAAAGTATTTGTGCTGAGAGTGTGCAGTTTTTCATAGGCCAAAATTGAAGTCTTGTTGAAAAGAGGGCTCAGAGGAGCCTGTCTAAAGTTTGGTCAGGAAGAGATTCCCGGCCAGGTGCGGTGGCTCACGCCTATAATCCCAGCACTTTGGGAGGCTGAGGTGGGAGGACCTCCTTGAGTTCAGAAGTTTGAGACCAGCCCGAGCAACATAGTGAGTCCTCGTCTCTACAAAATAAAAAATAAAAAAATTAGCCAGGCGTGGTGGTGTGCACCTGTGATCCCAGCTACTAAGCAGGCTGAAACAGGAGTATTGCTTAAGCCCAGGAGGTTGCGACTGCAGTGAGCTGTGATCACACCACTGCAGCCCAGCCTGGGGACAGAGCAAGAAATTGTCTCAAACAAATAAATAAGTAAATAAAAATAAAAAAGAAGAGAGACCTTATCACTCTCTTCCCTCAGGCTAGCTTCCTTTGTTTATAGTTCATGTGATAGACTATGTCTGCCTTGGGTGAATTCCCTAGAGGTAGAGCCTAACACAGAGATTTGGGTCATCTGTTGGGGTAGTGTGTTTAGGAGAAGCCTGTAATGGAGGGAAGAAGCAGGATAGAGAAGGAGCAGAGCAAGGATGTGGCCTGATCCAGGTGGAAGGGACTTTGGGATGTAAATTTGCTGCAGAGTTGTCCTGCCTTGAGGGCTGCCCTTGTGTACCTCTGAGACTATTGACTTGGGGTGGGGTGGGCTCTGTGCAGTTGGAGATTCTCCAGAGCAGGGGCAGCTTTGACATGTTAGCAGCCAATAAGCACCTGGGGGATGGATGTACCACCCTAAAAAGGTGGTGCTGGCTAGGGCACTCACAACATACAGTTTGGGGCTGCCACCGACACCTCCTTTATTTGAGATTCCAGTCAATCTGAGCTTGGAATCTCTTACATCAGTTTCATATTTCAAGGGTGAGAGCACTCTGATCAGCCCACTTGATTTCAGCTCACACTGAACCAGTCATCTCTGTATGGTCTGGAGGCCAGGTCCACATGTCCACTCATGTGAATGGTAGTGGTAGTAGTAGACATTTTGCCAAGTTGCACAAGCCCCAGAGGCACCATTCCTGTTGTAGTCTAAGGGGTTGTGATCACGGATGCCACTCACATAAGATGCCATTCACGTGGTATACAAAGTGTAAGGTTCTTTGGAGTAACTATAGGGGCCTTAGTAGTGGGGGTGAAGGGCATTTCCCAGAAAAAGAACTTGAAAAAGTAGTCCAGGTCATAACTATCCACCCAAAGTGTGGAACTGTCCTAGAGCATGAGGTGGGGCTGGGAGGAATGAGGCTGGACACATCAGCAAGACCCGAAGCACAGAGGGCTTTGTCTGTCTCATTCAGAGTTTTTCCCCATTCTTTCACCCAAGTGGGGAAGTTGGCAGAGAAAGGCAACATTATAAAAGGGGATTCTCTTCAGGGCCCCCATCCAAAGCTGACCTCCTGGGTGAGGCCCTGCACTTTGAGCCCTGCTGAACTGTATCATCCTCATCAAAACTTACCTGTCCCATGTTCCAACTCCTTGACCTTTCTCTTGCACAAGAGCTGGGTAATCTGGTAAATAGCTAACACGTTGATGTTGTAAACCAAAATTAAAATTCTAAGCCCCACAATGGACTGAATGGACCCCTTCTTGGCCAAGGGGATCTCAAAGAAACCTGAAACCCTGATTCAGGTCATGATGAGAATGTAGGGTCAAACATGCCTCATTATAACCTCCTCCCTTTGGAATTTAGGCACAACTGACCAGAATTAACATTAAAGCAGAGATCTTAATAATGGCAAAACAGACTCTTTGTTTCAGTGAGATACCACATTGCAATGTGACTCTGGTGTAGCAACACATGACAGATAGTAGGCAAAGAAAGATATATTTCTTTGATATGTTTTAAAATGGCCCTGCTGAACAGTCTCTTGTGGGGGAAATTTGCATTCTGTAGAGAATCTCTTTCCCTTACCAGGTCTTTTCCAGAGTCTGACACCTTTTAAGGTCTGATAAGAGACATTTGCTATCTATTCTCTCTGAAGTCTGCTACCTGGTAGCATCATCTATATGACAAGAACCTTGGTTTTCACAACCTCCCTCATCTAAACTCAAGAAATCTTCAAATCCACCTATGATCTGGAAGCCCCCTGCTTCAAAATGTCTGGTTTTCTGGGCTGAACCAATGTATTCTTTCCATGTTTTGATTTACGCCATTGCCTGTAACTTCTGTCTCCCCAAAATGTAATAAAACAAACTGTAACCCAACCACCTTGGGCACATGTTCTCAGGACCTCCTGAGGTGTGTCATGAGCTGTGGTCCTTAATCTTGGCAAAGTAAACCTCTAAATTGATTGAGACCTGTCTCAGATACTATATGAGTCCATTTTCACACTGCTATTAAAAACTGCCTGAGATTGGGTAACTTATAAATAAAAGAGGTTTAACTGACTCACAGTTCCACATGGCTGGGGAGGCCTCAGGAAACTTACAATCATGGCAGAAGGCAAAGGAGAAACAGGCACCTTCTTCACAAGACAGCAGGAGAGAGGGAGAAGTGGGAGGTGGCACACTTTTAAACAATCAGATCTTGTGAGAACTCACTTACTGTCACAAGAACAGCATGGAGAAAATCTGTCCCCATGATCCAATCACCTCCCACCAGGTCCCTCCCCTGACACATGGGGCTTATAATTTGAGATGAGATTTGGGTGGGGATACAGAGCCAAACCATATCATTCCGCCCATGGTCCTTCCCCAGTCTTACATCCCTCTCACATTTCAAAAGCAATCATGCCTTCCCAATAGTCCCCCAAAGGCTTAACTAATTCCAGCACTAACTCAAAAGTTCAAGTCCAAAGTCTCATCTGAGACAAAGCAAGTCCCTTCTGCTTATGAGCCTATAGAATAAAAACCAAGTTAGTTACTTCCAAGATACAATGGGGGTATAGGTATTGGGTGAACGTTCCTGTTCCAAATGGAATAAATTGGCTAAAACTAAGGGACCACAGACCCTATGCAAGTCTAAAACCTGGCAAGGCACCTCATTAAATCTTCGCGTGTGTGTGTGGGTGTGTGTGTGTGTGTGTGTGTGAGAGAGAGAGAGAGAGAGAGAGTCTCACACTGTCACCCAAGCTGGAATTCAGTAACATGATCTTGGCTTATTGCAACCTCTGCCTCCCAGATTCTCATGCCTCAGTCACCCACTCGAGTAGTTGGGATTACAGGTGGGCACCACCACACCGGCTAATTTTTGTATTTTTAGTAGAGACGGGTATCTCCATGTTGGCCAGGCTGGTTTTGAACCCCTGGCCTTAAGTGATCTGCCCACCTCAGCCTCCCAAAGTGTTGGGATTACAGGCGTGAGCCACTGCACTGGCCTCATTAAATCTTAACACTCCAAAATAATCTCCTTTGACTCCACGTTCCACATCCAGGACACGCTGATGCAAGGGGTGGGCTCCCAAGGGTTTGGACAGCTCTGCCCCTGTGGCTCTGCAGGGTACAGTCCCTGTGGCTGCTTTCATGGGCTGGTGTTGAGTGCCTGTGGCTTTTCTAAGGGCATGGTCCAAGCTGTTGGTGGATCTACCATTCTGGGGCCTGGAGGACAGTGGCCCTCTTCTCACAGTTCCACTGGGCAGTGCCCCAGTGAGGACTTTGTGTAGGGGCTCCAACCCCACTTCTGGGACCAATTTTCTGTATTAGTTTGTTTTCATGCTGCTACAAAGGACTACCTGAGACTGGGTAATTCATAAATAAAAGAGGTTTAATTGACTCACAGTTCCCCATGGCTGAGGATGCCTCAAGAAACTCGTAATCATGGTAGAAGAAGAAGCAAGCACCTTCTTCACAAGGTGGCAGGAGAGAGAGAGAAAAGTGGGGCGTACCACAGTTTTAAACCATTAGACCTCATGAGAACTCACTCACTATCATGAGAACAGCATGGGGAAAATCTGTTGCCATGATCCAGTCGCTTCCCACCAGGTCCCGCCCTTGACATGCGGGGATTACAGTTAGAGATGAGATTTGGGTGAGGATACAGAGCCAAACCCCATTAAATACTTTTTTATTTACAATGTGTTAGCAACACATACAAACCTTGGCCAGCATTGATCTGAAAGTGCCTTTCTTTGAAGGAGAGATTGATCCCACAATCAGATTCAGATTAGAATACAAGCCCTCTGGGGACAAGGTTTCCAGAGAGCCTTTGGGACCCTGTCGCATTCCACTGATCAGGCTGCCCTGTGGCGGTCCTCTGTTCTGAGCACACCATCTCCATCTCTGTCCCGTCGGCTTCAGGGAGAGCTCCAGCCATGGGCCATGTGGCAGCATCACCAGCAGGTGGCAGTGGCGCCACGTTCCTAAGGCTTTAGGACCTCTGTAATAAAAGGAGAGGGGCATGAGGAATGCAGCCCAAGCTTTGGAGCTACCCAACAAAATGGGAATTACTGCTTTGTCACCTATGGCTGTAGGCCTTGGGTAAGGGGCTGGATTTGTGCCTCAGATTCTTCCTCTATACTGATAAATTTGTGTAGTTGTCAGAACTGTGTCATTGTAGCAGCTTTCAAGCTAAGCTTCAGTCTTCCAGAGTCGTAATTTACTGAGGCTTGTTATGTTTAGGTTTAGGCTTGCTGTAAGTTCTTTGCATCTATTAATTTATTTATTCCTCAGAAAAACCTGTGAAACACACCGTTATCCTCATTTTCTAGGTGGGGAAACTGAGGCACAGAGCGGCTCAGCAACTTGCCCAACATCATGCATATAATGTAAGGCAGAGCTGGGATTTGAACCCAGGAAGGCTGCTTCAGAGCTCCCTAGTATAACTGCTTGGCTATACCACATCTAACACCAGTGGGTGTTTTGGTCGGCTCCCATGTTGCTGTCACTAGCTACAGCCCATGGCAGAGTATGTGTTTTCTGATGAAGAAGGAAGACAGCAAAATCAGAAAAAAATACAAAAAGAGATGCTTCTTCATCACACCATCCCAAAGCCTTATCAACTTTCCAGACTTTGTGTCCCATGGACCTAAGACTCTGCTGAAAGAGTGTTCCACAAGACGTTAGTATTTTCTGCAACTGGAAGAAACAGCTCCCACCACTTCTGCAAATTACTTCCACTCCAGATGAGGAGCCTGGCTGCTTAGAATATGTGGGGATTGGCGAGGGAGGCATTGCTGGCACTCTTCTGGGGCCATTACTTCCCTTTGGTGCCCATCTTGAGTGTCCAAAATGCATCGCCTAATCCCCCTTCACACATCTTGGTGTGTTCCTGCATTCCTGGCAGATGACTGCTGACATGAAAGATGGCAGGAGACTCCTGAGCACTGTCTGTGGTGGGCTCACCATCTCCACGGTACTGGCAATGTCTTTGCCTTGCATTGCCCTCACATCACAGGGCTGCTGCAGCGGGCTCCTGCTCTGGGATCCCTCAGCCCATGCATTGCTGTGGTTGCCCTGCAGGAGACGCTGCCACAGCCTCCCAGGCTGGAGCTCCATGTGCTGACCTAGCCAGGACCAGGCCCTGAAGGCCCAGGTGAGGATATGGTGCCAGCCCTTGGGACTCCTCTGAGAACTCACCATGTGGAGCAACTGGAACACTCATAAACCGCCTGGAGGAGTGTGAAATGCTATAACCACTTCAGAAAATTACTTGACAGTTACATAAAAAGTTAAGTGTTTACCTGCCTTATAACTTAGGTCCATCTGTCCTGTAATTCTCCTCCTAGGCATTTAATCAACAGCAGTGAAAAGCAATATCTGCATCAAATATTGTGCAACAATATTCATGAGGCTTTTATTCATAATAGTTCAACACTGGAAACACACTAGGTGTCCCTCAGCAGATGAATGGACAAATTATGGTGTATTCCTGTAATGGAGCACCTCACAGCAATAAGAAGAAATGAATGACTGATATACCCCACAGGAATGAATCTCACAGACATAATGCTGAATGAGAGAACCCAGACACAAAAGAGGTTATGCTCTATGATTCCACTTATATGAAGCTCTAGAAAATGCAAACTAACCTATTTTGATAGAAATCAGAACAGTGATTTTCTTCAAAGTGGGAGGTAGAGGAATGGGAGCAGATTCCTGGGAACTTCTGTGTGTCTCAGTCTCCAGCCTCCTCAGCTCTTTGCAGATACCTTGAGAGGCCGCACCCCCTACTTTGTTGGCTCCATCCATGATGAGCTGGGGGAGAGATTTGGGCAGCAGTAAAATCTACTACAGGCCTATAATTCCAGGGACTTTAAAATTCCAGAGGCAGTGTCACAGAGAATGCTATCAATTCTCAACAGTCATTTTCTCCTTTTATTCCTGAGTGTAGCCGGGCACACTGCCAATCAGTCAAGTGATTACTTACTCCAGCTTCTCTTGCAGCAAGATGAGACTGTGTGACTAAGAGATGGCATATGTGACTTTCTGGAAGAGGGAGAGAGCCACTCTTTTTCCTCCTTCCTCCCTCTTGCTGCTTGGGACACACATGTAATGGCTGAGGCTCCAGCAGCCCTCTTGGACCACAGGTTTGAAAGTCACCTGTAGTGAACGCAGAGGGAATTCCGGAAGGAGCTTTGTGGCGCTGTTACAACAGTCCTGACCTGCCCACCTCTGGAGTTTTGTTGTTGTTGTTTAACAAAATAAAATAAAATTCTGTGTTTCAGCCACTGCGAATTGGGGTTTTTGATAACTTGTGGTCACACTCAACTCCAAGTGATACAGATTGCAGAGTACGGAAGTTAAGAATACAGATTCAGGGACCAAACTGCTGGGTTCACACCCCAGTTTTGCCACCTGCCAACTAGGTGAGTCTGGGATACTCAAATAACTCTTTGCTTCTGTTCCCTCATGAGGAAAATGGAGATAAAAATGCCTACCTCATAGGACTGTTGCAAGGATTAGAGGAGTTGGCAGAAGAAAATATAATGCAATTAGAAAATAGAAAGCATCAAGTTCTGTGAAGAGTTCCTGGGTTAGCAAGTGCTCAGTAAGTATGAACTTTTATTGCTTTTGTGTGCAGGCACATGGTGTGTGTGTGCATGCATGTGCAGTCTGGCCTGCATGACCCTATCAATCCCTACTGGTGTTGTCTGAGGAGACTGTCAACGCTCTGACCCTCACGGAATGCTCCCTGCAGGTGGCAGCTGCGTCCTCCTCATTTTGACTTCTAAGTTCTCACCCAGAAGTGGAGTCTTGGGCTTCCTCAGAGGCAGAGCTTTTCCTTCTCCTGCTGCAGGCTCCACTAGGCACCCCATGGCCCCTCTCCCCAGCATCCCTTCTTTGTCTTTGTCTTCCTCACCTGCTGGGGTGAGGAGGCTCTTTAGATTTCCCCTAGAAAGGAGGTGCAAATAGGGATGCCAGATTTAGCAAATAAAAATACATATTACCCAGTTAAATTTGAATTTCAGGTAAGTGATGCATAGTGTTTTATTGTAAGTATGTCCCAAACATTGTGTTTTTTGTTTTTGTTTTTGTTTTTTTTGAGATGGAGTTTCGCTCTGTCACCGAGGCTGGAGTGCAGTGGCGAAATCTTGGCAAACTGAAACCTTCACCTCCCAGGTTCAAGTGATCCTCCTGCCTCAGCCTCCCAAGTAGCTGGGATTACAAGCATGCACCACAATGCCCAGCTAATTTTTGTATTTTCAGTAGAGGCAGGGTTTCACCATGTTGGCCAGGCTGGTCTGAAGCTCCTGACCTCAAGTGATCCACCTGCCTTGGCCTCCCAAACTGCTGGGATTACATGTGTGAGTCACCGTGCCCAGCCCCAGACATTGCATTTTATCTGGCGTCTCTAGGCATGGTCCCTAGGACCCCCCAACCCCACCTCACACCCATCTGAGGTCTCTTTTGTATTCTTCATCCCCTGTACGTGACAGGTGGGTGGGTTGGGGAGCAGGGCCATTTTTAGGGAAGCTTCTATTGTCTTCCTCTCTTGCTGCCCCTTATCATTCTCTCCCCACCTCTGCCCTGGGAAACTTCCTCTCTTCTGAAGCAGGCAAAACTAGCCCTGATCTATATCTCAGGCCTTGGAAGTTTCTAGGTTACCTGTAAATTTCCTTTGGGTTCTTACAACTCAAAGTTGACTTTCCAAATTCAAATGCCAAGCCAAGATTTTGACTCCCTTCTTCTCCCATCCCTGCTGTATCAACCCTTCCCTGCTGGAGGTCTTTGCTGTTGGGGCTGAGGAAGAACTGGGATGCATGAGGAAATGCAGCAAACATTTCCAAGTATCTTCTGGCAATACACAGAGGGTCTCGTTGAAATCTCCCTACAGTTCCATTCTTATTCCTGTCCCAACCCTTTGTTTCCATGGCCACTAGGGTGTTTTCTGTCACTGTTATCAGTCTGTTAAAGGACAAGCGCACCTGGTTTATTCACATCTTTCTCCGCTATTATCTGTCAGAAAATACAACTATCAGCTCTTTACGTTGCTTCCCAGAGGGCACTGCCATTGTGTCTGCTCTGTCAGCTAATGCCAAATGCATCACAACAGAGAATCCCAGCCCATCCATCTGCTGTGTGATCAGGACTGAAATGAGAAGAGAGAGGAGGCTGCAGGGACTGTTGGAAATTGAGAAGTGCTTTCTTGCAGGCAAGCACAACTTCTGGCAGATGTTGCTGCAATGTCCCTGCATCTTCCTAATGGAGCATCTGCCCAGTAAGCTTAGAATATGCATCTTGGTCTCTGCAGACGTGTTCAGGAGACTGAGGAGACCTGGGCATGACGTTACCTACATGGCACAGTGAACCTGCGAGACAGAGGGACACGGACAGCTAATTCTGGCGAGTGTTCCTCCTCAGCCATCAGGCTAAAAATGTACCCATTTGTGTAAGACATAGGCCTTAGTCACTGAAGAAAGTGAATATGTGACGAAGAGAAGCGTCCTACACTTGGCAAACTTGCTGAGAATTCACACTTTCTGAATCAAAGTCACTGACATTTTTGGAAGATCCAAATTTAATCAAGGCATTTTCAAAAGATTTAAACTGAATCAGAAAGACATGAGGCCCATTAGCCACATGAATCTCTATGTCTAGTTGGAATTGCATTTGCTAGGAAGCATCACTTTCACTGAAGGTGACAGAAAATTCAATTTCTTAGAATTTGGGAGGGTGGCCTGTTTGAAGTTACATCATTAGGATCAACTAGAAAAGAACAGTTACGCCTGAGATACCGTGTATGTCCCAATGTGGAGTTTGCAATGTCTTGGGAATAGGGTGGGCAGAGGTTTTGAAACGCATTGTTTAAGCCTTGAGGATTGTAGGTTCAAACAAAACCTTATTTAACAGCCAAATATGGACAATATGAAAGTGAGCTGCTTTGAGGAGCAGGCCTGGAGGTGGCTGTCTGTCCCTATCTGATATTTGCCATGTCTGCCTGTTTGTTAATTATTCCTCTCCCTACTAGAATGTCAGTTTCATACCAGCAAGACTTTGACTTAGACTTTGACTTGTGCACTTTGTGCAGTGTCAGACACAAGGAGGGCCTTGTACTTGTTGAATGAATGAGTGAATGGAAAGCCTTCCGAGGGTGTGTAAGACACATCCACTTTTATTAGCATTACTATTAGCATCCAAGGCCGAGTGTCTTTCCTGTGCACTAATAAACTTATTAAGGGTTCACACACATGATCTTATTCAACAACCGTATACAGTAGGTATGTAGATCCCTAGTTTATAGAAAAGGACATAAAGCCTTAGAGAGGTTCTATGCCCCAAACCTCAGGGCCAGTAAATGGCAAAGCTGGTGTTCAACACAGGCCTGCATGGCTCAAAGACTGAGAAGCACCTTGCTTCTCTCTCTTTCAATTAAATTGATATGTAATTTATATACCATACAATTCAGTGGTTTTTAGGATAGTCACAGAGTTGTGCAACCATCATCACAATTAATTTTAAAACATTTTCTTCATCCCCCACAAACCACCTTACCATTATCAGTCACTCCTCATCCCCCCAGCAAGTTCCCCAATCTCTGGATGCTCACTAAACTAATCTACTTTCTCCCTCTACAGATTTGCCTACTCTGGACTATTTTTTTTTGGAATGGTGTCTTGCTCTGTTGCCCAGGCCGGAGTGCAGTGGCGCGATCTTGGCTCACTGCAAGCTCCGCCTCCTGGGTTCACGCCATTCTCCTGCCTCAGCCTCCCGAGTAGCTGGGACTCTAGGCACCCGCCACCACGCCCGGCTAATGTTTTGTATTTTCAGTAGAGACGGGGTTTCACCGTGTTAGCCAGGATGGTCTCAATCTCCTGACCTCGTGATCCGCCCACATCGGCCTCCCAAAGTGTTTACAGGCTCCCACCAGGCCAAGTTAATTTTTGTATTTTTAGTAGAGATGGGGTTTCACTATGTTGGCCAGGCTGGTCTTGAATTCCTGACCTCAGGTGATCCACCTGCCTCAGCCTTCCAAAATGCTGGGATTACAGGCATGAGCTGCTGCACTCAGCCTTTTTTTTTTTTTTTTTTTGAGACTGGGTCTCGCTCTGTCATCCAGGCTGGAGTACAGTGGCACCTTCTCTGCTCATTGCAACCTCCGCTTCCTCAACTTAAGCAATCCTCCTACCTCAGCCTCTGGAGTAGCTGGGACTACAGGTGTCTTCCACCACACCAGGGTAATTTTTGTATTTTTTTGTAGCGATGAGGTTTTGCCATGTTGCCCAGGCTGGTCTTGAACTCCTGGGCTTCAGTGATCTGCCCGCTTTGGCCTCCCAAAGCTTTGGGAATAGAGTGGGCAGAGGTTTGAAGCACATATTTAAGCAAGTGACAGTGACAGTGACAGTGAGCCACCGCTCCTGGCCTATTCTGGACATTTTATATAAATGGAAATATACATACAGTCTTTTATGACTGGCTTCTTTCTCTTAGCATGTTTTCAAGGTCATCCCTGTAGCATGTATCAGTGCTTTGTTCCTTCGTATTGCTGAATAACATTCCATTGTACAGAATGTTTTTGGTCTCAGATGGTCCCTTTAAGTTTTTCTCAGATGAGAAAATTTCCCCAGCCCCTGAACAGAAACATGAATAATTTGTTTCCCATGCAGTCTTATGTTGTATGGTCATTTTGGATTAGTAATGAGAATGCATCCAGTTGAGTGTATTAATCAACACTTCAGTCTTGTTTTAAAGTGTAGGTATATTATTATTTAGGTATGGTGAGGCCAACAGATCATATGACTGTCATTGAAAAGACAGTTTGTTGCTCACAGTTCCCAAGAGGAGGGTGCATCCCACTGTCATGCAGGGCCACACAGGGAAGCACCAAGGTGAGTCAGGAGGTAGAGCAAGCAGAGAGGAATGTGGGCAAGAGGCTTTATTGTAGTTGATGCTGGAAGGAATGGATGAAGCCAGGTAAGTAGGTTTAGGGTTGGCTAAATTGTGTAATTTCAGGAGGTCCTGGGGGATAGGGGTTATCCTTAGTTACCTGGTACCTGGTCCTTGGGTCACTAGTGGCCCACAGTGTAAAAGCCTGATAAAGGAGGTGGCTAAGGAAATGGGCTGTGGATGGGTTGGTTTGCATATGACAGGCACACTCAAAGGTGAGTGGAACCTTTTTTTTTTTTTTTTTTTTTGAGATGGAGTCTTGCTCTTGCTCTGTTGCCCAGGCTAGAGTGCAGTGGCACGATCTCAGTTTACTGCAACTTCTGCTTCCCAAGCTCAAGCTATTCTCGTGCCTCCACCTCCCGAGTAGCTGGGATTATAGGTGTGCAACACCACACCTGGTTAATTTTTGTATTTTTAGTAGAAACGGGGTTTTGCCATGTTGGCCAGGCCTCACGTGATCCACCTATCTCAGCCTCTTAAAGTGCTGGGATTACAGGTGTCAGGTGTGAGCCACCCAACTTGGCCTTTATTTTTTTTTTTAACTATCTCTAGGAATTGGCTATCCTTGGGAGGGACAGTCTCTTCAAAGTCAGCAAGACCCCAAGAAGTCAAAGTACCAAAAATACAGACTAAAAAGACATGATTACTCTATCACTCGAAGGTAAGACTGCTCTCCATGCTAAGGCCTATATTTGGCAGCCATCTTCCTCAAGGAAGGAGGGATGACTTTTGCTTCTTCCATACCCACCTCTCCCTCACTTGCAAGCTGTTGCTGGAGACCCCCACCAGGGTTAGGTGGATGAAGACAGGATAGTAGGTGCAGACCTGTGTAGTACCTGTAGTAGTATGGTACTGTCAGTGTGCCCTACGATCCTGGGCTGGTCCTAGTGGCCCACTTTTTATGACCTTTACTCTCCTAGCTGTCTGCATGAGCAGAACTCAATGTGGCCCACATCTGGTCCACAAGAGACACAAACACAAAGGGCACAAATATGCCCCTGATATCCTGGATAAGAGTGAAACTCTAGGCCATGGTGCCTCCCAACTCAGAGAACCTGAAGAAGCTCTCTGCATGTTCCCATTGAGGCCCCCTCTCTCCAGACCAGAAGCAGTGGAAGTACACCCCATCCAAGCTCTTGAGGCTTCAGCAGTTTCCTCCAAAGGATTTCCCCTCAAGTCCTACCTCATTCCTCACTCCAATCTAATTCTACATCCAGATCCAGCTGAGGGCTGCTACTTCCTTAGTAGGTCTGTGTATGGAGAAGCTGTGAGTCAAACGTACTTGGCTGCCTAAGGGTTATCATCGTGAAGCATCCTCAGAAACTGAGGCCTGAGGAGGTCTATTTTAACAACCTACTAAATAGGCGTCACGATCATGCAACTGCTCAGGGTTTTCTCTTTTCCTACTGTTTGGATATTAGGAGCTTCAGGATTCATAGAGCTGAGGTCCACTTTTCAGAGTAGAATTCACAAGCTAGCAAGATAACATTTTCCATGAATTTATGGAAAGATGTTAATTTCCAGGTTAACATCTTTGCCCATCCAGAGCTACCTGGAGGTGGCCAGAGCTTCTCAGATGGTGATTGCCTCCACTGACTTCCTTCTCTCTCAAGTTATTTACTAAAAATACTTTATATATTTAAGGAAAGCCCCAGGGGCTGGAGGCAGTGGCGTGATGGAGGGCAAGGGGTTTGGAGGGGTCTCTGGGATCATGAATCCTGGGTGAATTGAATTTATTAACCTGGGATTTTATCTGTGTATCCCCAAGAATCATGAATACCCATCTGATTGCAGCCTGGATTGGAAGCCTGGGCTTAATTTCACAAAAGCAGATCTTCCTGTGCCTTTCCAGCACACGGAGCAGTTGAAGGGAGGCAAACTAAGTGGGGATTTAGCATAAAAGCTTCAAAGATTTGCAGTCCCTGATAAGATATTTTTCCAAAGAGTCAGTCCTTCACTTTTTCAAAGATTTTATGACTTTTCTTATCCAAAACAGTAAAATAAAATGCAAGCATTTGATGTTTCTGAAAACCAGCTCCAGGCAGAACCTTGAACGCATCTCAAGTTGTGATCACAGAAGCAATGAGCTCCTGCTGGGGCTGAGGTTCTGAAGGGTATTTCATGATAAATTTATCAAAGCCACAGGAGCCCAATCTTTACAAATAATTCTAGCATCCTTCATTACTCATTATTTGCCATCAGCCCATTGGGGGCAATTAGTTTTCACAGAAAGGAGAGGCTTCCTGTTTACAGAGTTGCATTCACAGCACTTTCTTTCTTTTTTTTTTTTATGAACCTTTCATTTCCTCAATCTCCAGATTAATTTTTGCAATGTTGGGTATTTTTTATTTATGAAAATCCTGTAAAACAGCAGTGTTGCAACCGAATCTAAGGATTTATCCATTCATTTTGGGGTCCTGCCCTAATGAAATGAACCCCCACTTTTTGCTGGGTGGTGTGTTAGGAAGAGGATGTGAAATCCATGCAGACATGTCTGGAGAAATTCACATGAGCTGGAGAAATTCACAGAGGTGAAAACAATTAGAGTTCAATGGGCGAATGCCATCACAGAGGCCATGAAAAGCAGATAAAGAGTAAAAGGAAAGACAGCTGGGTTTTGGAGGATGTGTAGAAGTTAGACAAATGAAGGAGGAAAGCAGGTTCTTTCAGGCAGATGAAACAGGGTGTATGGACTGCATGGAGGTCTGAATCAGCGTGCAGGACTGAGAGCAAAGAGGATCTTTCCCACTACTGCTGGATACTGAGGAGGCAGCAAGATCTAAGAGACAGGAGGGTTGTACAGTGAGTGTAGGCAGAACAGGTTCACTCCCTGCTGTTTTGAGAGTAGAAATATACGATCCCTGGTGTGTCTGCCATTTAGAAAATACAAAATGCTTAAAATGCATTTTTGCAAATTATAGAATAATATTAATAAAATTAAAATTTATGAAGAAGAAAAGGAGATTTATTTTGAGGAAAACAAAAAAGAAAACTTTGTTGTGCTGGGTGCACCTGTAGTCCCAGTTACTCAGGAGCCCAGGAGTTTGAGTCCAGCCTGAGCAGCATAGCAAGACCCCATCTCTTAAAACAAACAAATTTTATTACAGAATAAAAGAAAAGTAGGCAAAAGAATAATTTCTTGAGTTTGTCTTGGAAACTTTAATATGTGTATATATATACATATGTGTATATATGGTGTGTGTGTGTATATATATATGAACAAACTGGTTTGTGTTTTTAAAATTGAGGTGTAAGTCACATACAGTAAAATTTACAAATCTTAAGCTTGATGAATTCTCACATATGCATACACCAAGACACAGAACATTTTTATCATGTGAGAACGTTCCCTCATGCCCCTTTTCAGGCAATCCTTCTAGTCCAGAGGTAACCACTATTATGACTTCTATCCCCAAAGATTGCTTTTGCCTGTTCTTGAACTCCCTCTAAGTGTAATTATTCAATATGTGTTCTTTTGTGTGTTTTTTCTTTTGCCTAGCACAATGCTTGTGAAACTCAACTATCTTTTTGCATACTCAGTAGTTTGGCCTTTTTTATTGCTGTATATAGTATTCCACAGTATAAATATGGCACAGTCTGTTTATCCATTCTCCTGTTGATGGACATTTGGGTTGTTTATAGTTTTTGGCTATTGAGAATAAGTTTGTTAACATTTTTATACTTTTTTGGACATGCACTCATTTCTCTTAAATATCTGCCTGCTTGTGGAGTGGCAGACTAAAGTCATTGTACCAGTTTATACTTCCACTGGCAGTGTATGAGAGTAAATTCTATTTTTAGGAAAAATAATTCAGCATCGAGTAAGTATGCCTGGATGTCTGCATTTTTGGAAGACTTACCAAATGAACAGAGGGCTGAAAGTCAGAATCCCTGAGTTTAAAGTTTAAGCCCTGCCTCCGAGCCCTAAATGTTGTGCTGATAACCTAATTTTCCCATGTCCTGGTTTTTCCCTGTGGCTTGGATCTGATCTCTAAAGTTAGCAAAATTCTGCGGGTGGCAGGATGATAGTTAAATGTTATCTCATGTTTCCTCTGTATTTCCTTTCATGATCTCTGACTTCTACACCCAGGTGGGCCAGCAAGACCCTACATCATCCCTTGCCTCAGTGAAGGGAAGACACAACAAAAAGTAGGTAAGATAGACTCCTGGCTTTTGAGTTCCAAAAGCCAAACCTTTGGCAGGGAGTGGGAAGAACACAGGGCTGAGTAATTTGAAAGACTACAGGATGAATAAAAGTAAAGATTCCACTTTCCTGCTCTGTCCAACCTTGCCCCTCAACCTGAAAAGATTCACTGAATAGGGTATGAATAGAGATGGAGAGGAAGAAAGGAGGCAGTGATGTCCCTGAGAAAGGGTGGCAGCAGCTGAAAATGACCACCATTTTATTATGTTTCACAATTTTGTAGGGCTTAGCTGGGTGATTCTTCTGTTCCGTGTGGCATTAACTGGGGCTACTCAGCAGTATTCAGCTGGGGAGGATGGCTCATCCAAGGTGGCTTCTCTCACATAGCAGTGTGGCTGGAAGACTCAGATGGGGACTCATGACTGGTGTCCCTAAACATGGCTTCTCCAGTAGAGGGGAACTCAGGGTGGTTGGGCTTCTTATATGGTGGCTCAATGCTTCCACAGGGACTGTTTCAAGAGTCAGAAAACTGCTAGATTCTTAAGACCTGGGTCAGGCAATAGATCCAAGGTCACAGTCACAGTGTTCCTTTTGCTGTGTTCTACTGTTTGAAGCAGTCATAAAGCCCACCCACATTAAAGGGGAGGAGACATAAATCTTATCTCTTGAGAGGAGGAATGTAAAAAAATTGTAGATAACTGCGGCTCTTGCCACAGGGGAAAATGGGTAATTATGTGAGATGATGAACATGTTAATTTATTCCAATATAGTAAACATTATACTACCTATGTATGTAATAACATCATGTTGTATACCTTAAGTATGCACAATAAAATGTACTTATAAAAAGAATTTGTAGCCATGATCATCTACCACAAGGGGTAGAAGCTCTGTTCCCTGCTCCCTTCCCTAGACCAAGCCCTGGTGAGGAGGAAGAACAAAAGACGCCCTAAATTGGCTTGTAAGGTATAAGAGCAGATGGGTACCACTTCTGGGGTTGTGCCTGGGGAAATAGACTCTGAGAAGAGATGGCTGTGAAAAATGGAGCTTTGTCTAACAGAGTTCCCTGAGTCCCAGCATGGTATGGGAATGGAGGAATTAATCCCATATGTTCAGGAGCATGGAAGACACACACAGAGAGTTGGTCTCAAAAGGCTGGCAGAGAGTGTCAGATGGAATGTTGGGAATGTCAGTCATGCCCTTGTAGATGGATGATAGCGAGAAACTACATCATTACTCCCCTCACCTCCCACCATCACACCCTCACCTTGATACCTTGGGTTTATGAAGGCCTCGGAAATTAGGCAGAGCCCAAGAGAGCAGAATGGAACCTTTTGCAGGTTGGGTTCCTTGGGCAGCAGATCTGAGATAGAGATTAGCCTGCAGGATGTTTGTTAGGGTGTGCTCTTGGGATAAACTCTTGTGAAGGGGAGGAAACAGAAGCAAGACTGAGCAGAGGGAGAAGCTGGGGGAGGAAACAGAAGCAAGACTGAGCAGAGGGAGAAGCTGGGCTGCAATACATTCTCAATGGAGAGCTCAGCCAACCCTACAGGTAGCTCTGGAGCTGGGACGGCCCTTCAGAGTTGTCCTGAATTGGAGGAAGAGAACGCCCCTTCATTGATCAGGCCTTGGTTGCAGCCGCAAGGAGAGGGAAGCTGACCTTAAGTGAGGAGGCTCCCTTTGGCTAGGCCAGTCTCCAAAGGGGCTGAAAGCTGAGGGCTGACTGCCAGTAGCATTCCTAGCAGCCAGGGAAAAATTTTCTTTATTATTAAAGGGAGATCTGGAAGCACATTTCCAGTGTCTACCACTGGACTTATCATAAAAATTATAATGAGCCATAAAATGATGAAAAATTTTCATTTCTTGCCACCTACATTTGTGAACTGTGATTCATGCCTCCAACATGTGAATTCCATGAGTTCCAGAACAAGAGCCATACGAGCTGTTACTCTGACATAATAAGACTGGTGATTTTCTCTGCACCTTTTAGAAAGAGGGAAAGCCCCTCATCTTCCTTCCTTCCCCACAGTCCATCCCAGCTCCAGAGCTACCTGTGGGATTGTCTGAGGTCTCCATTGAGAATGCCTTGCAGGCCAGCTTCTCCCTCTGCTCAATCCTGCTCCCATCTACTGCCCTCCACCGGAGTTGATCCCAACAGCACCCCCTAACAAACATCCTGCAGGCTAGTCTCTATTTGCCTATAAACTGCCAAATGTCATGTGCAAGTGGGGGATTGTTTTTATATTTTCTCCAGTGAAAGAATACAGAGGCGCACAAGACAAGAGCTCCTTATTTCTTGGTTTCCTAGAGTGATGAATCAAATAGGAGAGAGATGAGGAGGCTTGGAACACAACTGCCTTAGGTCATACATGAGCCCTTTTGCCAGGCTGTCTGCGAGATAAGATGTTTATTTTATGCTAGTGGCTACTTAAAATTAAATAATATGTTGTGTCTTGGACCCCTTTACATCTTCAAAATGGGGCTGACTGGTTGTGAGCAGCAAAGACAGACAATGAGCTGGTCAGAAAGCTGAACCACGTGGTAACATATTGTGCAAGTGAAAACTCCCAGGTCCCTCAGACAGAAACTTTGGGGATTCCTATCCAACAATACAGAGGAAGGATGTCTTCCTGAGGGGGTGTCTTCATTTATTTGGGCTGGTATAACAAAGTGCCATAGACAGGGTGGCTAATAAACAACAGAAATGTATTCCTTGCAGTTCTGGAGTTACAAGTCAGAGATCAGGGGGCCAGCACGGTCAGTTCTGGTGATGACTCTCTTCCTGGTTGCAGACCGGCAACTTCTCATTGTGTCCTCACATGGTGAAAAGAGGGCAAGGGAGTGCTTGAGGGTTCTTTTCATAAGGGCACTGATTCCATTCATGGAGGCTCCACCCTCATGACCTAATCACCTGCCAAAGGCCCTGCCTTTTAATACCATTACGTTGGGAGTTAGGATTCAACATATAAATGTGGGAGAGGGGATACCAGCATTCAACCACTGTGGGGGCCATTGGTCTGTCCGTGCTGCTTGGTAGAGCTTTCTGTGGTGATGAAAATGTTCTGTTCTGTCCAATGTGGTGGCCATTGGGCACTTGAAGTGTGGCTGGTGTGACTGAGGTGCTGAATCTTCAATTTCACTTAATTTGGCTGGTTGACTCTATTGAACAGCTAGGTCTAGGGTCCTGCTCTCTAAGCGCAGTCTGGGGAACAGCAGCACAGATGTCACTTGGAAGCTTGAGAGAAAATGCAGACATTCAGGTCCCACTTCAGACCTGTGACTGAGAATCTGCATCTTAGCAAGAGTCCCTAGGGGATTTGTGTGTCTAACTGAAGATGAGTTTTTAAGGCTCCCTCCCCCCACAAAGCCTTACATTCTGTCATCCTATGATCCAATAAGGAGGAGAGTGAACAGAGGATTGGCAAAGAATGGCAAGATTCTAGATTTCAGAAGAGAAGAACTGAGTTAGACACAGGCGGTTTCCTAGCAGCGGGTCATGGAGTGGAGGAATGTTCTGTGAAGGGGTAGCCTCTGGTGAAAATTTTGCTGTAAGCACCCAGGAGAATATCAGGGAATCTGCTCAGAAGACCTGTCCTGCTTGCTCTAAGGACAGCGGGCTCTGATCAGAATCCTCCTGGGTGATCACCCACCAGCCCTTTGAGATGGCTGGGGAAAGCCTGAAAAACCACCCCCTCCTCTTTGCCCCCCGATCTTGTCAAATTCATAATCTTCTCAACTGGTTGGAAAATATCTGTCGTGGTCTTCTTTGGGGTCAAACACATTTTATTTTATCTTTTGTGTCTCAGATGGATCCTTTTCCTTTTTCCTCTCCCCCATCCTCCACCTGATTTCTACTCTAGTTCTAGCTGTCAAGGCTGTTATTTCAACCCATTCCTACTTGTTTTAATTGCTACATCAGTTTTTTGAGAAAACCCAGAGTTACTGTGATTTCTGTCTGCCCTCCCCCACCTCCCCCACTAGGTTTGATGTCTGCCTTTTTAAACAAGATTTCCTCGCCTTCATTCTTTCCCTTGGGGCTTGGTGCCTGTTTCTTTCTCCACATGGCAGTCATTTTCACTTTTCCTACATTCTTGTTATTTATCTGTAAGAGCCATTAAATCCCAGGCAGTAACACCTGCCCTCAGTAGAAGAAATGTTTAACATCACTGTGCTCTAGTGTTGTTTTTGAGGCTGCCACGTATTTTTTGAAGAAAAGTTTGTGAATATGTCTTATCTCCCCAGGACCTCTCTGTTAGCAAAACAGCAAAACTTTTCACTGCCCAAGCTAGAAGTCCTTTCCCTTCCCCAAGCTAGGATCAGGGGAAGCCGGAGCTGGCGCCAGCTGAGTGCCACAGAGTGTATAGTGCAGCGCTGCTCAGTGAGGGCTGTGAATAAGACGTTAAATTCCAGCCCATGTGTTCAGCAAGTATCCACTCACGTATTCAACATGCAATCCTTGTGTGCCTGCTGGGGGCCACAAAGAAGGCTGAGCCACAGTCTGGGCCCCTAAAAGCCCACAATTAATTGCAATACCTGCAGGGTGATGCGGGAGCCGTGGAGCCCAGCAGAGGAGGAGGTGATTGCTAATATTTTCACAAGAAGAGAGGAGTAGAGAAGTGAACCCTGCCCCTGCTCCTCACCTCCCTCAATCTGAAGACAGGAAGAAGTTATGTGGCTACAGCACTCTCCATTCTCCGGTTGATGTTTGTGGTTTGGAGCTCAGTGGGAGCTGGAGAACAGGGTCAGGAAGACCAAACCTTTCTGTAGGGAGGAGTGGTAGAAGGGAATGGAGCAGGGTTCCATCCAGGGGGTACTATGGGCAGGACTGATGGGCAGATGGCAGGGAAAGAACATTCCCTCTCTTGCCCCTACTCCCCACAGGCCAGCTGGCAGAAGGGCACTACAACAAAAAGTTGCCACTGTGTGTCCTAGACCCCATGTAAATACTTTGCTCCACAGTTTGGGGGGAATTGATCATTCAGTGAATTCATTTTCTGGGGCCTGGTTTGGACCTGTGCCTTGTAGACTCTGAGCAATAGATAATTGATCATTTCTCTTCTTCTCTCTCTCTCCGCATATGTTTTGCTACATTTTATGGGCCCTGCCAACAGTTTCTAAGCCCTGGGCTCAGACTAGGCTGGCTGAACCTGGAGGGACTTTGAGACAATACAGGTAACCCTGCCCCACCTTAGCAATACTGAGTCATTAGGGTGACTCTGCATGTGTGTGTGTGTGTGTGTGCACGCGCGTGTGCGCACGTGCATGCAAGCACAGGCGGTTGCACCCATGCACTGGAATATTTATTTGTAAAAAGCTCCCAAATGATTCTGCAGCCACTGGACTAGACCCACAAAGAGCTGGGTTGTTTCATACTTCTGGTAATTCCACCTTTATTTCTTTTAGGGTCTATTGAGCCTCAACCCATGTGCTCATGATTGGATCACAACACCTAAATGAGTTTTGCTATCTGGAAGAAGAGTGGATGCTTATTGAATATCCACTGTGGTAGCCCTTTGACACTGTGGCAGGATGAATGGAGGCCCCAGAGGGCAGGCCTGAGAAGCTCTAGTGGGCTGTGGTTGGGCTCCATGGAAGACTTGGTTTTGCTGAGTGGGGTAGGAAGCTGAGTGGAGTACACTAGACTGCAGGGGGAGGTCAGGAGGTAGGTGTGTGGGGAGGGGTCAGGATGTCCAGTGGGAGCATTTGAATACATTCCCTTTTCCAATCCAGCTCCCCATCCTGTTCCCAAATCTTCAATAGAACCTACATTACTCACCAGTGCTTGGGAGATTTTTCAACTTTTAATTAGGCAATATTTCAAACATACACACAATTTGGAGAAAAAATTACGAACCCACATGTATCACATATTGACCACGTTCAGTGATAGTTCCTATCAATGTGCTCCCCCTAATGCCCTCCCAGATTATTCTGCAGCAAATCCCAGAAAGTGTATAATTTTATTCATAAACATTTCAGTATGTATCTAAAAAGATAAATATTTATCTTTAAAAGCATAATCACAATACCATTACTGCAGTTTATTTATTTATTGAGATGGAGTCTCACTCTGTCTCTCAGGCTGGAGTGCAAGGGCATGATCTCTGCTCCCTGTGACCCCCACCTCCTGGGTTCAAGTGATTCTCCCGTCTCAGCCTTCTGAGTAGCTGGGATTAAAGGCATGCGCCACCATGCCCAGCTAATTTTTGTATTTTTAGTAGAGACGGGGTTTCACCATGTTGGCCAGGCTGGCCTCGAACTCCTGACCTCAAGTGATCTGCCTGCCTTGGCTTCCCAAAGTGCTGGGATTACAGTCATAAGCCACCACCACCCACTAGCCATTACTTCATTTAAATTTAATAATTCCTTATTATATATAGTCAGCATTCATATTTCTCAGATTACTTCACATTTATTTTATAGTTGGTTCATTTCAATTAAAATCCAAATAAGATTCATGAATTTTAATCAGTCGATATATTTCTTTTAATCAGCAGATTCCCTTTCAATCTCTCTTTTTAAAAAAATTTACATGTTGAAGAAAGTAGGTTTTCCCCTATAGAATCCTCCATGGTCTGGATGTTGTTGATTGCATCTCCATGGTGAAATAAAACAAGTTCCTCTGTCCCCTGCAGTGATTTGGAAATTGGTGGTTTGATAGAGGCTTGACCAGATTCTGGTTCGATGCTTTTCGGCAAGATTGCTTCATGGGCGTGCTTCCATTAGGGGGCATACACTGTCCAGCACTCTCTGTTTGGGGATGTGAGCAGCTGTTGATGCTCAGTGCCCAAATCCACTAGTTCATTAGCAGTTGCAAACTGGTTAATTTCTAATTCCATCATTGCTTCTGCATTTTTGTGCAAACATTCTTCTATAAAGGGAAACTCCCCCTCAACTTTTTAGTTACCCTGAGTAACAGTGTGTACAGGGTAAGCATGACGCATTTTTCAGTCTTTTCCTTTGCTAACATTCAAAGCAATAAGTCAATTCCCTAGTACTTTGGGAGCTGTGTTTGTGAATGACAAAGAGCTGAACCTAACCTCTGCAGGAGGAGAGAGGTAGGGGCTGTCAAATTCTCTTAATACCTTTGTAGGAGAGGTGTTGATGCATCCATTTTTCTTTTTTTTTCCTATTTTTTTTTTTTTTTTGAGACAAGGTCTCACCCTGTCACCCAGGCTGGAGTGAAGTGGCACAATCTCAGCTCACTGCAACCTCCACCTCCCCGGTTCAAGCGATTCTCCCACCTCAGCCTCCTGTGTAGCTGAGACTACAGGTGTGCACCACCACACCTGGCTAATTTTTGCATTTTTTGGTAGCGATGGGATTTCTTTCATCATGTTGGCCAGGTTAGCACCCATTTTTTCTAAATGGGAAAATGGAGACTCAGAGGTGGCATGAGTTAATAAGTGGAGGAGCCTGGATTTTATTTCAGGTCTGTCTGGCTGCAGAGACCAGTACTGTTGTGGCACAGCCCTTTCCCCAGGGTTATAGGGAATCCCCCTAATCCTTGAATCGGGCTGGCAGAAGCTTCCTCCTTCTCTGGCTTGCCAGAAACCAATAATCTGTAGTCTGAAAAAATGACACATGTATCCCTGAGGCCTAAGAATACTCTCAATTAAAATTGCATTTTTAAATCACAATTATAACATTGTATTGTTTGATTTCAGAATACTTGTGTTGTTAAGTTGTTTCCGAGAGTTAAACCTCAGGCTAGGCTACTTTAATCAGATTTATGTGACTCACTTAATGCAGTATAATACAATGATATCATGATTTGCAATCCTGTGGTACATAATAAACGTAATTGGCACATGTGAGTGAAGGAAGCTTGTATTGAAAGGGACTTATTTATAATGGATTCTGGGGATTAACCATAGGAATGAAGGGATTTACTGAAAGTGGAAGGCTAATTTCAGGTCATAAAAAACATTTGCATAGCAACACCATGTGTTTAATTGGTAGTTGCATGAGGAACCATCAAAACATCCAGCGAATGAATGCATTAAAATTACCTATCAGGGTGCTTTCTGTTGCAAGTGACTCAAATTGGTTTGAACATGGGCTCACAGGATTTATTTACTAAACTGTCCAGGGGTAGATCTGACTGGACTCAAGAACTCAAAAGCTGTGTTCAGAACCTTGTTTCTCTCTTCATTTCAGGGCCCTGCTTACTTTATGTTGAATCCATTTTCACAGACTCTCCTCTGTGGTCCCAAGATGGCAACTGCCAGCTTCTAGCTTTTGTGGCTACAGACTTCTTGGTTGGTGTTAACAGGAAAAAGTAAAGGGCCTTTGTTTAGTTTTCATTAAGGCTTATTGGTCCTCAATGGGTCATGTGCTTATCCCTGAGCTAATCACTATAGCCAGGGGAATGGGATGCACTGATTGGCACAGCCCTAGGTCACATGCTCCAACCTTGAGTCCAGAGGTTGAAAGTGAGTAGATCCTAAAGGAAAAAAGGATGGGGCTATCAGAAGTGTGAATGAAAGATGGGAAGCAAAACCAGCGAATTCCATCTTAGTCTGATTTAGGAAATTCTGAGATGGGTTCAAAGAAGGGATTCAGGGGTCTGTGGGTTCCCTGAAATTGTAGTTACAAGTTTGTGTTAATGTCCATTTTTCAGGGAGAGGAGCCATGCTTTGATTAGATTATCAAAAGGGTCCATGACCCAAAAGAGTTAGCTATTCTGAGATAAAGGTGGATGTTGAACCAGACTGAATTGCTTTTTAAAACTGAGACTTCATATTTGAACCACCTATTGGAATGCTTTCCATAGAAGAGGTACTATTTGCTCTTAAGCTGACTTTTATCAAGTAGGGATGAGCCCACTGGGATTATCAGAGATAGTAAATACTGATAAGAATTTTGTTTATATCATTTCTTTAGGTTCTAGAAGTTACAGATCCCTTTTTCTTCCAAGAAAGCTCTAATGGCTGGGTCCACAGTGTAATACAGGTTGCCAACTCTTCAGATGAAACAATATCTAAGGACCATAACAGGCTTTGTCAAGGTTGGAGCTTGCGACCTAAGGCTGCACCAATCAGCACATCCCATGCCCCTGGCTACAGTGGTTGGCTCTGGGACAGATTTGTTGAGTCAGAAACTCTGGGGGTGGGACCCAGAAATCTGTGTTTTCACAAGCCCTCCTCTTACCCTACTCAGCACCCCAGTTTGATAACTGCTGCTCTAAGAGACCATTAAGTGTGGAATGTCTCTTCCAGTATCTCTGTGTCTCTGTGAATAGGCTTTCGGTTTATCCACAGAGGGCAAACTCGTGCCCTCGCTGGGGAGCTGGCTGCCACCTGCTCTCCTCAGAGCCTGCCTCAGTGGCCCCTGTTTGCCCAGGGATGGAGATCTGCTCATTCAGGGTGAGTAAAGGCCCTTCGGGAATTATTTCCTTGTGTTAATTCCAAAGCCTCACACAAGCTGATATTTTTCTGCTAATCCCAGGCCAGGGCCCAGCATGTGCATTGTTGACACCAGATAATGTAGTCTTCTGGCCGATACAGTGGCGGATGAGCAAACATTGGGCGGCCAGCAGAATCCCTGACTTCCTGAATGTCTGCAATCACAGATTCATTGAAGTTTAAACGCGCCGAGACCTACCACCATTGCCCTTTGCGTTCGCCAGGAGATAAGGTTATCCATGAGCGATCATTGTAAATAACCACCCCTTATTTCCCCTCCAACTTGCACTTTGGATTTTAATCAGGTTCAAAGCCTGCCTGGCATTTTGCTTATTTTCCTTATCTGTATGACTCAAAGGCTATCTCCGGGATGCTTAGACTTTAGTGTGTACGCCAATCACCCAGGGATCTTGTTAAATGCAGATTCCGATTCAGTCAATCTGGGATGGAGCCTGAGATTCTACATTTCTAACAAGCTCTCAGGTGACGCCGGTGCTTCTCCAAGGTGTGCACGTTGTGTAGCAAAGGGCTAGGACAGTGGCTTTCCACCCTGGCTGCGTATCGGAGTCACCTAGGGAGTTGTAGGAATACTGTCTGGGTCCTACTCTCAGATGTTCATTCAGATCTAGCTGGTTCAGGGTGTGACTCCCTAGGTGACTCTGATGTACACTCAGGGTTGAGAACTGCTGGGCTGACCTGCTCACCCTTCAACCTCTGCCTAGTGGCTCCTCCTCAACCTGCCAGTGTGGACTGCTCATACCCCCTCTGCTCTGCACCCCTGCGCGCTCTTCTTCCTTGTCCTTGGCATTCATGGAGACCTTGTGGTGGACCAGGAACTTTCCATACAACCTGAAGAGGTTAGCACCACTTTCAGCCCCATTTTGCACGTAGGGACACTGAGGTTTGGAGAGTGACATTTCTTGTCCTAGGTCACAAGGCTATTAAGAAGCAGTGTCAGGACCCCGCCACATCTCTTGTCTCTGGAGCATAAAAGCAGCTAAGTGTGTGTTTAAAAGGATGACGTCTGGAGGAGCCATTACTTACTAGTTGTGTGACCTTTGGTCTTCCTCTGTAAAATGGGGGGGTGGTACAAGTACCCATTTCTCAGGACTCTCGGGAGCATGCAATGAAATGACCTGTGTAAACCGTGGCCCCAAGGCCTGAACCGCAGGAAAGGTTTCACTATTTCTCAACACCACGTGGTTTCTCCTTGGTACTTCCTATGGGCCCTTCTTTGGCACTGGGGAGAAAGTGCCAAAGCATGAGATGGGTGTGATTTTTTTTTTTTTTATTCACGTTTTCGAATGTGTTTCCTTTGCCCCATGGGGCCTTGCAATGGAGGTGGTGGATTCACCAGTGTTGGTCAGTTGATAAAATTTACTTTGGTCACTGGAAGATGATCATACTCTGTTTCATATTAGAAACAGAAGTGTCATATACATATAGGTAACTACCCAGTTGGAGTCATTCTTTCATTTATTGGTTGACTTCTGTTCACTTAGACCTCATAAGTGATTGAAGACCACTCAGCCTGAATCCTCCAAACCACGGGCCAGGCTTGCTCAGCTGCTTATTTTCCCCATGACAGCAGTGTGAGGGGTGAGGAGGCGGGGGCTCTATCTCAGGTGTATCTCATGTGTTCACGTAACTTCTGTTAGAGGCTCCACAACCAAGACATTCCCATTTTTAAAGTCCTGGGTAACCCTCAGTCCAGATAAACTGGGACAGTTGCTCACCATAGTCACATAGGTCTGGGGCTATGTCCCTTCTTTTCCTGACCCTGACTCCTTAGTGCCTTTCAGCCTTCTTTCCTCATGGAGGTCTCTTTGGGGCAAGGTGGTGCCTGCTGTTTTATCTCATCCCCTTTGTGATGTGGGCTCATAAGCCCCTCATGACTGGGCACTGTGTTTCTGCCTCCCCCAGGCTGGAACCTCTGGGTGGCGAGGGGTCCCTGCCTGCTCCCTCACAGCATGTCTCTTGGCACAGCCTGATGTCTCTCTCCATTTCAGTGCATTGTGGGCAGCTGAGGGTGGCTTTGTCTTGACATGGGTGACAAAGAGAACGTCCATAAAGGTAAACACCTCCACTTCCCTCCTTTAACTGGTCTTTCTCAAGGCTGCAAACAGGCTTTGCTTCTGACAAGCACTCAATGAGTACACAGAAGCAGGGCTGTTTTATTTCTGATGCCAGTAGAATATTTTAAACTAGGCAAGCAACACCACAGCTAAAAATGCCTAGATTAGAAAATAAACGTGTTGCAGATTTACACAAATCCTTAGAGTCAGTCAGCAATGCTTTCAGTAGCAAGGAACAATAGTGGCCAAAGGGGGCTCACACATCAGAGCTGTGCTTTTCTTGCGTAAGAAAGAGTCTGGAGGTAGGTAGCTGCTGATATTGGCTCAGGGGCTCAGTGATGTCAGGCTCTGAACTGGTATCAATGCCATTCTTAGACTCCTTATGTCAAAAAATGGTGGCAGCAGTTCTAAACATCATGCCTCAGGCAGCTGAGTTCCAAGAGGAAGCAGGGTTGCCTAGAACAGGGACCCTCTCCTTTCTTGTCTCTCTTAAGAAGAGGAAACCATTGCCAGACGTTCCCCTCCCCAACACAATTCTCTTTACATCCTACTGGCCAGAACTGGGTCATACACCCACCCATAGGCCAGGGACAGGTCCTACCTTCTTTGAGATTAAGGAATCTCTGCCCTGTGCTTAAACAACTTTGGGGTTCTTTTAGGGAGGAGCGGCTTTGGCTGCATGAACAAAATTTATTTCCAACCCTCTGTCTTTGGAACCCAGAAGCTTTGGATTCTGGTTCTGGTCCTATGACTGCTTTGCTCATGTGTGAACAGCAAGCTGGACAGGATACACCATCCTCAAGCCCTGATATCGCCCCTCTGGGCCACTTGGAAAGGAAGCAAGGAGGATAAGCTAGTAGTAAAAGATTCTGTGTGAGATTGCTTTTTTTAAAATCAATGGCTTCACAGCAAGAAATGATTTTGAAACGTGTAAACTAGACTGCTTTAAAGGGGACCTTCTACCTCAGGTGTTTCTGAGTGTCTGTAGGATAGGCCGGCCAGCATCTTTTCTTGTCTCCAGGCACTTTTTGCAGATATTGTACAGTTACAGATGCAGATACAAATGTAATTATAGACTTCAGTATCTGATGATGTCTGCAGAACAGATGTAGATCCATCTGTCGGGGGAAGGCTCCTGGGATGTCCAGCTAAGGCCTTCAGCCCCGTGACAGCAAGTGAGACTCAAGCATTCAGGGCTGGTTGCACATCCCCAAGTCAAAGGTGGCTGAGCAGGGCCCCAATTCAGGGCCCCTGACTTCTGTAAGAAACGTGAGACTTGAACCAGCCGACTCTATCTCACCGTTGAATTAAAGCTGACAAAAGATCTTTTTTTAAAAAAACAAGCTGTGCAGGAACAGCTGATGGGGTCCTCCTTGGGCATGCATTTCCACATTCTGGAGCTAAAGGCAGACTTACCATATATTCAAGTGCTCTCTGCTTGTAGGAGGAGGGGTCCCCTGAGCTTTGCTGGTGGTCTTAGGACAAAGGAAGTTCATGACTGATGTCTTTCTCTGGGATGTCAGGCCTGGAGAATGGAAGCTGAGCAGCCAGTGGTTCTGCAGCTGACAGTAATCTGCCCTCTGGTATTTTCCAGAAAATCTTGGAGTTAGGAGGTCAGTGTGGTGGTCACCAAGCAGCTTTTGTTTAAGGCTTCGTTAAATGTTTGGCTTTCATAACATAGTCACTTTACCATGAGAGATTTGAGATAAAGTCTTTCCCTTAATTTTGATTGTCCTGTCTAGAAGAAACCGGCCCACCTTTCCTGGCAGTGTCCTCCTTCTCTTCTTGTTCTTTTCATAATCAAATTATGTCACATGAAATGAGGTGGCCGAATGCTACTGGTTGGAGAGGGGAAGGGGAAGCAAATTCTGTTCCTCCTTTTGCTCCCTCTTCTTCCCCTTTACCACCACCTCCTCCTCCTCCCTCTCCTTTTTCTCCTCCTTCTTCTACCTTTCCCCCTTTCCTTCTCCCTCTTCCCTCCTTTTTCTTATTTTTGTTATTAAAACATAATATATTGAGCATTTTATATGTGTCAAGCACTATGTTAAGTATTTTACATATATTTATCTCAGTTAATTCCCCCAACAAGCTTCTGAGGTAGATTCCATTATCATCCCCATTTTGCAGTGGAGGGGTTGAAGCTGGAGAAGACAAATCATGTGCTCAGGGTTGCACAGCCAGGAGGTGGTACAGCTAGGACTGGCTGACTTTAGAGCTCCAGTTCTTTTTTTAATCCCTTAAAAAAATTCAGTTATTTTTCATATTAAAAGGGTGGTGTGATGGGCACTTCTCTGCCCCCCTGGCCAAGTTTACTGGCTGACCATCTTGGGACTCCTCTTCCACGTATCTCTTCTTTTCAATATATACAGACACTTCCTTTTTGCCAAGCCACCTTGGCAAAACACTTGTTTGCAGACAAATAAAATTTTACCCTTAAACACTTCAGTTGAGTCTCCCAAAAATAAGGACAATTGCCCTCCTAACCTCAACACCATAATTAACCCAAGAATATCAGTTTTATTTCAGTTGCACCACTCAGTGCATAGTCCATACTCGGATGCCCTCAGGGGTTCCCCAAATGTCCTTGATAGCTAGTTTTAAACATTAAATCCAGAATTCAGTCAAGGTTTATTATGAATTGTCTTTGGCTATTATGAAACTTTGGCTTCCCTTAGTGAAGTATAGTTCCTACCTCCCTCCGTTCTTCAGATCCTGAGTCCTGTGGACAGTGAGTCTTTAGAACATCCTGTTTATAATTCAGTTCTGCAGTTTGTCTCTTCATGATTACTCAGGTTAAATGTTTCTGGTAAGAATGCCCCAAGGTGATGTTGTATGCCCCCTGCATGACATCAGGGATGCATAAGGTCAGGCTCTCCCACTACCTGACATCCTGGTCAGACGGTGTCCTCCAGATTTCTCCATGTGAAGCACAGCTCTCTCTTTGTAATTCATACAGGCTGGGGAGGGAGCAAAACTGTTATCAGTCAGGGGTCTTTGGTTGTGAGTGACAGAAAACTCATTCAAACCTGCTTCCACACAAAATGGGAATTTATTGTCCCAAGTAACAGGCAAGTACAAGGAGTCTTCTGGCTTTAGTTTGTGGGATCCAAAGGTTTGACATCATGTCATCAGGTGTCAGTCTTCATCCTCCATCTCTTGCTGTTTTCCTTTCTACTGGTCTCACATACAGGCAGGCCCTTTCTCCATGATGGAAAAAGTGATCACAGCTCCAGGCTCACAAATCGTTAGTTAGCCATGACAGGAAGAGACAACTCCCTTTACAAGTGATTGCAGCCTCCAAGGCCCAGGGCTGCCACTGGCTGGGGTCTTATCCCATCTCTGTCACTGATTGGCTAGGCCTGAGTGATCACTTCTAATCCTTGGTGCCGGAATCAGCACGCGTAGCCTAATTACTTCATCTTCTCTGTGTCTCACCCCAAAGAGGGTAGGAGTATGAAGGAAGGCAGCTGCCTGTGTGGCTGGACATGGGGAGCCTCGGGGAAATCCCCTGCCCCCCGATAATCCTGACCTTGGGTAGTTCTGGAACCTGTACC
Source organism: Papio anubis (assembly GCF_008728515.1). NCBI lineage: Eukaryota > Metazoa > Chordata > Mammalia > Primates > Cercopithecidae > Papio > Papio anubis. The sequence goes on from NC_044977.1 coordinate 98,241,242, forward strand.
TGTTGATCTGAAGCCTAGGGCCCCAGGGTCTGGGGGTGTATGTGTGTGGTGGTAGCAAGGGGATGCAAAGGGAGTGGGCCCATCAGCAGAGGAGAAGGACTCAATGACTGCAAGCACAGGGCTTGGGCTGCGGGTTCTAGGCCTAGCTCCCGGACTTGTGGCTCTGTGGTCCTGCTTGTGCCAACTCTCCTCATCTGTCAAATGGATCTAAGAGCATCTGCTGTGCTTTTCTCTAGGTCCACTGTTGTAAGGATCCAAAGAAATTGTGGTCATGTGATACTTTGTAAATGTATAGGTGTTCTAGGCCTGTAGAGATATGGCCCTTCATTCTACACAGAGAGCGTGGCCATTGGTCTTGTCATCAGTGTGTTTCCAGAAATCCTTCACTCTCTTCTCATGATAACCATAGTCAGCCCCCTTCATGTCAGGTGGCAATCTGGTGGCTTAAAGAAAGGCGGGTGGCACTCTGCTGTGTCAGGTGAGGAAGCTGGAAGATAGGAGCCTGATCCACCACTGTGTCCCTCACAGAATGAGTTCCCAATTTCAGTTTTCAGCTGAAAGTATAAATCAGATTCTTCAGTTTGTCACTGTGGTTGGAAGGAATTCATTAAGTTATATTGGAGATTTTCAGGGCTGTAGTTTTTACTTGTTAACAAATCAAGCAAATTAACGAATTATTATTTTTAGTTACAGTAGATGTCAATTGATAAAGACTTGGCCAATTAAAGCAGGGCATGGTGCTGATTACGTGCAGCAGGCGGGGTATGGGGCAGGAGACGTAGGCTGGCCGGTCGAAGGGGCGTGCCATCCTGGGTCCTCTGGTACTCAAGTTTGCCCAGGCGCAGGAAGAACCTGCATGAGAATAAAGCTAGCATCAGGGAAAACAGAGAGACAGGGGGAGGAGATTACTCAAAACTTTGAGTTCTTGGATCCAGCCATGTTAAATCTGTTTTGGATTGAGTTTGTGTGTGTGTGTGTATATATATACACACACATATATATACACACATATACATATGTGTATATATATATACACACACATATACACACATATATACACATATGTATATGTGTGTATATATATACACATATACACACATACATGTATATGTATATATCTATGTAGATACATATACATATGTACACATACATGCATATATACTTATATAATTTGTATTGTTAGTTAGTTAGTTTGTGTTGGGTTTCCTATTACTTGCAATGGAAAAGCCTAAGGCTGAGCTGGTTACTATTTTGATTACATCAGATGATACACAAAATTTTCAGCCCAGAGTGATAAAATACCATAACTCCCAATTTAGGAGATGCTAGGTATTATTTTTGTAAGGTGTTTCTTTTATACAGGGTAGTAAGATGCTACATCTGTGTCTCATAGTGTGGTAGGCTGGGTAACCAAATTGATCCTTCTGTGGAACAAAACTAAAAATGCTGCACAAAAATTTTATGAGAAAAAAACACAAACAAAACACTCCAGCCTAAAATTCAGTGACAGTGGAATCCAGAGAGGTAAGTGCATTACCATAGCTGGCTTTTGACTTGAAGGCACAGCTTTGTGATGCTTTGGGGAGGAGAGGTGGAACCCAGCTGGAGACCCTCCATAAACCTGGGGCTCCAAAGCACTATACATTCATGCAATGTGAGCTAGTACCTGCCCTGGGGACTGTGAGGATGATGGCTTGTCTTAAACCTGGGTGCCGAGTGACAGCAGAGAAACAATTTTTCTTTCTTCTGATAAGTCTTTGCCACCAGCTAGACTGAACAAATAGAACATAAGATCATACCCATGGCAGACCTCAGATATTGGAACAATGAGTCGCAGGATAAAATATGTGTGTTTACTATGGTTCCTAGAAAATAAAGCAAGGTTGAAAACCAGAGTAAAAAAGCAGATTGGAAAAAGAGCTAAACAAAATGTATAGTAATGAACAATCAAATTAACGAAACAAAGGCAGGGTGTGGTGGCTCATGCCATCCCAGCACTTTGGGAGGCTGAGGTGGGTGGATCGCTTGAGCCTAGGAGTTTGAGACCAGACTGGGCAACATGGCAAAACCCTGTCACTACAAAAAATACAAAAATTGGCCAGGCATGGTGGCACACATCTGTAGTTCCAGCTACTCAGGAGGGTGAGGTGGGAGGATCACTTGAGCCCAGGAGGCAGAGGTTGCAGTGTGCCGAGACTGTACCACTACACTCCAGCCTGGGTGACAGAGTGAGACCCTGTATCAAATAAAAACCAAACAAAACAAAAACCCAAAAAACAAAAAACGAAAACCCCCCACAAATTAATGAAATGGAAAACTCAATTCATGGATTTAACCGCGGATTTAACATTCCTGAAGAGAGAATTCCTGAGCTGCCAGATAGACCTGAAGAAATGATCCAGGATGCGGTCCAGAGATACAGACATGAGAAATATGAGACATTGAGACACGGAGGTTGTAGTGAGGTGACAGTGCCTGAGACTGTCTCAGAAATAATGAACGTATCTGATTGACAGATTCAGGGAACTCAACAAATTTCAGGATAAATAAGTAGAAAGAAATCCACTGGAGCAAAGGACAAAGAGAAGCAGCAGCAGCGTGCCCAGAATATCACATGGAGCAGCACCTTGGCTCCTGAGAGCAGGTAGCAGGGGCTGAGAGCATGACTTCTGGAATGGAACCCTAACCCTGTCATCTGCCCTGATTAGAAAAGTCATTCCTAAGCCATAGTTGTTTCTTCATGAAATGTGCATAATAATCACAATAATAGTTAACTGTTGGGAGGATTGTGAGGATTAAACGACCTAATTCATATGATTCCCTTAGCCCTATGACTGACATGTTAACAAGACTCAACAAATGCCAGCCTCCATTCTCTGTTCTCCAGGAGGTAAAGTTTTCAGTATCTCCAAAGGCACTGGCCGGTGGGGGTGCTGGTGGGCAGGGGGCAGAGACAACCAAAGAGGAGCAGGGGCTGTCTCGAGCACACTCCACCCTACCCTGCTGGTGGTCCCCTTGCCCAACCTCCACACCATTTCCACATCTCTTGCTCAGTGCAGGCTTCGTTGTCCCCAACCTGCTGCACCCTAGGCAGGTGGGCTCTCTTCTCTTTGCCCCCACAGAACTGTGAATGAACTTCTTTTATGGTGTTTCTTAGAGGGCTGCTGATGATTATTTTTTAACCTGTGTAAGTACCACACTGTGCTATGAGCTCACTTTGATGTGCCTAACACTTGCCACATTTTCTAGCACATTTTTTAGGGTCTAAGAAGGATTTTCAGGTGCTTGGATGTGGCCAATATCATAAGCCATAGTTCTAAGAAAGAGAGGATTCTGCCCAGTTTGCTCAGTGTATACAGCCAGTGCACTAAACCCCATTGGTAACACAAAGCCTATTCCATCCAGTCATGCCCAGTAACTCAACAGGGCAAATGACAGGGCAGCAAACCTTGGGGTTTTTGCCTGGGGAGGCCCCTGCACCATGAGGGCTCCTAGGTCAATTCTTCTGGGAAAGGTAAATGTCATATCAGGAAAGAAGGGCAATTCCCTTCCCTCTGGGAATAAGACCTTTGCTGGAAGTTGTGTGATTGCAGTACAGCTTGCCCAGTCGATTTCGTAGAACAGTTGGTGCTTGTCAATAGGCTCCAGAGCAGATGGCCCATGTGCTAAAGGCCCAGACAGATGGTTGCCTGGAGGCACAGGCCAAAGTGAGAGCACGAAGCTGAGGGGATGTGTCCGTTATCAATTGCTGTGTAACAACCTCCTCACCCCAGACTTACAACAGTGGCTAAAAGCAAGAAATATTCATCATTGCTTACTAGGCTGAGGGTTAACTGAACACTTCTGCTTATCTTGACTGGACTTGATTGATCATGGCTGTCATCATTCATGTATCTATGGTCAGCTGGGGGCTGGCCAGCGCAGGGTGATCTTGCATGTGTGGTAGTTAACTGTCATCCACTGTAGCAATAGGGGTGACTGGTGCCACTCCTCTCTTGCAAGATGAGGCCAGGCATGTTCATGTGGTGGAGGTAGAGCTCAGGGTGAGCAGAGGCCACCAGGCTTCCTGAGGCCTAGGATCAGCCCCACCTCATTCCACTGTGATCTACTGTCACAGCAAGACAGGCCAACCCAATCCCTGGGGTGGGGAGCGGATGGCAGCCCTTGATGGAAGCAGCTAAGTTACAAAGCCAAGGGGCACGGATACAGAGAAGAGTACAAAATTGTGGCCCTTTTTTTTTGTTTTTGCAAACTGTCTACCACTGTGGATGAGGGGAACATTTCTGCTATTATGCCTTCAGAGGTGGGAGTTTCTGCAGATGGAATGTTTCTCGATTAACTGATTTCTGTGAAAACACCTTGGTTCTCTGCCAACCAGTCTCCAGCTGAGCCAACACTAAAGATTGTTGAGAAAATAGGCATGTATGGATTTAAGCCTCAGTGTTTATGGCCTGGTTTTAGTTTTTCTTTTGTGATTCTCTACATTATTAATTTTCAATTAATCGACTAATTACCAGTTCTAATTGAGTCAGCCAGAAAGACTACTGTGTTTTCAAAAGGCCAATTTGCCCTCAATCATCTCAATATCTCTTACCTTTTGGAGCTGAAAAGGATCTTAAAGATAACCTAGTCTGATGCCCTCAAGTCACAGATGAAGTTGCCCAGGCCCCAAGAGAGGATGTCCTTGACCATGGCCCTATGGTGACTAGAAAACCTAAATAAGGGCTTCTCCCACTATTCCACCTAGAAGGCAGTCCTATGGGGGCCCAGAAGAATGCTGTAGCAGGCAGAATACTGATCTCCCAAAGGTGTCCTAATGAAGCCATGCCCCAAAGAATTAAAGGAACCAATGACTAACAGAAATTCTTGAGTTTGCAGCATGGCAGGTAAGAAAAGAAACAACTTGCTGAAATACTGAAACTCCCTCTCCTTATGAGATAAAATAACTGGCTGAAATCAGCTGGAACCAAGATGGCCGACCAGAGTCTAGGCAGAAAAAGCTTGCTGATGCCACAGACTAAATTTCTAACTTTATATTAAAGTTTATACCCAAAATTGTACAGGAGACCCATGAAATAGTATGAAGAGATAACTGCACATGACCCAGGACTTTCCAGCCCTTCCCTTTCTTCCACCAAATCACCTACTAATTTTAGAATCCACTCCCTAAACTCTTTCTAATAAAAATACTGCATTGCAGGGTGATAGATTTGAGGTTGACATTGCTGTCTCCTTGGAAATCGACAATATATTGACAATAAATTTAAAATTAAATATTTATATTTCAATAAAAAGCCTTTTCTCAAACACCCAGTGTCATAGTGTTGGCTTCCAAGGCATTGAATCCCTTTTGTTCAGTAACACTAACCCCTGGAACCTCTGACTATGTTAGTTTGAATGGCAAAAGAGACTTTGCAGATGTGTTTAAGGCTAAAGACTTTGAGAAGCAGAGATAACCCTGGATGGTCCGGCTGGACCAATCTAATCATGAGTCCTTAGACGTGGAAGGGGAGGAAGAAAAGTGGGTCAGAAAGATACAATGACAGAAGAAGAGGCAAGAGAAATTCAAAGTGTGAGAGGGTTTGACTCACCTTTGCTGGCTTTGAAGATAGAGGAAGGCAACAGAGCTAAGAAATGCAGACAGTGCTCAGCAGCTGAGAATGGCCCTTAGCCAACAGCCAGCAAGGAAACAGGGAACTCAGCCCTGCAACTGCAGAAACTTTATTCTGCCAACAACCTCAATGAGCAAGGGAATGAATCTTCTTCTAAAGCCTTTGGAAAGGAGCACGGCCCCACTGACACCTTAATTTTAGCCCTGTGAGACCCATTTCTGACTTCAGAGCTATAGAACTTTAAGATAATAAATTGTGTTGTTTAAGCCACTAAATTTGTGGTAATGTACTTCAGCAGCAATAGAAAACTAATACAAATGTGATGGTGACAGACCTTCCCTTTTTCAGAATATCTTGGTGCATAGCAACTGATGTCATAGAAAGGGTTCTAGAAGAGCACGTCATGGAGAACTCTTGGGTGCAGACAAGTGGATGATTAATGAAGTAGCATCTGAAAAATCCAGGGAACCAAATGTAGGTGGAGCAACTTCCCTGTGACACACGTCGAAGCTGCTGCAGTGGCTGTTCTTCCCCTCCCCTTGGAAAGGCACCAAAAGCCTCCTTTTGGAAGGGCTGGTGGACTGGTAGGCGGTATATGGCGGGCAGGAGGGTAACGGGCATGACAACACCCAGCTGCAGGAGATGCTCATCAGCAAATTCACTTATTGCTCATTTGATGACAGTTCAGTTGGGAAGAGGAGGTTTTCACTCATTCATTCAACAAAGTTTCATTGAGAACCTACTCTGTATTAGGTTCTGTTCTAAATTCTGGGGATAATGAAGAGAAAAAAAATAGACCAGGTTTCTGCATTCCTGGTGTTTACACTCAGGTATGGGAGAGAGAAAATAAGCAAGTGAACAGATAAATGAACAATGGAATTCCTGATATTGATTAATGGTATGAAGAAAATAAAGACCGTCTTTTTTGATGGGGCAGTGATCAAGAAATCTCCTTTGAGGTAGCGAGCTCATATGTGGTGGTCAGGGCAGTTATGCTCCAGGTAGAAGGAATGGCTGGTGCAAAGGACCTGAGGGGAATGAAATTGGCATATTCAAGGAAAAGAAACGTGCAAGGTGACTATGGCAGAGTGAAGGTGATCAAAGGAGAGAGTGATGTGAATTCAGACTGCAGAGGTGCTCAGTGGCTGCATCAGAAAGTCTTGTCAGCCAGGCTGAGGAGTTGGCACCTTATTTAAAGTGCAAGGGGAATCCACTGGCGATTAGTGATGTGACTAGACACATGCTTTATAAAATGCCTCTCCAACTGCTGTGTGGGCAGTGGGTTTAGGGGAGCAGAGAGGAGTATGTAGTAGAGGAGTGTAGTTAGAAAACCTCCACCTTAGAGATGATGGTGGTCTGGATTAGGAAGATGGCAGAAAAGAAGATGATGGGTGAATAGGTTCTGGAAGAAGTGTAGATGGCACACCCTGATGAACTGGCTTCTGCGGGAGAGGGGAGGAGAGGACTCAGTATGCCTTCTATGAGTTGAGATGAGGCCTGCCCTTTGGAAGACAGACATTACCAGAAAATGTTGTTTGCTCTGTTGGCAAATGAAACATGCACTGAGAGTCACTTTTTAAAATTATTGTACTTTAAGTTCTAGGGTACATGTGCACAACTTACAGGTTGATACATAAGTATACAAGGGCAGGGGTGCAACCAGAGCTAAGAAAAATGTTCGCAAGTAAAATCTAGTGCTGTGCACATTTAATCCACTTACTCTTCAAATCAACACAATTAAGTACTGTTATAATCTGTGCTTCAGAGAAGGAAACTGAGGAATCGAGAGGTTGAGTAATTTGTCTAAGATCACTAATGGGATCGCTGATATCTCAGCCACTGAGGGGTAAAGCTGGAACTTGGACCCAGGCAATCTGATTCCCAAGTCTGAGCTCTTAAATGCAAGGCCCTCTTAGATACTGTATTTGGTGTACTGGTCACGTCTGCAACTAATCATGCAGCTTGAGAGTTTGAACAAATGTTTGAAGTATAATTCTTCTAATTCATGAATATACTTATTTCTAACTTTTGCCCAAGTTAGACATTTCTCAACAGGGAGCAATTTTGTCCCACAGGAACATTTTTGTCTGACATAACTTGAGGGCATCTAGCTACTGGCATCTAGAGGCCAGGTGTACTCCTAAACAATTCCAATGCACAGGATGTTCCCAGAACAAAGCATATTCCAGCCCAAGTGCCAAGGTTGAGAACCCCTGGTGTAGGTGTATACAGCCTGGAGGACATGCACCTGCGAATGGTGACAAACAGGAAGGTGCAATGAATTGTCCAGTTGATATATAATGATGGAGTGCTGGGGGCTATGAGGTATTCCAGGAGAAAGATGAGTTCCAATTTCCAGTTGGACATTCTAGTCTGAGGAATGGGATAGAGCACAAAACAGGACAATCACCTGCAGGGTGTCATGGAAAAAATCTGAGAGCAATAGGGGCTCAGAGGGAAAATGGAACTTGGATCCATCAGGGTCCAAGAAGTTGGCACCTGGGGTAAGGCCTCAAGATGGAGCAACATTTGAATGGGGAAAGGCATGGTAGGGCCCTGTGCATTGGGAAGAACCATGCATGAGGGCGCGGGTGCCAGAGGAACGGAGTGGGGAGGTGCAGAGGCATCCAGAGAGGGAGCGCCATGAGAATTCCGAGTTTACTGAATAGATTGGTCCTGATAAAGGGTGGATGGGGTAAAGCCAGATCATGCAGGACTTGGAAAGCCAACTGTGGGTTTGCTGTGGTAAGAAGAGGGGATTAGCAGTGTTCTTCAAGTGACATTTTGTACCTGCTTTGGGGACATTTCTCAGTCATGGTAGAAAACACCACCTGCATGAGTTGGCCCGGAGGGTTGGAGATGAGAAGGCTGGGCTATGACTCAGCTTGCTGTGAGGAGGCGGGGGGTTTAGATGGTGACAGCCACCTAAAATGGAAAAGAAATGGAGAAGGCTAAACTCAAGAGTCCATTCTCTGAGTGCCCTCCCCTCCCAAGTGACCCCACTTTTAAAGACAAGGAAGCAGAAGCACTGTGAGGCTAAATGACTTGTCTGTTGCCTGGCTAGTATGTGGCAGGTCTGGGCTTGTCTCATTGCATGGACAGCAAGGGAAAAACTCAGGGGAGTTTGGTTTATAGAAAATCTAGGGACAAGACTGTGTAAAGGACAAAGACACAACTGGGAATAAGACGCATAAGACGCGGTAATGGACATGGCTCAACAGGTCAGTAGTGGTTCTGCTGGAGTGGTGGGGCCGTGATGCTTTTTTTTTTTTTTTTTAATTTCTCTCTTCCGTTTTCCAAGATGTATTTAATCACCAAAGTCTACTTTTACAATAAAGGGAAGAAAGGTCTTGAGCATCTGTATCTAATGTCAGAGTGAAACGAGTGAGATACAAACCCAGAAGGAGTCAATGGGTTTTGCTGGTTGGAAAGAATTGGGGTTGGGAGGGGGGCCTCAAGAGTGCAATTTCCTTAGAAAATAGGAGGTCAAGAGGAGGAGAAGGGGTGGAGTTTCAGGTGTCCCAGATTTGCAGTGACTCGAAGCAGAGAATTAGGATGGGAAGAAGTGTCATGGCTGACCAGGTGAGATTCCTATTTTTCTGATGACACTGAAGTGTGCTCCACCCCCAGCCCCACAGTGCCCTTCTTTCCCTTCAGAGGACCAGTGTCCCTGTGACTCTGCTCACTCATCTGGCCACCGTTGCCCCGAGTTGCCAGGAGCCTGGAGAAGATGAAGGCATCCGTGGTTCTCTCCCTCCTTGGCTACCTGGTGGTTCCAAGTGGTGCTTACATCTTGGGGCGTTGCACAGTGGCTAAGAAACTCCACGATGGAGGCCTGGATTATTTTGAGGGCTATAGCCTTGAGAACTGTGAGTAGGCCCCCTTAGTGCTCCCGCCTCTCACCTCCTTGCCCTCCCTTCCTTGGCCAGGCATCCCCAACTCCAGCTGTCCTCAGAGTCACACACCTTCTGTTCCATCTTAGGGGTGTGCCTAGCCTACTTCGAGAGCAAGTTCAACCCCATGGCCATCTACGAGAACACACAAGATGGCTACATTGGCTTTGGCCTCTTTCAGATTCGTGGCAGTGACTGGTGTGGTGACCATGGCAGGAACCGCTGCCACATGTCATGTTCCAGTAAGTCTCTCTTTCCATTCTGTGCGGGGTCACTGGAGGCTGTGGTGCTGTGTCAGAGGCCTGCCTTCCAGATGGCCAGAGTTTACAAAGTTTACAAAGAAGAGGGCGTGGCAGGAGTCATATCCAGCGTGGGTCCCTGGAAGGCTGAGCATTGCACTGCTGAGGGCACAGCGAGATCAGGCTGTGGGGAGTCAGGCAGGCTAACCTAGGATGAAGTGATGGAGACCCCTGTTGAAATGGGCAGAGAAGGTGTTGGGAAGTTGAGAGGAGGCTGAAGGTTGGGAGCAGAGGGCCCCAGCTGGCCTGATTTCACCCACGCTCGGCCACCTCTCCCTTTTTTAAGGGGGCAGTTGCTGCCACTTTGAAAGGCAGAACTGGTTACTGGGAGGAGACAGGAGCTGGACATGCCAAGGGGAGCTTGCCCACTGCTCTTAGGCGGTCCTAAGTACCTGTGATCAAGGGGAGGTGGTTGCCAGGATTCACTCATTGCATGAGCATTTATTGAGCACCTACAAAGTGCCAGGCCTTACAGAGTTGCCATTTTAGTGCTTGTTAACTGCCAGCTACTCTTTTAAGCCATTTATAAGTATTCATCTAATTAATTCATCTAATAAATCTAATTAAATACCCATGAGGTGGGTACTGTTATCCCCATTCTACAAATGGGGAAACTGAGGCCCAGAGAGGATAAGTATATGCCCCAAACCACACAGCTGTGTGGTGGTAGAGCTGGGAGAGAGACCTAAGCAGTGCGACTCCTGAGTTGGGGCTAAACCAAGAGGCTACACAGCTGCGCCCGGTCTCCCTCACATCTGAGGCAGTCTTTCTGTCTAAGCACCCCAGCATCCTCCCTAATAAGCAAACCTCCCTCCACGCTGATGGGTGAGAACCATTCCAGAGCCTGTGGCTTCTGAGCTGGGTCTTTAGGAGACAGAGTGGAGGGGTTGGAGTGAAGGCCTGCAGCCTTCTCATGTGGCCTGGGGAGTACCTGTCTGTGTTGGGCCCCATGATTGACCTTTAGCTCCAGAGAGGAGTAAGAAAGTTCTCTGAATCAAGGAGAGGCAGGACTGCAAAGTAGGAGGAAAAGGCACAGGAACTCTGTGGGAACCTGGTGGGAATCCTACCTGCTGCCATTAAGAACGACATGAGCTTGTATAAGTCACTTCTAGAGCCCCTCCATCTGTGAAGTGGGGACATTAACAACCACTTAGGGTTTCTGTGAACATAAAATGGAATAATGTATATAAAATGCCAGGCAGGGCCCTTAGTGAATTATAATAATCACAGTCTAGTTGAGGAGACATACACATTAAAAGTGTAAGTTAATAACATTTTAAAATTAATTAAATTCATTTAATTTAAATTGAAATGATGGTACCTCCAGTGTCACCCAGAGCTTCCTGGTAGCCAACGCAAAAAGAGAAATATGGTAGGCCTGTAATTTATATTTCATAGGCAGAAATCAATCTATCTATCTATCTATCTATCTATCTACCTATCTATCTATCTTATCTCCATCTCTCCAGAATCCAATGGGAGACACATAAAATTATCTGTCTGTAATAGAGGTGGTACTGTGTGTTGTGATAAAAATATGGTGGACTGTATATCCTGAGAAACTCTCCCGTTAGGTAGAATGTAAACAAAGAAAAGAAAAAACAATTCTTTTAAAGTGCCAGACTGAGTTGGCAAGAAAGTAAGAAAAATCCCTAGAGGCTAAAAGCGGAACAAGGATACAGATAGGTTAAGTAAAGAGTTAGAACAGGTCATGATCCTGGGCATCAGCTGATTCTCTGTAGCCTAATCAATATATTTTAATGGAAAAAATTTTATGAGAATTACAAGTTAAAAAATCAATAGATCTGGTAAAAAGATGACTACATCCTGCTACCTCCTTAGGGTTGTCTAATAAAAATCTAAGGATTGATTTATTATTGGAAGACTCTCTGATGTGAGCACCCTGTACCTTCCCTGATATCACTCTAACTTAGCTGTCACATGGGGGCATGGTATCTTCCATTTTATTTTCCCCACAGCTTTACTGAATCCTAATTTAGAGAAGACAATTAAATGTGCCAAGACCATTGTAAAAGGAAAACAAGGGATGGGAGCATGGTAAGTCATACATTTTTATGTAGCCTGTATTAACGACTTTCACTCATGATCTCTAATCTGAATCTTGGCCAAATCTTGGCTGTTGCGCATCTGCAGTGCCAAACTAAAAGGCTCTGACTCACCAAGGTAAGTAGCAGAAAACCATTGAGTTCCACAACCTCAAGGCCACAGAGGGAAGGAAACAATTATCAGAAATTGCCTTGAATTGTACTTTTTTCACCCAAATCTTGTTTAGGGTTCTATAGAATGCTAGGATGAACATCTTCAAACTAAATCTGTGTTTATTATGATAATCTCTGATTGTTTCTTTCCTATAAGTTCCTACAAGGTTTTTGAATACCTTTAAGGTTCTTGATGCATGTTGTGAAATCCAGCAGGCCCGTATTTGTTTAAAGGGTTTAGTAAAATGTAGATTTACTGCATCTTCACCAATCATAAAACTTTTGCGATTTAAAGGTGAATAACTGGCTGGGCATGGTGGCTCACACCTGTAATCCTAGCACTTTGGGAGGCGGAGGCAGTTGGATCACCTGAGATCAGGAGTTCAAAACCAGCCTGACCAACATGGTGAAAACTTGTCTCTACTAAAAATACAAAAAAAAAAAAAAGCCGGGTGTGGTGGTGCATGCCTGTAGTCCCAGCAACTTGGGAGGCTGAGACAGGAGAATTGCTTGAACCCACGAGGCAGATGTTGTAGTGAGCTGAGATCGCGCCACTGTACTCCAGCCTGGGCAAAAGAGTGAGACTCAATCTCAAAAAAAATAAAAAATAAAAAAGCGAATAACAATTTTGTCTTACCTTCTTTTGTCTTTTATGATATCCCATTGGGGCATTTTCTCCCATGTTTGTTATATAATACTATTGTTTTGTAATTTTTTTCATCTTTGCTCTTTACCTATTTTAAAATTCAAGTTATATTATTTGAAAGAGCTCTTTATATATTTGGTATATTAACTGATTGTTGTATATTTATTGCCAAAATGACTGCAACTCTAATTTCCTCTTTAGCCAGATATTTGCTTAGAAAAGTCTAAAACTTACAAGAGTTTGGGCGTATGCCTGACTTCTTTCACCGAGTGTTGCATTTGTTTATGTTTTTGCGTGTGGTTGCAATTCATTCTCATTGCTATATGGTATTCCATTGTGTGGATTCACTGCAGGTTACTTATTCCTCTATTGGTGGGCATTTGGTAGTTTCTTCATTTTTAGTGCTGCCATGGACAGTCTATACTTACCTTTTGGTGAATGCAAATGTAAAAGGATTTCTATTGTTTTTACCAAGGAATAAAATTGCTAGTCATAGAATAAGTGTATTTTCAGATTTGGCATATTGTGTCAAACAGTTTTCTAAAGGGATTTTTATCAATGTATACTACCATCAGAAATTATGCATTTCAGTTGCTTCACCTTCTCAACGACGCTTGGTAATTTCCGGTTTATTCTCATGACTGTGTTGTGGTATTGCATTATAGTTTTACTTTGCATTTTCCTGATGAAGTTTCAAAATGTTTATTGGCCATTTATATATCCCCTTTGGTGAAGTGCCTCTTCAAATCTTTTGTCAGTTTTTCTATTGTGCTGTCTTTTTCTTATTAATTTGTAGGAGACATTTATATATTCTGGATAAAGTTTTTTGTTGGATATATGTATTGCAACTGTCTTTCATTCTGTGAGTTACCTTTTTATCTTTTTTTTTTTTTTAATAAAAGACATCTAAAAAAAAAAAGAAAAGAAATGGGGTCTTTCTCTGTTACTCTGGCTAGAGTGCAGTGGCGTTATCATAGCTCACTGTAGCCTGGAACTCCTGGCCTCAAGTGATCCTCCTGCCTCAGCCTCCCAACTAGCAAGGACAACAGGCACATGTCACCATGCTTGGCTCTTTTTTTTTTTTTTTTTTTTTTTTACCTTCTCCAGAGTGTCTTGATAAATAGAAGTTCTTAGTCATAATGTAGTCTAATTTATTATTGCTTTCCCTTTATGGTTATTTTAACAAATATCTGCCTATTCCTTGGTCTTGAGGATATTCTCCTTTTTTCCTAAAAGCTTTATTGTTTTATCTTTCACATTTGGCTCTGCAATATCCTTTCTTTCTTTTTCTTGCCCTGTTGCATTGGCTAGGATCTCCAGTAACTGTTGAATAGAAGTGACAATGGTGGCATCCTTGTCTCATTTCTAGTCTCACAGGTAAAGAAGTTCAATATTGTATCATTACATGTGATGTTTTAAGTATCTGGAGATACTCTTAATCAGATTCTGTTCCTTTTCATCTCTAGTTTGTTAAAGTTTTTTTTTTTTAATAATGAATGGGTGCTGAGTTTTGGTTATTACATTTTATTTACTTTTTTGCAATTCTGTGTTAGCTTATCCATCTGCCTTAAAAATTCAAACTATTGTCTTTTTTTAGTGTCTCTTAACTCCCATGACTTTTCCAAAGGTCATATCTGGTGACATCTTATTGAGGATGTCAGTTCTATAAAATTTACTTCTGGATCCTGCAGTACGTTATTTCATAATAAATTTCATTATGATGTGCTGCTAGTGGTGGCTCATGTCTGTAATTCCAGCACTTTGGGAGGCTGAGGTGGGTGGATCACCTGAGGTCAGGAGCTCAAGACCAGCCTAGCCAACATGGTGAAACCCCATCTCTACTTAAAAAATACAAAAATTAGCCAGGCGTGGTGGCATGCTTCTGTAATCCGAGCCACTTGGGAGGCTGACATAGGAGAATCGCTTGAACCTGGGAGGCGGAGGTTGCAGTGAGCTGAGATTGTGCCACTGTACTCCAGCCTGGGCAACACAGCGAGACTCTGTCTCAAAAAAAATTAATAGAGAAATTTTATTACGATGCCCCCTTTTCTTTTTGTGATATTTCCCCATAGGTCCCATGTTAGCTTTATCCTCTTTACTCTTCCTTGAATAAGGACAGAGTTACCTGCCTGGTTGATTCTGGACATTGTAATCTCCAGATAGATCTAGAAAGAATGTCATATTTCCTAAGTTCCAGATGGCACAATTTTTCGGATCTTAGTATTTCTGAAACTAGGCTTTATTTTGTAATCAATGTATTATGCCCCCAAAGCTGTTATTAAATCATTGATGAATCTTAGAATAGAAGATGTCTTACAATAGAGGAAATCCTATAATAATAGCTGCAATTTCTTAACTGATTGCATTTATATGCACATCATGATTGAATCCTCACAAATCCCTCTGCAGTGAGCATTCTTATCTTCATTTTCAAAATGAGAAAACCAAGGCATAGAGAAGTAGAATAACCTACTTGTGGTCACAGCAATATGATCAATCCTGGATCTGTGCTATTCCAAGCCTCAGGTCACCAGGCTACTCAAAGAGATGGGGATGGGTGACACAGAAGATCTATGCTCTGGTTATGTAGAAGGCAACCAAAGCATAGTTATCCAGTACTCCAGTGAGTCCTAACTCAGGGTTTCTGAGCAGAGTCAGTGTAGGGTGGTGGGGGGAGAAAGGACAGGCCTGCAGGTGGACAAATTTCACTAGTGGAAGCATAGGTGGTGTTCCTTACTATAAATCATGGGCCCTGAAGGCAGCAGAGACTTTGTCCAGAATCTGATCCAGAAGGTTATGTCTGTCTCAGAGGCCGAGCCTTTTTGTTGTTGCTTTTTTTGTTTTGTTTTGTTTTTCTGTGTCTTCAAGGTACTTTGGAACTATTAGGTTGTTGCAAAAGTCATCGTGGTTTTTGCCATTAAAAGTAATGGTGGTTTTTGCCATTACTCTTAATGGCAAAAACCGTGATGACTTTTGCACCAACCTAAAAAATTCAACAAGAGATTTTTTTCCTGCTTCTATATCTCCAGCCTCTAGCTCTGTGCCTGACACATAATGGATGCCCCATGTGCTTGTTGAAAAATTGAGGCTACATTTGGGGCCACTACCCTGAAGTCATTCATAACATTTTTATTTTTAAATTTACTATTTATTATTTTTAAAAATGAAAATAAACCCTTTCCCTCTTAGCAGCCTCCTCAAGGTCACCGGTGTTAATATTCTTAGAAATCAGAGAAAAATGTATGCACAGATATTTTAAAACACACATGGAATTCCAGTGTCCACACTGAGCTGCTCCTTGCTTTTTCTAATCTTTTAATAGAGCTCACGAATCGGTATTATTACTACTTAAAAGTCTCTGTCATTGCTGTAACAGCTGCTAGTGCCCTGCTGTATAGATGTTGCAGGTAATTTATCTGCCAGTTCTCTAATGATGAAAATTTAGTTTGTTTCATTTTTGTTGCTGCTGTTGCTGTTTCAAAATTCTATCATAAGCATCTTGCTTTTAGAACTTTTATGTTCTTTCAGTTGTATCCTCAGAGAAATCCCTTGAAGGGAATTTATTAGACTATTTGGTGCATTTAAACGTTGGAGAGACCAGTTGCTAAACTGCCATTCAGAGAAGGGGCCCCTCCATCAACACTGCACGAAGGGGCCTGTTTCTCCTCAGCTCACCAGTCTGAGGTGTTAAAAACCTGTGTAGTTTTGGAAAATTGAGGTGTGTAAAGTGATATCATTCTGTTTTGCTTTGCATGTTGAAATTACAAAGGAAGTTGAACATGTTTTCATGTGTTTATTGGCTCTTTTTCTGTGAACTGTTTACTTATATTCTTAGTCCATTTTTCTGTTGGGTTGTTAATGGTTTTTTTCTGCATGTGGTCTTTTATATGTCTTTTATAAATTAGGCTTATTAGACTCTTATTCATTTTATTTGCGTTAACTATTTTTTCAGGCTTGTTATCTGTATTTTGATTTTATGGTATTTTTATCCTACAAGAGTTTCACAGATTCACAAAATCAAATCCCTTGTTTTTTTTCCTTTGTGGCTTCTGGATTTATGTGACATCTCTTTCTTAGAAAGGTCTTTTGTACTCCAAAATTGTAAGCCACGTATTACAACAGTGCTGACACACACACAAATTAAGCCCTATGTTAAATTTTGGTTAAATAAATTAAAAATAGAATATGATTTTATGTTTTTAATGCTTAAAATGTTGGCCTTCTTGAAATTTATTTTGGTATAAAAAGTGAGGTGTAGGGATGCAGCTTTATATTTTTTAAATGGCTAGTCATTGATTTCAATACTATTTAATCATTAACCCATTTTCATCACTAATTTAATAGACTGTAATTTTAAAGTGAAAGTTCCCTTATTAATGTTAACCATCTTTGGAGTGTTCGAAACACCTTTCATATATGGTCCAAGTTTTCAATTAATGTGGAAGCTTGGCTGATTCTCTAGAGTAAGCCTTAATGAACTAAAACCATCTTTAGTATATGGCACTGAGTGGAGCTATGCTAAGCCAGACAGATCAAGGCCTTCTTATTGCTCAGGTTCCCAGTAAAGGGAGCTCTTATTAAGCTAACAGGCAGCCACGTGTTCTCCAAAGCTCAGTTGGTCAGCTCTGGAGGGTTGGGGCAGGTAGGAAGGGAGAAGACCCATGGAGACCTGGAAGACCCATGGAGACCTTCCCACTGAGGGATGGGATGACCAAACAGGGTTTCTAATGGCTTAAAGCTGGCCCGGGTGACTCCCCACCCTGGAGATAGGGACTGGAGAACCTAAAGCCTGGGTGCTGGCACGGGGACCCAGAATGAGGGAATCACTATTACAAGCACCAGGAAAAAAGGTTAGAGAAACTCAATGCAGCTGACTTAGGTGGGGCTAAAGAGTCAGAAGGAATTTTGGAAGGTGAAGAGTGAAGCAGGCACATGGAAAGGTGAAAGAGGCCCTGGCCCAGGGGACAAAGGTTCTATTTGCAGGCCTAGGGTCTGCCAAAGACTCATCATGTGACTTGGAAAGTCACAGAACTTCTCTGAAGCTCACTTCAGAGAAGCAAATGATACTTCCGTTGCAGGGTTGGGGGAGAATTTCACAGTTCACAGTTCAGCCTCCTCATCTCACCATGTGGGGTTTATGGAATGAGGTGGGGGCTGATGTGCGCACTAGGATGGAGGAAGCACCAGTATTCAGGCCAGGATGTGATGGAGACAGTACTGGAGATGCACAGAAGCCTTCATAATGCTGCCCACCGCAGGGGTGGCAAACTCAAAAGTCTCTAAGGGGGCAGGCAGGTGTAAATGGCCTGAGTGGGGCTGTGAAGCCCTGGAGACCCTGAGTTCTGACTTTGAGGAGCCCCTCCCTCCTATTCACTTCTCTCTACAGGCCCACCTGGTCCCGGAACTGCCAGTACTCTGACACCCTGGCGCGGTGGCTGGATGGTTGCAAGCTGTAGCCACCTGCATGGCCCCTGCAACACTCACCAGTTGCATCTTGTGAATGAAGATACTTTTCTGCTTGCTGCTTCAGTCAGTCCTGTTGATGATCTCACCACTTTAAAAGCTCCAGGTGGAAAAGGACAAAAGTTTGCTTCATCCGGGAATGCAGGATGCAGAATAAACCAAACTAGTTACTCAACTTGGGCCAAAGGTCTCTGCTTTGATTATGATTATCTCTATGATCACCATTATTTACTATTATTGTGATTTATTATTATTTAATCTCGGATGGAGGAATTGAAGGAAGGCAATTATCTGAGAAAGAAGATGTGTCCATGAATGTCAATACTAAACAGGAAGAGGAAGAACAGGTACAGTAGAACCAAAGAGGAAAGAAGAGAGGAGGAGAGGCAGGTACAAGCAGGGCCTCCAGCTAAGGCATGTCCACACTGGGACACACAGAGGGAGAGACCACAGAATCCTCTTTGCATGTCTATGAAGGGAATCAAATGACAGTTGCTCATTTCTTATAAAAAGTCTCTAAAAATTATAAATAACACATATTTGCACTAGAGAAATTTGGGAAAATACAGAAATGTTAAAAAGGAGAAAATTTTTCCTATAATCCTCAGTACTCAAAGACAATTGCCGTTATGTTTTCGTTGCATTTCCTTCTGGTCTTTTTTCTGCATAGGGTTTTTATTCTTTTTCAAAAATGCTATGATAATGCTGTAGTTAGAGAGTTTTGCATCTGGCTTTTTAGAAAGAAGGCAAACAAATAAGGTAAGACACTTTTCCCCTACATTTATTTCTATTTTAATTAGCAAGGGGTTTATTTTAGAAGCTTAGTGGCTTACAGCTTCTTTCATGGGATGGAGCCTAGGTGTCAGCCTGGGCTTCCTGGACACACCTGCCTGAGATCTGATAGCAGCAGCAGCGAGAGCAGAGGTATCTGCTCAGCAGATCAGGTCACCTATGGGACCCACACCATCCTGGGGGTTGGAGAACATAGTTCCTCATCTTTCAGTCCTCGTACAGGAAGAAAAGAATTAGAGTGGTGTGGAGAGAGCCTGTCAGTCACATGTGCTTTCCCGTAATTTTGTAGATTCTTCAAAGTGAAATTTTAGTGCCAGTGAATATTCCAGTATGACTTACCATATTTTGTTTAACTTTTGCTCTTACTCATCATAAGAATCTTCTCTTTCTCTCTACCTCTCTCCTATACTATCTCACTATATACTCTTTCTCTTTCTCTTCTTCTCTTTCTCTTTCTCTCTCTCTACTCTCTTTCTCCCTATATATCCTTCTCTCACTATCCCTTCTCTTCTATATACTACTATATATATCTCTCTCTCTATACTACTATATAACAACAACAACAACAACAACAACAACAACAACAACAACAACAACAACAAATTAACAACATATGGCATAACAACAACAACAACAACTTTGGGACAGGTCTTTATATAAATACTTCCCATTTATGAGTGCAGTAGTTATATCTGACTGCTGCAACCTCAGGCCCCAAGGTTCAAACCCAAGTCTCTGACTCAGCCTCGAGTAGCTGGAATTGGAGGTGTGCTGCTGCTTACCGCCCGGCTAATTTTTGTATTTTTAGTAAAGACGAGGTTTCACCATGTTGGCCAGGATTGTCTTGAACTCCTGACCTCAAGTGATCCACCAGCCTCGGCCTCCCAAAGTGTCGGGGTTAGGGGCGTGAGCCACCGAGCTTGGCCATGTTAGATCTTTAGGTATTGCCATTTAAAAAACCATTACAAGGAGTGCTGAAGTTCCTGTTTGGGGCTGCCCCTTTTTATTGCTTACATTTTAAAAATTACCCCAACAACATATATTTAATGAAGAAAACCTGGGTAGCATAAGTAGTTATAAAGAAGGAAATTAAGAATATCCCCCCACTGCAAACAGAAGTTTTCATCATTGTTATGTAGCTAAAGTGGGGAACCCTGACTTAGGGATGGTTAGTGTTAAACTTCGTGTGTATCCTTCCCTACGTGTGTGTGTGTGTGTGTGTGCACATTTCTCCCTTACAGACATGGACTACTACTAAACATACAGTTTTGTATCTTGCTTTTTTCACTCAATATTTTGTGATCTAATATTTCAAAGTTTACAACAGGGATCCTAGCACCGTTTTTAACAACTGCACAGCTTTCCATTGTATAGACAAACTATTATGTATGTAACTCTTTATTGTTACTCTTTGTAATTTAGAAAAAAATGGAAGAAATTAGGTAAAAAGTGGCTACCTGAAAGGCAGGCAGGATCCAAATCAATTCAGCCCTTCTTTTTGTCTACATCTTGGTTACTTTCAGAATGAAGAAATGGCTGTAAGTTAGAATTTCAGAGACAGAACTTTTACTGAAGTTCAGTAATGATTGTTGAGGTTAATCAAACAATTTTTTGTGGCTTTCCCTCCTCTCTAGAGAGGAGGGCATTCTATATTCCCCAACCACACAGCATGAATCATACAGTAAAATTACTGGCAGCGGCACTTGCAGTTGAGATCAATGTGAAGCTTTGATCAACTTTTTTATTGAGCTGGGAACCCCACACTCTTTCCGAGGGTGGGTCCAAGAGTGATAATGCACATGACCTCAACCCAACCTTAACCTAGAATTAATAACCTGCAATTGATGAAAACACTGTCTCCTCGAGTGCCAAATCCAGCGTGCTGCCGCCTCCTTCCAGCCCATTGCTTCTGCTGCGGCTCACCATCCTCTAATGGACACTTGTGTCAACATGGGCGTGAGGCGTGAGGACAAAGCAAATGTTAGTGTATTGATTGGAACAGCCTCTCTTGGGTTGCCCAAGCCCACTGATAATGGGTGTTACAGTGAGCACTCGTTCTGGGGGCAGATCCCCTTGTCTGGTTTACAGAATGATCCAAGCTGGATTAGGAAATCTCAATAACAACAACTCCTGTTATTATTACTTCTGTTACTAGCAGCTATCATATTAATGCCAACTGTATAAATATTACACAGACCTTTACACAATATTTTCAAGCCTTGCAAAACCTCCTAATGTAGTTATGAAACATACCCCTACTACAGATGGTGAAGTTGAGGCTTAAGGCTAAATAATGTGGCTTTACTCCAGTTTGGTAAGTGATGAAGTTGGGATTGGTATCTCCTCAAAACCTATATCCCCCCACAGAGCTCCCTTCCAAACCGTGGTACTATATAGGTATTAATTTTCTACTCCATTAGCTGGAAAATTGGGTCTCTAGCTTTTCAATTAAGACATTGCACTTAAGAGGTATTAGGCAACTAGTACAGGACAATGGTCATCATGTAGGTGCCCAGTTCACAGGCTGGGAAATTGAGGGAATTTTCTCAACTGCACAAAATAAATCGAGAAGACAGTGTGGGAATCTACAGCATTTCTAAGCTTCTGTCATAGTAAAAATCACCTGGGGCAGGCTGGGCACGGTGGCTCATGCCTGTAATCCCAGCACTTTGGGAGGCTGAGGCAAGCAGATCACCTGGGGCCAGGAGCTCGAGACCAGCCTGGCCAACATGGCTAAACCCCATATCTACTAAAAATACAAAAAATTAGCTGGGTATGGTGGTGGATGCCTGTAGTCCCAGCTGCCTGTGAGGCTGAAGCATGAGAATCACTTGAACTCAGGAGGTGGAGGTGGCAGTGAGCCAAGATCACACCACTGCACTACAGCTGGAGCGACACAGCAAGACTCTGCCTTAAAAACAAAAACAAAAACAAACAACAACAACAACAAACAAACAAAAAATCACCTGGAGCAACTGTTAAAATGCTGATTCCTGGGTCATGTGTCTGACCTACTGAATCCATATCTCCAGAGATGTGGTCCAGGGAATCTGTGTTTCCAAAGCTTCTCCAGACAGCTCTGATCTTTGGGAAACTTGGAAGAAACCGGCTAGTGCAAAGAGTACAGGGTTGGAAAATGTCAGAAGTCATAGGGATCGTTCCTGGCTCTGCCACTTCTCATTGAGTCAGTGAATTACTTGAGCCTCATTTTTCCTACCTGCAATGAAGTGAGCGACCCCGGCTGCACCAGCTACACAGTGGTGATGTTGAGGGGGCAGCAGTGAGGCCATGGGGGTCTTCTGATTTCTGGGCCCTTCACCTGCTTCCCAGCACCATGCTGACTTTATGAGTAAAAACACTGCTACAGATCTGCCACCAGGAGGGCCTAGGGTGTGTGTGTGTGTGTGTGTGTGTGTGTGTGTGTTTTTGCACATCTGGTTCCATGTGTATCCTGCAGTGTAGCCTGTTCAAGTCCCTTACTGGAGTAAGAAGATTGTATCTCATGCACCCTCAGGACACTGCTTTCCACAATTGTCCCTAAGTTGTGGTGGTTTTGCTTTGTATTTCAAACCCTGCATACGTCTCAGCTAGAGGCGAACCAGGCAGCCTCTGCTCCCCATTGCTGCTTCCTCCTTGCTCCTGAAGTCCTCTAGCTCCTTTGAAGTAAGTGTTCCTCCTGCGTTCTCCTGTTCCTGCCCCTCGTTCACTGAAGATTTTGGCTCCTGGCTCACTATTTTTCTACCACTGTTGGAATCATCATTCTTGGTGGCTTCAGTATTTATTTAGGCAAGTCACCAGCACCCTGGCATCTTGGTTCCTTGAGGTCACCACCTGGAAAGATCTTGTCCTCCACCTCACTTCAGCCTATCAGCTTTGCCATTACTAGTAACTCCACCACCTTAAAAATCTCAATTCTAAGACCCCACTCTTTGAACACCACATCATATCTTTCCATTGTATCCCTCAAGCAGCTCTCTGATGCCAATAATTCTTTGGTTCCACTGGAGTTTCTAAGGATTGGTCCTATCACCCTCACACTGTCCTTCACCTCGTGTCCTCACTTCTCTCCTGCCCTGGCTTAGATTCCACAGCCACCATCATAATGATGTCATGCACGCACCCTCATCCCCTGTGCTCCTCCCTCCGACATACTCACCTGGCTACCCAGTCCCAGTTACAACCAACTTTACCTACTTTGCATTTGCACCCAAGTAGCTGTACATATTTAGAGAAGAAAAAAATTTCCACAAAATCCTGTTGACCAGTGTCACTTTAAATTCTTAAAAACTGTTATCAAGTGCGCCTTTACATTTCTGACCTCTTAGATGACTATTTCACACTTTCTCCTCTCTCTTTAACTCTCTCACACCTCCTCCTTCATTCACCCTCTTAGCTGCTGCTGCTGCTTCCTAGTTCACTGAGGAAATAGAAGCTGTCAGATAAGACCATCTGCAGCTCCATCCCCACCTCTGTCTACAACCGCACTCTGCCATTCCCCATGGTTCTGAACTGTGGGTGCTCCCAGCTAAGGCAGGCCTCTCCACTTGGTTCCTGGATCTCAATTCCCCTTGTCTTGTCTCACTTTACAAGAGACAAGTGATAGGCCAGGTGCAGTGGCTCATGCCTGTAATGCCCAACACTTTAGGAGCCTGAGGCAAGCCAATCACTTGAGCCCAAGAGCTCAAGACCAGCCTGGGCAACATGGCAAAACCCCGTCTCTACAAAAAAATACAGAAAGTTAGCTGGGTGTGGTGGCGTGCACTGTAGTCCCAGCTACTTGAGAGGCTGAGGTGGGAGGATTGATTGAGCCCGGGAGGGAGAGGTTGCAGTGAGATCGTACCACTGCACTCCAGCCTGGGTGACAGAGTGAGACTCCGTCTCAGAAAAAAAAAAAAAAGAAAAAGAGAAGTGATAATGTACTATCACTTTCTCCCTCCCTGCTTGATTGCTTACACCATCAAAAAAACATATTGTAGTATCTCCTCCTTAAGGCAATCTCTCTCGGCCTCTGATTTCCTACCATTTCTTAAAACTGATATTGTAATATCTCTCACTTAAAACAATCTCTCTTGGCTTCCGATTTCCTACCATTTCTTCAAAAGATTCCTCAAAAAACTTGTCCAAGTTCCCACTCTTCTCTGCATTACCTTCCCTTCTCTCTTCAATTCACTTTATTGGAAGCATGTTTATTATGGTCTCATATTGCAAAATCCTATGATCAATTCTTAGTCCACATCTTAGCTCTCAGCACCATTTGACATGATTGATCATTCCTTCCTTAAAACACCAAATTCACTCTCTTTTGGGCCACCTATATTCCTCGTGTTTCCCCTCTTTCTGGTCACTACTCCTTTAGCTCCTTTATTGGTGTCCCCTCCTCTTCCTGAATGTTGGAGGGGCCTTGGCTCAGTCCTCAGATTTCTTCTCTGTTTTCATCTACTCCTATAGTTTCAAATAACATCAGTGTTTTTAAGATTTCTAAATATGGATATATTTCTTCCCCAATATTTCCTTCAAACTCCAAATTCACATACAAAAATACCTGTTACACATTCCATTTGACTATTGAATAGACATCTGTACATACAGTACAATAGTAGCAGAAAATGGATATGCATTGAAAGGGGCCCAGATAGCTCAGGTGCAGAATTCTTTATCCTCATAATGCTGGGTCACACTGGACATGCATTGTCTCCAGGTCTTTTATCACCATGGGTATGTATGTCAAACATCTTGGTAGCAGACAGCTTGGTTGTGGTTGGGGTATCTTAAAATGAGCTGGTCATATAAGCATGCTGTAGCTACGTGGGCAGTGTTAGTAATTGAAATCTCCCTTCCAAGGCTACCCCCAAACCAGGTGCAAACTATCAGTCCAATTATTCTGGCAGGCTGATTCATCTTGTTCCAAAGTAACTCACTGACCCAAGAATACAGAACATCAGTCTTAGTTAATACATCCCATGGTATCAGCCAAGGGTTATTTGCCCTAGAAATAGGCATGTAGTCAATCTCCACCACTTGCAATTAACCTATGCTATGCAGATACCGTAACAATAGGTAAAGCCATGGATGGTGGAGCTGGCAGAAGCATTGCAAGCAGGGCAGGCACATGTTCCAGTAAATATAAAAATAGCTGCTCCTGCCATGATGAAAGGGGTCCAATATAATCCACCTGCCACAAAGTGTCCAGTTAGTTCCTCTGGGGATTGATGTTATATCATCAACAGGGTCTTTGCTATTGGTAGGTTGGGCAGGCCAGTCTTGGAGAAGAGAAATCGTTGTTGTTGAGAACATGCAAAAACTTCATCCTTGTCACCATAGCCACTTCGTTTGTTCACCAGGTGTGGCTAGGGAAAGAGGCTGCTGACATCTATAGCTCATCTTGTCTATCAGATTATTAAAAGCCAAGCCTGCTGTGGGCATCTTAAGGTGAGCATTCACACAGGATACAGATATCCTCACACTGTGCCCATTCCAAAAGGACTATCTGCAAATCCCTTTTCCAGACCTTATAGCCACCAATCTCTTAGTCTTGTTCCTCCTAAATCCCTGACCATTCAACCAAATCATTACCTACCTACCGTAAATCAGCATAGATCTTTACTTTTAAACATCTTTCTTTCCAGGCAAAATGAACAACCAATGGTCTTGTTTAAAGTATTGCCCAGAGGGAGAATTTCCCTCCCCATTATGTTCTGTATAATGTGTAGCACTCCTCATCTAGTTGGTGCAGCAACCTGTGCAGATCCATTCATGAACTTGGTCTGAGTTTTTTCTTCCTCAGTCAACTGATCATAAATAACTCCCCATGAAACCATAGGTGAAGACTGAGGGAGTGAAGAGAAGTACTATAGGAATCCTGCTTATGCACCTACTGGTGCCTTCAGGACCTGACTGAGACCAATATTACTTCTGTCACTGGATGATGCCATGCTGCTGCATACATAAAGCCACCTTTGTGACTTGGGCAATCAGAGAATATCTAGTTCACAATGGCCCGTTCAGATCGTGTGGTCTTCTACAGCCAGCCCTAGCAGTGAGGTAGGAACTGCTTCTCCAAAGGAAAGTAGTTATTTCTGGAATAGGGCACAGCTTTGCTTTAAGACCCCACAGTGCTATGCTGTGACTCTCCTATCAGGGTTTTTCAGAGGCTCTGTGGAATTAGTTGCTGGCAAAATTAACAGAAGAGCTACAGGAGCAAAAGTCAGCCACCAGTAGGGTTTACCATTGGGTTTACCAGGGAGTCAGAAAGTTGCTGCTGCTTCTAGTATGTCTGAAATATGTAGGAAACTGCTGCCAACTCCCCAGCAACTCAGCAGCCTTGAGTGAGGTAACTGGCAGGGAAGCCATGGCCTACTACAAGAATTCTGGCCTGTGAAGTCTAGGGGCACGTTTTCTGTCCAGAACAGTTTCTGTCAAAGGAAGAATGTCTGTTACCTCCCTTCTGCCTTCTAGTTCTCCATGAATATATCTCTGTGGTGAAGTCTAACCTGCATGCAGAACCCTGTCAGCATGAGCACCTCCCAGGCCCCCGGCTCCCACCACCCTGGGGAGGACAGAGAAGCAGGTGCAAGCGGAGCTGGATGCCAATAGACAATGTCTTGGCCATTTGCACTTTGAAGTTAACGAATAACGTTTGTTTTGCCCAGGCACAATCATGTGGCTTTCAGTCCCTCAGTAGCCCTAAGCTTCTTAGCAAGGCACACAGAGACCTCCTTGCTGGGGCTCTCCGATGCCTCGCAGCCACACTCTCCTTGCTTCCCTACCTCCTTCCCACCACTCACCCCTCCCCAATTCCCAGTCAGGGCAGCTGTCATCACAAAATGTTTTTATTATCTGTCATCCGTTTTGAAGGAAGATGGAATTTTAAATTCACATGTCAAAAACAGCCTCAGCAGGACTGACTGTCATTTTTACAAGAGATCCCATCTACCCATACACTCATTAAAAATAAAGCTCACACCACTAGGTTAGCAATTCTGAATGCTTGTTCAGCAAATGTTTAAAAATTTTGCTGGTGTCAGTTTATGTCCAGGTTCTTTGGGAGCCGCCTCTCTAGTGTTGAGCATCTCAAGAAGCGTTCAACTCTGCTGGCTTTCATGACTCTCTGAGGAACCCTCTGCACATCGTATTTAACTTCCTGAGGCAGCCTGTGAATAATTGAAAAACAGTTTCTGAATAACACCCAAGCCTGGTAGAAGGAGCTTGGGTTGAATCATCAGATTGATCTGTGTCTGTGCTGTTGCTCACCAGCCGTGAGCATCCACCAAGTTGCCTGTCTTTTGGGAGCTTTGCTTGTTGTTTGTCATTTCCACTTTTAAGATCAGGATAAAATCCAGGTGTGCTTGATTACTGGGAGACTGATACAAATCTGACCCTTGGACTGGGGACTCCAGAAACAGTTCTTTTCTTGCCAAGCATGTGCATAGCTAGGTGAAGGACATTTCTAACTGCCCGCAAGCATTTCGTTCTACACATTGTTTCCTGTGTATGACTCCCCTTTTGTTTTTTCTTCTGGCCACCCACTGTCACAAATGAACTCCGGGGAAGGGAGTCCCACTTACAGGGTGATGAATGAACAGGGAGGAAAAGGAGAGATAGAGCTGTGAGAATCACTCTCCTGCTCGCGACCCCTGGAGGCTGTGATGACCGACCTTGCAGTGTTGCAGTGTTTGTTGCTACCTTGGAGCCTGGGAGGTGAAGACCACTGCTTGACTGACAGGTGGGAAAGGTCTCCGTGGCCCAGTGAGATTAGTCCCAACAATCAGCTGAGGAGAGGCTTCCCCCTTTAGACAGAAGCAGGAGGAGATTGAAAAGGAGAGCCAAGCTGGGTGGGAGGGGTGTCCGTGGCTGGAGACAGGAGGACCTAGTCTCCAGGGAGGTAGGCAGGTGATCCATGTTGCTGAATTACTGAGGCAGAATTGCTGAGCTTGGAAAGCGGGGCAAGTTTCATGTTCCTGGCAAATTTTTTCTTCCTCTCTCTCTTGTTCTCTTTGAACCTCCCACCCCGCACACCTGTCTAAAAGGAAATCAATGGCAGCAGGGAGAGTTGGGGTGCTGGAGCAGGGACAGTATTGGGGGGTCGGGGGGAGGCAGCACGTGGAGCACCAAGGGACGGCAGGTGTGGCGATAAGGATGCTTCACCCTCTGTGGCTCTCCCTCCACAGCCTTGGGTGAGATCTGTTTCCCCTTCACAGGAGAAGTCAAGCTCTTACTGTGAGAGGCAATACATGTCCTATCTTCTCTTCATCTCTCCTATAGTCGTAAGAAGTGACACACATGAAAATTCTCTGTTTGTATGAGGCCCATGCTAGGTGGTTCATATAAGTCACCTCATGAAGTCCTTCATTGCAACCTTATGAACCAAGCATTTGGATTCCAGCTCTATGACTTCCTGACCTCAGGCACGGTACTTAATATTGTTAAGTCTCACTTCCCTCATCTGCAAAATGGAGATAAATATAGACAACAATAGCAATGCACAAGGGATTGCCGTGAAGGTTAAATGAAATATCGCACAGTATGTTGTTATTATTATCATCCTCAGGTGAGGAAATGAAGAAATAAAATATGGAGTAAAAGTAAGTGTGTGACTAGAGTAATATTAAGCCTTGAGGTGGAGGAAATTAGCAGAGAAATAAAAGGCAAATATAAAGGTGAGTTTAAAAAATATTTTTATTATGGAAAATTTTAAACATATAAGGACAAAGCACAGTGAACCCCCACATACTTATTGTTCAGCTTCTTCTATTGTCAACTTGTGGCCAACTTGATTACTTCTATTCCTGCTCATTCCTTCAATATAAGATTATTTTGAAGCAAATCCAAGACATCACAGCATTTTATCTGTGAATGTTTTAATACATGTTTCTGAAAAATAAGAAATCAAAAAAATCTGAACCAACCATTATCAGATCCAAAAAAATAACAGTAACTTCTTAAAATTAACAAATTTTGTTGTTCGAATTTTGAAGAAACATTTTTAAAAGGGAGAGAATAGTAAAATCATCTAACTTTTTGTTACTTCTGAAAATCAACTTCATCCTTGTGACAGGCAGAATAATGGGCTCTCCAAAGATGTACATGTCCTAGTCCCCCAAACCTGGAAATATGTGACATTTTATGGAAAAAAGGGGGGCTTTGAAGATGTGATTAAGTTAAGGATCTCGAGGTGAGAAGATAATTCTGGATATCTGGTTGGGCCCAAAGTAACCAGAAGGGTCCTTAAAAGAGGGAGACAGGGGCTGGGCGCAGTGGCTCAAGCCTGTAATCCCAGCACTCCGGGAGGCTGAGGCAGGCAGATCACTTGAGGTCAGGAGTTCAAGACCAGCCTGGCCAACATAGTAAAACCCTGCCTCTACTAAAAATACAAAAATTAGCCGGGCATGGTGGCAGGTGCCTGTAATCCTGGCTACTCAGGAGGCTGAGGCACAAGAATCACTTGAATCCAGGAGGCGGAAGTTGCAGTGAGCCAAGATCACACCACTGCACTCCAGCCTGGGCAACAGAGCTAGACTCTGTCTCAAAAAAAAAAAAAAAAAAAAAGAAGAAGGCAGGAGTGAGAGTCGGGGGGAGACGTGATGATGGAGGCAGGAATCAGAATGATTCAGCCTCTTGAAGCTGGAAAAGGCAAGGAAATGGTTTCTCCCTTAGAGCTTCCAGAAGAAACACAGCTCTACTGAGACCTTGATTTTAGACCTCTGACTTCCAGAACCCTAAGTTAACACAGTTGTGTTTTTTCGAGTCACTAACTTTGTGGTCATTGGGTATAGCAGCAATAGAAAACCAATATGATTCTATGTTTTCTTTGTTCATGCTTTATAATATTTATCTAGTGCCTGACCCTCAACATTATAATCCTTTGAAATCAGGCAGGTGTTAGTATTACCGTTTTACAGATGGGGAAACTGAGGCCCAGAGAGTTTTAATAACTTAGAGTCCACAAGCCTAGAAAGTGGTGAGGGTAGCATTTGAATCCAGGCTCTCTGTGGTCCCCATCATCCTATAGGGCCTCCCATGGTGCTGAGTGAATAGCATCATCTCTTCCTCAGTAGGGGATTTATTTACAGTCGTGCCTTACTTAATGATGGGGATACATCCGAGAAATGCATCTTGAGGCAATTTTGTCATCATGTGAACATCATAGAATGTATTTAACAAACCTAGATGGCATAGCCTACTATGCACCTAGGCTGTATGCAATATAACCTACTGCTCCTAGGCTACAAACCTGCACAGCATGTTACTGTACTGAATACTATAGGCAACTGTAACACAATGCTAAGTATTTGTGAATATAAACATAGCTAAACATAGAAAAGGTACAGAAAAAAATATGGTATTGTAATCTTATCGGACCACTGTTTGTACGGGACCACCATTTGTTGACCAAAACATTGTTACGTAATGCATGACTGTCCTTGAAAAGATACAAGACTTTATACATCCTAAGAGAGAGCTGATTTAATTAGGTTATTTTTTAAAGTACTTATTGCAGTGAAAAACATTTAAGTTAATGTAGTTTGTTTCTTTTAATTATTAACTTTCCATCAAGTTATATAAGCTCATAATAGAAAGAGCAAAATAGATTTTGTCGTGAAGATCCGCACTCCTTCATTTTTATCTCTTGTTCCACTCCTTAGGAAAGAAAAAACATGTTCAACTCTCAGCTGATGCTTTTGGTATTTACCTCCAATTCTCTAAAGATTATGCTCTTTTCCTACTTCTTGGTTTGTGTGAAATTGGGGTTTGCCTTACACTAGGAAGACGGAGATCAAGCTGTCTTTTGCTCCCTGCCCTCATCACACACACACACCCCATCCTTCCAATGTAATGCAACTATAACTTGGGTTCCATCGATGTTTGACTGTCACTGTGGCTGTGAAAATAGTCTTCACAGCTGAGCCACAGAGTGCTCTACTATAGCTTCTTTTTCCTGAACAGTATGTTTTCTTTAATGAAACATTACTTTTGTTTGTTTGCTTAGTTTCCTATGTACTTACCATTCGTTCAACCCCAAAAAGTTTCTCCAGTTGTCCAATTCTCCTCTCAGGATGTTCAGATTCATTGGACTTTCTTTCAGTTCATCTTCTCGATGAAACCCCCTCCTCATGACTTCTGACTGCTTCAGTCTTCCCTGGTCTCTTCACCTCATGCACACCTGTCATTCTTGAATCTTCCTTTATCACCATCAATTTTGCCTCTCTCCTGAGATCCCTTGTTTCCCAGAGCCTATCCCTTCTTTCTTCTTGGTTTTTACCCTTGTTTTATTGAAATTCATCCTCCACAAGCTTTCTTAGAAAGAGTGCATGGGACTCTTGAAATTTTTTGAAATGACACATGTCTGAAATGTCTTTATTTCACCTTGGTACTTGAGATTGATACTTTGGTTGGGTGTAGAACTTTAAGTCAAAAATAATTTTCCTCTAGAATATTGATTACATTGCTCTTGATTAGCCATAAGCCATTTTTGATTCTAGTTCTTTGTATGTCTTTTCTTTCTGGAAGGTTGTAGGATTGTCTCTAACATTTCGAAATTTCACAGTGACATGCCTCAATGTGGGGTCTATTTCCTTCAATATAATGGGGCTTTCAATCTGGAAACCTGTGTACTTCACTTCTAGACAATCATCTTGGATTATTTTGTAGAATTTTCCTCTTTTATGATTTTTGATTCTCCCTGGCATTCCTATTATTTGTGCATCTTGTATTTGTCATTCATTCATTCATTTAATAGTTTCTCCATTTTCTATTTCTTTCACTTTTTCCTCTACTTTCTAGGAACTTTTCTCAATTTTCTTGACTTCTTCTTTCAAACCTTCCATTTATTTTTCATTTCTATTTTCATGCTTTTTATGTCTAAGGGCTTTCTTTGCTCCTGAATGTTTTTTTCCCTTTTTTATTAGCATCCTATGTTGTTTTGAAGATGCAATTCTGGTTTTTTCTTTTTGTGATACGTTTTTGTTAGTTTCTTCTGTCAGCAGTCTCTTTCTTTCTACCTATTTGTTTTATTTACAGTCTTTTCTAAGATGTCTGTTGATCCCTGTTTGGTTGTTTATATTTAAGAAGCTGATTGGAGCGTTCAGTTAGTTAGGTTCATCAAGTTATATAAGCACATAATATAAAGAGTAAAATAAGGGTTTGTTTGTTTGTTTGTTTTGTGGAAATCAGCGCTCCCTAGTTGTTACTGGAGATACTGGAGATGATGGGGTTCACCATGGAGCCATCTGGCTGGGCAGTTTCCCTGCAGGCATCACTGATGTCAGGTCTTTCACTCTGCCCTCCTAGGCTGCCCATGTTCCCCAGAGAAGGCTGCTGCAGCCTCCCACCTGGAGTATATAGGCCTGACTGCCCCATTCTCAGAGCCAGTTTGGGAGGAAGGTTGAGGAGTAGGCTGGGTCTCATCTTTCACATGCATAAATGTTTATTTAAACCTCTTATTTTCAGTATAGTACTCCTGCCCTAAACTGTGCCTGATGCCCCCAGTTCAGAAACTCCCAGCATTGACCTCTCCAGATAACAGAATGATAGTTTTCTGCTACAGTGACGGGGGACAGGCACCTGGCTGTATGGAGTGGAAAGGAAAGCTGGGGCCTAACTGACTCTTAGGCAGACTTTGAGCCATTTAGCCTCACTTTCCCCTCACTGCCAAGCATCAGTGATGCCAGTTGTTCCTGAGTCTCTGAGGCCTCCTAGGGGCAACTCCGGCTGTGTCTGTTCCACGCTGGCCAGAGAGTCAGCTTTCTAGGGTCTGTTACATCAGGTGCCATGCATCCTCTGCTTTCCCACTTCTAGCAGACTGTCCAGTTGTCTCTTTTGCTTGTCCTTGAAAGTTTATGTATTTAAAAAATTCCTTTAAGATAAAATGGAGGCCATTTAGGGAGGCTGTTTAGAGTAGGGACCTTGGGGTTCGGGGGATCTGGGCCCTAGTTCCAGCCCCATGGTTTACTAGCTGTTGGATCCCCTGAAAAGTTGATCATCTCAGTTTCCTGATCTATATAAACAGGGCAATCAGTAGAGAAATTGGGAATTTGATATAATGATTGGGTTTATATGAGGATTAAATGAGATGTCCCCAGTGCATGGTGTACACTCAATAGTCAATACAAGCTAGTTAGTATATCTCAATAATAGCAATAATACTTTTCTTGATAAATATTAATATGACATACACTCTGGAATAGATTGAAATCCTGGTAAATAAAGATTTGTCAAAGACTATCTCTTCCCTGGAGCAAAGACTGTCTGTCAAGACTACACACCCACGCACCCACACACACACGCATGCACACAAACACACACACAATTTCTATATTGTCTGCTATGGTCTAATTTAGCACATTCTATGATTAAGGAATATCTTTCTAAAACTTTGTTGAGCAAGGGAGAGAAATGGGTCAACCACTGGAACGTTGCACAGCCCAATCCACAGAAGCAGGCTGTAAATATCAATTGTAGTTATTAGTGAAAGACTTCGTACGTACAACATTGAGCACCGTTTCTGGCAAACAGTAGGTGATCCATATGTGTCCTCTGACATTGGATCTGTGTTCTTACTCCTCCTCTCTAGAATATAATTGGCCTGCTCTGTTTTGCCATAGTGGATTCTTTAGAAGCTTTAAAGTGCTTGTTGGAACACAGTGTGATCCTTAGGATGTTTCTCCCCCTCACAGAAAGCTACAGTTTCTAGCTTCACGTGCTTTAGAATAAGATGCGCAAGTCAGAGTGTAATCCATTTAGATCCTAACGAAAGTCACTGGCCAGGACTCAGCCTTTAGGAGGTCTCTCCCACTGAGTGTCTTGAAGGGGAAATGTAAGCAACAGTTTCCATGACTAAAAGGTAGATTTATTTCCATAGAATTTTATGTTATACAGTGATCTCCACCCAGTGAAATGGGGCCTAGCAAAGAAACCAGGAAATTGCTTACACTTTCCCATGAGACTTGGCCTTTGAAATACTTACAACTTTGGTCACTTTTTGCCATTTCAGATAGATTTTCCTTCCAGAACATTCCAATGTATTACCTCGGCAGTAAATTCTTGCTCCTTCCGGATGTGCTGTCGTTTCAACGCTGGCTTTCATTTTCTTTAGCTTTTTTCCGAGTTCAGGATCATATGTCAGTTTTAAGCCAGTTTACTTTGATCACTTTACACAGCCAGCAAAGAATACGGCATAGTTCATCCCTTCTTATTTTTAAATGAAATTTTAAAATAATCTCTTGGTTTCATTCATTCCTGGGGGGCAGGGGATGACTTTCTTTAGATGAATTGATATAGATTGAAATACTGAAATCTGAAAAAAAAAATTCAAGATTTCATGCAGGTCTTGGTGTAGGCATTTATGAAATGAAGGGAGTCAAGGAATAGTTTGAAGAACAGGAAAGGTCCAGCATCAGTCACTGCATCAATTAGCATTTATCACAACAATGCTATGTAACAAACCACTCTAGACCTCAGTAGCCTACCATAGTAGTCATTTATCTTTCTCTCCCATGTCTGCAGGTGACCTGATCTAATTTGGGCTCTGTAG
Organism: Papio anubis; assembly: GCF_008728515.1. Taxonomy (NCBI): domain Eukaryota; kingdom Metazoa; phylum Chordata; class Mammalia; order Primates; family Cercopithecidae; genus Papio; species Papio anubis. The sequence continues at coordinate 98,275,695 of NC_044977.1, forward strand.
GACTTGGCACTAACTAACGCTGGGTTCAGGTCTGCATCATTGAGTTTTTCGCTTTTCTGGGACCACTGAGCTACCCTCAGAAGCTCTTCTCATGGCAGAAGCACAGGAAGGCAAACCCAACCACATAAGTATATTTTATGTCACATCTGCTAACATCCAATTGGTCAAAGCCAATAACATGGCCAAATACAAAGTTGGGAGGCAACAGGGGTAGACATCAACTATGGGGCCAAAATAAGATACAGGGCCCAGCCAACATCGGTGGAGCAAGGAAGCGTGCTCCCCCCAAGAAAGTGTGGTGGGGAAATGAATATTTGTTAGCAGCCATCCTTGACTAGTATACTCCAGAAGCTCCAATAAGAAGAAATCCTATAATGCAGATGTCTGTTCTTTTAGATGAGTGGTTCTCAAAATATGGTCCCTGGACCATCATCATCATCACCCGGGAACTGGTTAGAAAGCTGGTCTCTGTGCCCCACCCTAGACCTACTGAATCAGAAACTCTGAGGGAAGGACAATTATATATAGAGAGAACACTCTGCTCTTTTGACTTTAATACAAAGGGATTGAGTTTACATTGACAAGGGATGTATTATTTAACACGGTTCAGCTGCCCCCTAACCATTTTCACCAAGGGAACTTGTTAAATGCAAGGGCTGCTTAGCTCCAATGCTTTATTTACTCTATGGCCCTTTATAGGAAGCAGAAAGATCATGAACATAAATATAGGTTTTACAATTTATCAGTTATGTGACTTTGGCCAAATAACTTACACTCACAAGATTCCCAGTTACTTATCTATAAAACAGGGCAGTAAACACTGTCCTTTTCTGGGAAGGTGCCTGAAGTGCAGACATGGACCCTCTGGCCACAGGTGATGAATCCAGGATGGACAACTGATCTGTCTTAGGTTCTAGCTGCTGTAACAGATTACTACAGGCTGGGTGGCTTAAACAACAAACACTATTTCTCACAGTTCTGGAGGTTTGGAAGTCCAAGAGGTGGTGTCCAATAAGGGCCCACTTCCTAGTTTGCAGACAGCTGTCTTCTGCGGTTGCCCAGCAATTGCTTACACTTTCCCATGAGACTTGGCCTTCAAAATACTTCCAATTTTTGGTCACTCCTCACATGGAAGGGAGGAGAGAGAGAGATCCTGTGTTTCCTTCCCTTTTTATAAGAGCACTAATCCCAGGATAAGGGTCCTACCCCATGATCTAATCTAATCCTAATTACCTCTCAAAGGCCCCACTTCCAAATACCATCACATTGAGGATGAGGATTTCAACATATGAGTTTTGGGAGAGCACAAAGATTCAGTCCGTAAGAGGATCAGAGTGAGCCAATCTGCTGGTCTTTTTGAGGAGTCTGGGATTTTGCAATGAGAAACACAGAGACTGGAAGACAGCAGAGCCGAGTCTCTTTGATGGCAGAGTTCTGGAGAGGAGGGACATAACTCCCAGTGATGAAGCAGCTGGGTCTTCTGTTGGTTCCTGGCCCTCTGGAATTGATGAGATAACATAAGGACTTCTAATAAACTTCCCTTTTGCTTGAGCTAGTGTAGTAGATTGAGAATACGACTGGCCACATTCTTTAATATCCCTCCTCTCAAGAGGCAGGGTCAATACCCCCCACCCCCAGATTCTGTTAATTCGTAATTACATAACTATTAGAATACAGTGGAAGTACCTCGTGCCATTTTCCAGGCCCAGGCCTTAAGAAACTGGCACTTATACTTTCTTTCTCATGGTGCCTGCTCTTAGAACCCAGCCCCCATGTTGAGGAGATGGCCAAGCTGCCCACAGGGGCACCCAAGTGGAGAAGAATGAACAGCCAGCACTGCCTAACCAGCAATATGAGTGAGCCACTTTGGAAGTAGATCTTCCTGCCTCAATCCAGCTGTCCCAGTTGATGCCATGTGGAGCAGGCATAAGCTGACCCTGCTGAGCCCTGCCAAATCCCAGACTTGTGAGCAAACAATCCTTGCCGTTGGTGTAAGCCACTCAGTTCGGAGTGGCTTGTTATGCAGCTATGGGTGAAGAGAGTCACCAGCTACAGTTTTCTTTTCTGTTGCTCACAAGCAGAGGAGCAGCAGCACAGAGATTAAGCACTTAAGTTCTGGAATCAAATCCTGCTTTGCAGCTTGCTAGGTGCGATTTTTGGGCCAACTGTGACATCTTTATATAATTCAGTTTTCTCACTTGTCAAATAAAAAGAGAAATAGAAAAACAGTGGCTTTTCATCAGGTTGCTGTGAGAATGAAGTGAGATTATGCATGTAAAGTATTTAGTGTAGGTCACCAGCACAGTGAACAGTAAGCACTAAACCTATGCATTAGCAGCACTCCATCTTATTAATATAGAGATGAGTTTCAGGAATGGGCTGCAAGGTAGTGCACCATAATACGTGGAACCAGCTGAGTTGAGGTGCAGTGGGAAGAAGTGAGGCATCCCTGACCCCAGTGTGGGGTGCTGGCAGACCTTTTACATACAGGGACAATGCAGTCCATTAGATGACCTTTTATTGTCTCCCAGAAGCCAGACCATGTGGTCAGTGGTGGAGACCTGGGGACAGATCAGCAAAATATCAGAGTATTTCAGGGATTAGAGATCATCTACAGACTTTAGTAAGTGCCTCAAGAAGGACACAAGCTCCAGGCAAGCTGGGATGGCCACTTGAAAGCAGTGTGACAGCAACAGAATGGATATATAACTTTGGCAAAGGAGAGTCTTGCTGTCAACCATCTCAGGCCACTGGGAGTTAAATAGTTGGGGCTTGCTAAATTTCAGAGGCCACATTCTCTGCTGCCCCTAAATAAGTGCCTTGATGAACACTGTAGGCCCCCGTAATAGAGATGCCTGGGAGAAACTAGGGAAGATGGCAATGCTGATTTTGTACCAATCTCAATACTTCCTGTTATGACACTGGGGACTTTGCCACCACCAAAGTGGCTGTTGGCTCACAAGTTCTGCTCCCCTGGGAACAGCTCATGAATCCTGTATGGATGAGCCCTCATAGGCTTGTCTACAAAAAACATACCCACCCCCTTGACCACGCCTGATAGATCCAGGGGGAGAACCCAATCTTGGCTGTATCTATCACACTCTTTGTCCTTGAACTGAGAGATATAGACCTTGGCGAGCTGAGTCATGGTAGTGTCAGTGCACCAGAAAGGTGGTCAGCAAACCCACTGCTGAGTCCACAGATCTGCCAAAGTCTCCTGCCTTTCTCCAGCCTTGGTTGGAATTATGACTGAAGCGATTCTGAGGCTCTTTAAAATTACTAAGCTGCACAGGACCTCACCATGTATCTGTTGGCATGTGTGATTTGCTGTGAAAATATCAGGCCCAGATAACAGTCTAATTGCCTCACTTTCTGTAAGCTAAACACAGTCTAACTGCATTAGTGACACACACACACACACACACACACACACACACACAGAGAGTCGTGAATCACTTAATGATGGAAACACGTTCTGGTAATTTCAACATTGTGTGGACATCAGAGAGTGCATTTGCACAGACCTAAATGGTGTAACCCATTACATACCTAGGCTTTTGTATTTTTCCCTGTCACTCTGTGGGACATAGTATTTGCCTAGTATCCCTACATGTAAGGGAGACAAAATAGGATAAAACTCAGAATGGCCCCTGGTATACCCAAAGAACTGCTTGGGGGATAGTTGGTTTTCAAGCTAGCTGGAATTGGTTTCTCTGTTTTGCCACCCAAGGAAACTTATTATAACAGAGATTTTTGAAACCCAGAAAATGATCTACCCCATAGGCAGACAGTGAGGGTTAGAGGAGATTACATAGTCAAGGTTACTAGCCTAGTTCCTGGACAAATTATGCTCAATACACACCCTATTCCCTGCTTCTCCTGGACACATGCTTGGGAGACTCACTTGTCACCAAGAGGCCAGACTGCTCTGGAATCCTGTCCTACTGCTTCAGGACCCTGCAGCCCTCCACCCCATCTTATTTCCATGCCTAATGCAATTTTAGAGCATGATGTGTAGTAAGCATGGCTAAAAATTCTGGGAGATTTATTACATTCCCTTGTTCTATAGATCAGGGACAATTTTTAATAAATCCTTGCTTTTGCTGAACGATTTAATATGCCATTGTCTAGGCAACAGAATTGTCTTAAATTAGATTTTAAAACTAATATAGGAAGAAACTTTCCCCTTTCCTTGCCAACATTACTAGATAAGGCCATAAGTCCTGATCAAGAACAAAATTTGCTGGTGCCTCATGGTGAGCTTGAAGCCGGATTCTCTTTTGCAGCAGGCAGGCTGGCACCGTGTTGAGGTGGTTGAGACTACCAATGGGAAGTGCCCACAGCCACCACAGGGCCAGGTGCTGCTCATACAGAGAGACCCCCACCAGAGGACACTGAGTCACTCGTCGGGGTCTGGCCCTCGGCCATGTAAGCTCAGAAATTCAATCTTTTAAGTTCCAGAAGTTCTGAGATGCTTGAATAAACAACCAGTGAGGGACCTGAGAACAAACTGGAAAGGAAATCGACTAATTCTAAGCAGTCTGGAGGTTCACATCAGCCAGAGGAGCACATTTTCTCCCTGGAGGCATTGATCCTGGGAAGCCGTGTTATCCCACAGTGGCTTGCTACCCAGGAACTGGCAATGCAGGGCTATTGATGTAATGTGATGTTTTAATGGCCCCAGGCTTCCCAGGGCAGAGAGTGGGCAGGCACCAACAATATGCAGCCTCTACTTCCCCTCTTTCAGGCTTCCCTGGTTAACTGTGGCCTCTGTCGATGGACCCATTCTCCTTGCGAAGGGTGGATTCCACTGCAGGCCTGGAACTTGTTCTTGGGCCTCTGCACTTCTGCACATTCCTTAATGAGCTGATTTTATGCTTTAACTCTCAGGACAGCCTTGATTCCTTCCATTCCACAACCTTGAAGGGTCTCTTTTAGTCACCCTCATGTGGGTAGAATCTTGGTTTTGACGGCACATGAAGGTGGGGAGGATTGTGGATTTGGGTTGCAGGCGGTGCCCGTCTGAGTAGTGTGATAACAGGAGTCACTGTGGAGTGCTGTCGCTATACACCTCAGAATCATGAGCTCCTTTCATCCTTCCCACAATCCTGTAAGGAAAGCACTAGTATATGTCTTAAAAGAACATCCAATGTCCCCGCTCCAACTTTCTGCTGCTGCTGCTGGAGCCTGAAGATAAAGAGGGGGAGTTAAAGGGCTAGAGAGAAGCTTAATATATTCTCTAATAAGGAGAACTCTGATGAGCATATTCCTCATGCTTTCTTGGTCATATTACAGAGCATATTGTCATGAATATAAGGAGAATGTGTTCTCCTTATGCCTCCTCAGCCTCCAGCCTGCCTCTCTCTAGTCCTGTCTCCCCAGCTCTTCCCTCAATTTCCCTCTCTCTGGGCACTTCGGTCTTCAGCCAAAAAGCAGAGTGCTAGGGCAGACACAAGTTGCATATTTCATAAAATCCCATTATGTAAACAAGATGAAAACTGGCTAATGAAAACAGAATACTTAAAAGAATCAGATGATTTGGTAGCTCGCTCATTTGGCAGATGGCTCTCAGTGTATTGGGCAAACTTAGCCATTTGGCTTGGCTTTTGACTGTCTTTAGGTAAAGTAACCAGGGCTTATTTTCCAAATAAGGGAAGCAGAAGCTAGAGAGGTTGAGACAGTTGCTGGATGTCACAGTGACAACTGTTAGATCGACATTTCTACAAAAGTCTGTCTGAAGCTAAGTTGGTGTCTTTGTGCCATTCAGCAGGATAAGAGCACAGGAGAGAAGACAGGATAGAACTCAGAATGGCTCTTGGTATAGCTGAAGAACTGCTTGTGAGGGGAATCCTTGATTTTTATGCACCAAAAAGTCAGATAGTAGCCCAGGTACAGTGGCTCACATCTGTAATCCCAGCACTTTGGGAGGCTGAGGTGGACAAATTGCTTGAGCGCAGGAGTTCAAGGTCAGACAGGGCAACATGGTGAAACCCGGTCTCTACTAAAAATACAAAAAATTAGCCAGGTGTGGTGGTGCACATCTTTAGTCCCAGCCACTCGGGGGAGCTGAGGTGGGAGGATGGCTTGAGGCTTCAGTGGGCTGTGATCATGCCACTGCACTCCAGCCTGGGCAACAGAGTGAGACCCTGTCTCAAAAAAATAATAAAGAAAGTCAAGTACTATGAATGCCAGAAAGGAGAGAAAATAATTGAGGTACAATGAGAAAAACCTAATTTATTTCTAAGAAAATATGCAATGCAAGGTGTGATACTCTGTGGTTCCTGTCACTTGGGACCAGTGGCCAGGATACAGCAGGGACAGGTGGGGACTGAGGTGAGCTGAAGGGAGGGCCATATCAGTGTTGTTGATTCTGTAATTTTTCAAAAACAGCGAAAAACCCTGATTTTGATATTAAATCTCCCAAGTAGTAAGTGTAACTTCAAATTAATTAATTCTGGCTCAGGATATCAGTGGCCTTGACAGTTGGTTGGCATGAAACCATCACTAAATCCCAAAGCTGAATGAAAAGTACAGGTTTCATGTGGTGCTGTGGGGGATGAAAATTCTGACTACAGTGAAGAATAGATGAAGAGGTCAAGAAGTACTAACAAGAATAACATTTTACCACTAAAAGGAAATCCATTTCAACTACGTCACCCAGCACTTGGAGTGAATAATTTAAAGGATAGGTTTTGGAACCAGAAAAATCTGGTGCTGAATCCCAGCTCTACCACTGATCTGCTCTGCAACCCACAGCAAATCAATTAACCTCAGTGCCTTTGTTTCCTTGCTTTTCTTATAACTTAGTGCATTGAATTCCTCAGGAATTCAGGAATCTGAATTTCTGAGCTTTCAATGCAGTAAGTTATATGAAAAGCAAGATAAGGAGCAGATGGAAGGTTCTCAAACAATGGTACTTGCTAAAATAGCAATAATGAGAATTATTATTGTGATAATAATGATAACTATTATCAGTACATTTAGAAACCTCGAGGAATGCTCTACTGGGAACTCGGCTTCTAGAAGTTCTTTTCCTGGGTGGTTTTCCCATGAGGATGATGAGGCACTTTGGTGTCACTTTTTCATTTCATAATCCTTACATTTAGAAGTCACAAAGCCTAGCAAATATATATGTGTGTATATATAATATATATTATATATGTATTAAATATAATATATTATATATTATATATTATGTATAATATATATATTAGCAAATATATACATGTATTTGTATTTCCATCTGCAAAGCATTCAGGGAACTCAAGCAATCCATTCAAATTCAAACCCAGTGGGAATTTCTGACACTGGATTTTAACAGCTTAAGGCATTTCAAAAAGCTTCTATCTACTGACCTGTAAGGGAGGGTGTGCTTTGGGAGGATTCACACAGAATTCAGCACCTTTCTGATGCACAAGACTTCTTAATTCCATTCTTCATCTCTTCCTGGTTGCTCATGTCTTAGTGTGCTATTCAGCTTAGCCCAATCTGTAGTCATTGCCGATGATGAGAAAAGTGGTCGTCCTTAAGGTTCTCCCCCCAGGACTGGCGCACACATGTGCACACCGTCGCCCACTCCCATGCTGTGGTTAAGGCTAAACAGCTTGTACTAAGTGCTGGGTAAGGGTGTGTGTGTGAAATAGTGACCCTTGTGTTTTGGAAAGAGTAAGAAATTCTCTCAACACAGTCTCACATTGCCCTAGGTCATCCCAATAGAGAGAAAGCTGATCTGGTACAAATGTAGCTGGCACCCAGGAATATAGGGTTTGAGGCTTCCGGGGCAGCTGACGACAAATGTCCAGGACCCTCACCTCATTCCTGACTCACTTTCCACCTTCCCAGCCTCCCTCCACCAGCTCCAAGCTTTTAGGTTTTGCATCCTAATTAATTTTTTGTTTTTATTTTGAGACAGTTTCACTTGTAGTTCAGGCTAGAGTGCAGTGGTGCAATCTCAGCTCACTGCAACCTCTGCCTCCAGGGTTCAAGTGATTCTCCTGCCTCAGCCTCCCGAGTAGCTGGGACTACAGGCACTCACCACCATGCCCAGCTAAATTTTTTTTTGTATTTTTGTGGAAATGAGGTCTCACCATGTTCACCAGGCTGGTCTCAAACTCCTGACCTCAAGGGATCTGCCCTCCTCAGCCTCCCAAAGTGCTGGGATTACAGGCATGAGCCATTGCGCCCAGCCATGCATCCTAATTCTAGCCCAGTTAAGATGTAATATCACAGCCCCCGTTTCTCCTGATGAGCTTTGGACCCTTGTAATACATGATGTGGGTGCCCCACGCTGACCTTTCCCATGCACATGGACCCCATATGTCAATTCCCAGCAGCTGCAACTTGCTGTCCAAAGCAGGCTTTCTCAGGCTTCTTGAGCCCATTAAGCTGTTGCAAAGAGCAAGTTGTGCTGGAAAATTAAGCCCCACTCCCCAGCAGCCATGACCAATGGTGAATGGGAGTTGGGGTGGATAAATACCTCAACTTCCTCACCCTTTGCTGGGGGGACAATGCTGAGGCATGCTCCACCCTGACTCTTAAAGGTGCCCAGTGGGTCTGAACTCTCACTGTTCTCAGGGATAACCTACACATTAAAGTCCCCTGTATCACTGTCTTCCTTTCTGTAACTCACTTCCCCACTCTCATACTGGTGTTTCCTAGAATCACCACCAAATCCACTCCTTGTCTCAGGGTCTGCCTCTGGCAGCCCTCTTTCTTATCTTATGCAGTAACACAATATCCACTAACCATCACTATATGTCAGATACAGTATTCATCTCACATCAACTCTTGGAGGCGGGTGCAGTGATCACTCCCACCCGACAAATGAGAAAATGGAGGCCACAGGACAAGCAAGTGGCAGAGTTAGGATATGAATTCAAATCTTTCTGGTTCTAAAAGTCTTTCCTATCTCATCACATGATGCTCACCTGATTCTTTTCACTCTGGGTCTCTCCCCTGCCTGGCCAAGCCCTGGCTACCAGGACAGAAATGGACATGGCTGACCAGTTACCATGACACCAATTATCACCAGAAGTAGGAAATTGTCGTTCAGGAACCAATTGTGCTGAGACAGCTGGCTCCAGCCCACAGAGGCAGGAAGCACTATTATTTTAAGAATCCTCCTGGCCACAGAATAGCAGCCTTTGTGACTGTGGAGGTTGGCACAGGAACGGTGATGCCCTCCCTATTAACAGGCTGTGTAGGAAGACCCAATGGAAAAACCCAGCTTGGAGGCTCTCTAGTCTGTTTTGCCATGGAACCTTCTATCCTTGTAAAGAATAGAGAACTGACAATTTGGAGGTCTGGAGTCCAGTTCCCATCCTTCTCTTTATTGTCTGCATGGGTTTCAGATTCCTGCTTCCCTACACCAAACCTCAGTTTCATGGATTATATGTACTGAGCCTGCAAGCATAAGCCATTGTGGTCTCATCAGCTGTAACATGAAGAACTGAGTGAATTTTAAGTGTTGGGTGCTTCATCTGGTGTTTTTCAATAATGTTTGGTCTGTGGTTGACCTCCAGGTCTTGATGGTTGCCCAAGACCCAACTTCATCTTTGGACAAGGTGAAAAAATCATGGCTATGTTTCATCCAGATCAAAGGAACCACGTGATTGGCCAGAAATATATTTCTATTATGTACTCAGATTCTAGGAAAGATGGACATTTGTTCATTCCTGCATTCAAATAACCAATAACCCTTTAGAGCACACCCTTGTTCTAGGCCCTGAGCTTGGCACATGAATACAAAAGTAGACAACACAGGACCCTTGATTTCAAGTGTCAGGAAATCCCACTGGAAAGTGATTAATAGGGTTGAGTGAGATTGAAAAAGATTTGGGATTTCTCTGACTCCCCTGAGTGCTGGTCTCCATAAACTCTCCTCTAGTAAGGTAATAAACCACAGCAGCTCTTCAGAGGAAGGTAAGCACCATCCAGACTAGGGCAACTAGGGCAAGTGCATCCAGTATTACAGAGGGGAGATGGGAGTTCCTGGGGAGAATCAGGAAGGGCTTCCTAGAAGAGGAGATATTTAGAAGGTTCACAGGACTTCAGCAGTTGAACATGGAGAGAATGCTGCCAGCAGACCAAATGTGTGCAAAGTCCTCCAGGGAGGAACGAGGGAAACCTGTTCAGGACACAAGTTGTTTCAGCTGGATGCAGCAGAGGCTCCCTGAAGACAAAAGGAGATGGGGAAAAGGCTGGAAACGACCATTCAGATCGTATGAGGAAGGTTGTGAATTCAGATGGAGGCATAGTCAATTCTGGAGAAGAGATTTGGTAGATGAACTCTATCAGTCAGCATTCTGAGTTGCCAGCAACAGAAATCCATTCCCAGTAACTTTAGCAAAGAGAGGAATTTGTTAGAGGAATGTGGTAAAGCCTGAAGAATTGAAAGAAAAGCTGACCAAGTGGACCTCAGAAGATACAAGTACCAGGACATGTAGAAGGAAACAGTGATAGTGAGTAATGAGCAGTGTATTAGTTAGGTATTGCTGCAATAAAGCTTCCTAACAAATAGTCCCCAAATCTTAGTGGTTAACAATAAACATTTCATTTTTCTTTTTTATTGGTGTAGAGATTGGCTGGTGTGACTCTACTTAAGGCCACAGCTGAGTTTATGTCTGTAAAATGTATCTCTTTGTTCTCCCTGGACCAGGGGCGACCTGGGACTTTTCTTTTCATAAAAGAGGGCAGAAGAACCAGCCAAACCACAGAAGAATATTTAAGGCCTGTGTTCTGATCAGGCCCAGTAATATTCCCTTGGCCAGGGCATGTCCTGGAGAAAGAAAGGGAAAAATAAGGAGGTAGGAGTCCATGAAGCGGGTGTGCGGAGGGGGAAGGGGATGGGGTTTCAAGGGAAAATGTTGTAACTACTAAATAAGGGCAGTGTTGCCAGTGGGATTGCAATATACTGAAGTCCAGCCAGCCAACTAGAGACCCTTCCTCTACTCAGAATCTTAGTGACTCTGGAACTTTAGTGACTTCAGCTTTTCCGTACTTCTGATAATGGATGCAGAACATCCCGGAAGTGTTATTATCCCCCAGCTTCATAGTGTGGGAGCCCCTGAAGTCTTTGTTTTGTTTTGTTTGAGATGGGGTCTCGCTGTGTTACCCAGGCTGGATTTGAATTCCTGAGTTCGAGCAATCCTCCCACTTCTGTCTCTGGAGTAGCTGGGATTACAGGTATGCGCCACCACACCCAGTTCTGGAGTGGTTTTACACATTCCTGCTCAGACCCAGGTGATAAAACTGAACTTGCAGGGAGCAGCCTGCATCCCCAAATGCTTGCATGAAGCCTCAAGCCTTGTGGACCCCCAGAACAGACCAGGGACCCAAGAGATCAGATCACACAGGGGTTATGGGGTAAGGGAGTTAAAACCTCTTTTCTGGATCCAAGTCAAAAGCATTCCACTTGCCATTGCCCCTCCGGATGGTGAGCAAAGCTCCCAAAGGTTGCGGCTGAAGCCATCAGCCCTCCACAACTCTGTGTCCGGGCCTCCGAGAGCCTGGGGTTCCTCTGGGAGGACAGCTTGGCAATTGCATCCTGCTAGGCGTTGCGCCTTTGGCTGCTCTCTAGTTCAAACATAAAACTTTTTATTCCAACTGGTGATTTTCCTCTCTTGGCCAGGGCCAAGGCTTCTGTTTCTATAAGCAGAGCCCTGGTTGCTAGGTGACAGCCTCACTTCTGGTTCCAGAGGCAGCTAAGGCAGAAATGAACCAAAGAGATCTGAAGCCTTCCCTTTAAAGACAAAATATGAAACCAAAAGAGAAAATAAGACCCTAAATTAATTGGAGAGTTACATAACAACCAGATATGGTTCTAATGTCCTCCCTACCATGCTGCCAAGACCAGTAGGTTATATTTAAATCTATTTGTCAAAACAGGAAAAAAGTAGGAAGTTGAACTGATAAATATAGTTGGCTTTTGACTGAGAAAGGAAACTTCTAATTACACAGCTTTTCTAAGCTTCACAAATCAGATCTATACCTTCATTAAGCTTTGAGTCTTTAGTGGAACTTATTAAAACAATTAGATCTGCAGAGAACTGCAGCCATCAGCATTTCTCACAGCTGTGCTGGGGATTTAAGCTTTTCATTAAAATTGGATGGAGGTTTGCAAATCAATAAGAAATAGATGAACATTCCAAGTGAAAAATGAGTAAAGAATGTGAATAGGCAATTCACAATAGAACCACAAGTGGCCAATAAACAAATAAAAAAATTGCCAAACTCATTAGCAGCTGAGGGAATACATTAAAACAATAATGAGAACGCATTTTTAATCTATTAAATGGCAAGTATTTTTTAAATGATAATATACAGATGGGTGAATATACTATGGGTGAACTGCTATTTTGACGCACTTGGTTAGAATGCAGTTAGAGAAGACCTTTCTAGAAAGCAATCTGGGCACATATTGGAAGTCTTAAACATACGCATGCCTTTTGGTTGAGCAATATGGTACCCTTATTTACAAAAATGTTCACATAGCATTATTGATAGAAATTTGAAAAAAAATCTATCCAACAACGGAATATCAGCTAAATAAAAGGAAATCACTTAAGTACATGCATAAGTATTCTCAGATTAAAGCAGGTTATAAAATTCCATATATGGCATGAGTTCATTTTGTAAGTGAAAAAGAAGGTGGTATACACCTGCATAGAATACTATCAGCTGGATGTTCTGAAACTTTCTCAGCTCATGGAAACTTTAGTATCTCAGCAATTCTTTATGAAGCCCCTAGACACGCCTCACCATCCCCCGCCCCACCAAATAAAAACCCAACAGTTTTATTTGTTAAGTAGTCGGACCCAAACAACTTAATAGCAGTAGTTCATCTATGGTCGATAGCTATTGCTGTATTTCCATTAAATATTTGAAATACCCCGTAAGTTTACTGCAGGGCCCTGGGGCTCCCCAGCAACTAGTTTGGAACTGCAGCTGTAAACCAAAATGGTCCTAATGGTTAAGAAAGAGAGTTCTGGAACTCAGGCTGCCTGTGTTGGAATGTGGGCTCTCGTTTGCTAATGAGTGATCCTGTGCAAATTGCTTATCTTTCCCAGGCCTCCCTTTCCCCATCTAGCAAATGCAGCTAAGAGTACCTGCTTCTTAGGGTTCTTATGAGACCTGTCAAATGCTGGGTGCTCCACTCTCAGCAAGAAGTATCAACCACTGTTAACTCTTGCAGAAGACTGTAGGTGACTTTTATTTTTTTTTCCTTATGGGTTGTTGCGTGTTCCAAATGTTACATAATAAACATGTATATCTTTTGTAATGAATTTTTTTTAATGTTTAAATTCAAGAAAGATAGCATCTTAGCTCACCCTGTCCCAAGCACTGCACCCAGCAGAGCCAAGGACAGAACAGGTCACACACCTTAGCAATCATTCAAGAAAGTCCCTCATATCCTGTCTTGGGAAAGCAGGGCTTCCTTTGGGCATCTTATTCTTTAGAAACACTGGACAGCTTAGCTGCCTTTTCCCCAGCCACAGGCATCCCAGCCTTTGCCATGGCTCCCATTGCCACCTCTGCTGGGAGCACCCTTGGCCATCCTGTGCCTGGCCCGTTCTCATGCCCTCCAGCCAACTCAGTCCTCCAGCCCAGTCTTGATAGGCCTTGGAAGCTGTCCTTGATGACTTAATCTTTACTATATTGAAATTTTCCATGTCTGTGTTCATTTATTGCCCCCACTCCATGCTTCCTTGATGGGGAACTATATGAGTTTCATCTGCCTGTACTTAATAAACACTTGTTGACTTGAATATTTGCTTCTTGGAGAGGGGCCCAAGTGTCATATCAGGGATTTATATTTGTTGTTGTTATAGTCCTGGGGGCAAGGTTGCCCTTGGCACACTCAACTTTGTCAGAAGGGTAGGGATCCTGGTAGTGGGTCAGTGGGCAGGCAGCTATCTTCTGGGCTATGTGTGTGGGGTGCTTTAGAGGGTAATCGAGGCAACCCGGGCTTCAGCCCTGGGCTTAGGGAAGCATTGACTATTTCTGAGAGTGAATGGCTAGCTAGAAGGAGCTGATCCCCATGGTCTAAGGCCACCAGGCTATCATATCCACACAAGCCATCCACAACTGATTGCGGTCTATTCACTTGATCACTCGGCAAGTGGTGAGTAAGCACAAGCTATAAGCACAACCCTGCACCAGAAACTAGAAATGAGATCAGAGGTGGGGTCTGGGTCTCATGGGGAGACAGACACAGACACCAATATAGATTGTTCATGGGTTAATTATCTCCCAATCACTTCTTTGTGTTTTCTATCTCTCCCACCAGAATGTTGTATTTGCAGTTGCATACCAGGGCCTTAAAGCAGGGCCTGGCACATAGTAGGTACTCAGCATGTTTGTCTAATGAAATGAGTGAACAGCATTTGAGTGTGAGGGCTGTGAGCCCCAGCCCAAGCCATGGCTGCTGGGATGGAAGTGTGAGCAAAGCCGGCTGAAACCCAAGGCTGGAGATAGAGAAGAGACAGAGAAAGGAGGGGATCGTTTGGTGTGAGGAGGATTAAGACTCTCCTGCCTGGAGGGTGACACTGGAATCAAGATGCAAGGAGGAAGAGAAGAAGGGGAAGCAGGATCGCAGGCAGTGGGAACAGCCTGAGCAAATCAAGAGTGAGGGCTTCTGGGGAGAGAGAACTAGCGCAGCAGTGGCATATCTTCTGCCTGGTGCCCCCACACCCTCCCCTCCTCAGGACGTGTGCCAGGGAAAAAGGCGGCCCCAGGCCCACTCAGTGCTCACTGCTCTACTCCCGTGTTCTGGCAATGGGCAGTGGCTTCCAAGGCTGGGGCCTCACAAAGTGGATTCTGAAAGGATCAGGTCAAAGTGTTGACAAATGGGAGACACACACGAGGGCCTGCAGTTCAGAATCTCTTCCTGGAGGTCCTGAGACAAGTCCCAGGGACAGGCCAGCTGGTCTGGCATCCTTCCTTGCCGTCATCCTCCCAATGTGAACAAACATGACCTTTTATCTAGTGGCCTGGAGAGAGAGAAGTCTCCTTCCCCTACCCTTCCACAATCCCCCACTCCCTAACCCCAGTGCCTGGAACAGAGCAGCCTCTCCAGAAGTGGGTACATTTAATTAAATAGAGTAATGTCTTCCCAGTTGATATGAAATTGGAGGTAGAGGGCTTGGAGCGATAAGGTGGAACTTCTAAGTAGCTGTTTACTTGTTTAAGTTTTAAACTAAAATTTTTATTATTTCACTATACAGTATATGTTTATACAGAAAATTAGAAAAATGCCAATAAGTAAGAATTTTAAAAATTTAAACATCATATTTCTACTACTTAAGTGTTACTGTTGTAACTTTGGTCTAGAGTATACCCTTTGTGGTAGATTAAAATATGGGTACCAATTCTCCATTCCCCTGTAGTAGTATTATATATCCACACTGTGTCGTGGCCTTGTGGTGGGTGAACTAAATCACTCTGCCCCTTGATTTTGCACCTAGCTATGTGACTTGCTTTGGCCAATGGGATGTTAGCAAACAGTATACAATTAGAGGCTGGATGTGTTCTCACATAGTTGACCTTGCCGATTTGCACTCTAGCCTCTCACCAAGAAAAGGATGTGCCTCAGGTAGGAGTTGGTCCAAGGAGGATGAGAGGCACATGGAGTAGACCTAGGCTCAACCTTCAGCCCAGTCAAGGCCAGCCTAGATAACTACAGAGAACCTACAGATGAGAGAGCATGAAGTAAATGCTTATTATTGCATGCCACTGAAATTTATTTTGTTACACAGCATTATTGTGGCAATTGGTGACTGATATACCCTTTAAGATATTTTTCTATACACATTTTAAAACCAAAATAAAATCATACTATGCAGTTTAGTAAGCCACTTGGCTCCAATCTTATATTTAGATAAATTTTTATTCATACTCAAACCATATTCAAATTTCCCCAATTTATCATAACATACCCTTTATACCTGGTTTATCCAAACCAGTTTCAAATCAAGGACCTGACATTGCATCTGATTATGTCCTTAAATCTCTTTTAGTCTAGCACAGTCTCCTTTTTTATGACATTGACATGTTGAAGATGAACATAGTTGGGCTAGAGTATGCTGCATGCTTCATAGCACAGCACTTTGGGGAGCCATAATGCCTGGATGACCCTTTTTTCAAGTACTCACATACAAGACAAGGCAAGACCAAGCCTAAAACCTGACTGGCTATATCAGTAAAGTCACAGTAGGCCACTTTTAGACTTAGGCAGCTTATTACCTACTAAGACAGTGAAAGGAAGTATGCTAAAGGTGCCAGTTACCCATGGTTCTTGTCTCACACACCAAAAAGATGACACTGAGGCTGGGCATGGTGGCTCATGCTTATAATCCCAGCATTTTGGGAGGTCAACATGGGAGGTCCACTTGAGGCCAGGAGTTCGAGACCAGCCTGGCCAATACAGCAAGGCCCTTTCTCAAAAAAGAAAAAGAGGCCGGGTGCATTGGTTCATGCCTATAATCCCAGCACTTTGGGAGGCCAAGGAGGGTGGATCACCTGAGGTCAGGAGTTTGAGACCAACCTGGCCAACATGGTGAAATTTTGTCTCTACTAAAAATACAAAAGAATTAGCTGGGCATGGTGGCAAGTGCCTGTAATCTCAGCTACTCGGGAGGCTGAGGCAGAAGAATCACTTGAAACTGGGAGGCGGAGGTTGCAGTGAGCCAAGATCGTGCCACTGCACTCCAACCTGGGTGACAAGAGCAAGACTCTGCCTGAACAAAAAAAAAAAAAAAAAAAAAAAAGAAAGAAAAGAAAAGATGACACTGAAACAAAAGGGGCCAGATAATTGCAATGCAAGTTGTAGGATACCCATCGCTGAGGAACCAAATGTAGACTGTAGCTAAGTAGAGTTATATTCTGCAGCAATGTTCTGAGGTAGGGAGCAACAGTGGTGGAGCTGAAGACCCCATACCTCATCAATGCCAGGGAGGCCATGAGAAGCTCTCCCATGACTGCCTCCCAGGGGAGATAGGGAGTTAGGTGGGAGATGGCCCCACAACCACTCTTTACTTGCCTCTTACCGTCTCGTGTTCTGGGAGGATCACAAGGTGTTCTGCCAAGACTCAGATTAGCTGTGGCTCAAGCCTTTGCCTGTGTGGGTCATGCCAGGTCACTGCATCATGGCGGAGCTGTTTTCCTATACCTTCCTGAGTGAGCCTAAATTTCACCGTTGGGAAAAGGTGATAATAGTCTGAGTTCTTCACTAGAGATGATCCGTGTAATGTTCCTATGGCACCATACGAATGCTTAGTCCCATCAACCATTCGTCTGATGATTGTAATAAGAAATACTCCTTGCTTGAATCAATCATTTTCATAGTGCTGGTGAAGTGATGTTTTTTCCGTCCACCCTTCCTTCTACATCTGTTACCTCAATTCTTCTGTGACATAGAGCTTTCCCTCAGCAACTTGGGCTATCTGGTTCCTCTGAAAGAAAGTTTCAACTGAAAACGTGGGATTGATGCTTCATTTTTACAACTGCATTTTCCAACATTTTATTATAAGAAAATTTCAAATATACAGCACAGTTGAAAGAATAATACTGTGAACACTCCTATACCCACCACCTAGATTGAACAATTGTTAACACTGCCTTATGTCTGTGTGTATATATTTTATTTTTGTTGAAAGTGGATTGCAGATATCATGATACTTCACCCCTAATTATTTCAGCATGCATCTCCTTAGAATAAGGATATTTTGCTACATAAACTCAAGGTCCTTGTGACTCCTAAGATAATTAACATTAATCCCTAATATTACCCAACATTAGACCCAAATTTAAATTTTCCGACCTGTTCCCCAAAATGTTTTTTATGTCTGTTTAAAATAAACAAGTGAAGTTTAATCAACTTTCATGCATTACAATGGTTATGTCTATTTAGTGTATTTTAGCATAGAATAATCTACTTTTTTTTCCCACGGAATTTATTTTTAAAGAGACCATGCCAGCTGTTTTGTAGAATGTCTCATATCTAGATTAATTTAATTGCTTCTTTATGGTTCACTTGACTTGTTCTTCTACCTCCCTGGGTTTCTTTTAGATTCAAATTTTGTCCAAAAGCTTGACTGATTCTCAGTTAAACAATTTTGGCATCTTGGGTAATGTTGTACCCTTCACGTTCCATCTTTCAGGAGACACGTAGTGTTAGGTTGTCCCACGGTAAAGGACGCTATATTGAATCACTTAGTTGAGTTAGTGACTACCAGATTTCTCCATTATAAAGGCACATTTCCCCCTTTGTAATCTAAGGGGTGATACTTTGGCAGTGTGTATATGTATTCTCCAACAGCCTTTCATTGTCTGCTATGGCCTGAATATTTGCGTCCCCCCAAAATTCACAAATTGAAACCTAATGCTCAACGTAATGGTATTAGGAGGTGGGGCCTTTGGGAGATGATTAGGTCGTGAGGGTGGAGACTTTGTGAATGGGATTAGTGCCCTTATAAAAGAGGCCCCAGAGAGCTGACTTGCCCCTTCCAACATGTGAGGACACCTAGAAAGTTCTATTTGTGAAACAGAAAGCAGGCCATCACAAGACCCTAAATCAGCTAGTGCCTTGATCTTGGGCTTCCCACCCTCCAGAACTGAGAAAAATATAATACATTTCTGTTGTTTATAAGCACCCAGTCTGTGGTACCTTGTTATAGCAGTTCAGTGAACTAAGACAACCTCCATGAATTGCCTGAATTGGTTATTACACTGGAGGATTGTCAGACGGTGCCTTTCTAAATCTATTGTTTCTTCTGTTTAGGAACTGGCATTTTCCTGTAAAGAAGAGCTTTCCCTAATCAACTGGGGATGAACTAAAGTTCCTACACACAAATAAGGCAGGACAGATTTCTTTTTGTTCTTTAATTATAAATTTTCAGAATAAGGACTTGATATATTAGTTATCTTCAATGGCAGCAATCAATACTTTTTCTTTTTTCCCATCTCTTTAAAAATTATTACTATGGTCTCGTGGTTCTTTGTTTATTCAGTGCTTTATAATAAATTGTAGTCATTGTCAAACTGTTTCAAATTTGGCCACTGGGTGGGCTTGCCAACTGGTTCTTGTGACATGTTCCTAGTGCACACCTCACCATGATCCTCATTACTTAAAATTCTTTTAATTAAGAAAGGAATACAACAACAGGGAACCCTAATAGAAACTATGGACCTTGGGTGATAATGGTATGTCAATGTAGGTTCATCATTTGTAACAACTGCACCACTCTGGTGTGGGAGGCTGATAGTGGGAAAGGTCGTGCATTTGTAGAGTCAAAGCGTATATGAGAAATCTCTGTACCTTCTCCTCAATTTTGCTGTGAACCTAAACCTGCTCTAAAAAGATAAAGTCTATTAATTAATTCTTTTTAAATTTAGAGACGGCATCTCACTCAGTCAACCAGGCTGGAGTGCAGTGGCATGATCAGAGCTCACTACAGCCTCAACCACCTGGGCTCAATCCATCCTTCCACCTCAGCCTCCCAAATAGCTGGAACGACAGGTGTGTACCACTACACCCAGCGAAAAAAAATTTTTTTTAAGAGATGGGGTTTCACCATGTTGCCTAGGCTAAGTCTATTTTTTTAGAAGAGGAATGCATTAATTTTTTATTAGAAAACATTAAATAGTTATTAATTATATAGAATAAAATATAGAAGTGTAGAAGTCTTTCACCTCTCCTCTGTCCTTCCTACCCTCCCTTTCCTTGAATCCCTTCTCAGAAGTAATCACTGGGAGCCATTGAAGACACCACAGTATCTGCACCCTTGGTGTGCTATGCAGATGTGAAAAAGAAGGAGGAAGACCTCCATGTGCTCATATGGAGTGACTACGATACATGTTGTTAAATGGGAAAAAATCAAGCTGCAGAACAGTGTATATAGTATGTTACCATCTGTAAAGGAAAGGTGGAGAAATAAGAATGTATACACACATATGTTATACACACATATTCATTTGCTTAGTTTTACAAAAAGAAACACTGGAAACATAAACAAGAAACTAATAAAACTTGTTGCCCATGGGAGGTGGGATGGGAAAAGTGAAGGAGGGGATATGAGTGAAAATGAGACTTCTCTGAATACAGCTTTTCACATAATTTTGACTTTGCATTCAAATTTTACATATTCACAAAATAAATTAAATCAAAAAGAAAAAAAAAGACTAACTTTAAAATTGAAAACATATCTGGCTTGGCTAAAGGAACCCAATTGCATACCAAATTAGTAACACAGATATGCTGAGAAAAGAAAAAAATTCAGACATCTCTGATACAGTTCTCTGGTTCTAGTCCTCTGTGAAAAATATTCCAAGAGTAAAAAAAAACTGCACACAAATATTTAAAGTTACTTTGGAATTGTATTAGTACTAGTAATCGTGGTTTTTAACTTTGGAAAAATTTTAGATATATTGTAAGATTAAAGCAAAGAAGTAAATTCCTGAAACTATTCTACGTATATTAGAGAATAAAGAAAATAAGTAAATATATTCTAATATTATTAAGAATCAAAAGGTTTTTAGAATAAGAGAAAAATGATTTATATACAAAATACAATAGATTTAATGAAAACCTGAAATGTTACATTTGAATTGGAGTAAATATAAACTCATAATTATATGTATTCTGTATAATATATATATTTTTATTTTTTCTCTGTCAACTGAAAGGCCCTAGAAGCAATAACACCTCAGTGCACCAAGTCACCAAATCTTAGCTACTAATAACAGTACTGACCGGGTACCAGTGGTGGCTCACGGCTGTAATCCTAGCAATTTGGGAAGCCAAGGTGGGCATATCACTTGAGGCCAGGAGTTTGAGACCAGCCTTGCCAACATGGCAAAACCCCGTCTATACTAAAAATACAAAAATTAGCTGAGCGTGGTGTTGGGTGCCTGTAATCCCAGTTACTCAGGAAGCTGAGGCAGGAGAACTGCTTGAACCCAGGAGGGGGAGGTTGCAGTGAACCGAGTTTGTGCCACTGCACTCCAGCCTGGGCAACAGAGCAAGACTCCATCTCAAAAAATAAAAATAAACAGTATCCTTCCCCGCTCAAATTAATGATGGCTCTTTTAGGAAATGGCTGATTCCAGAGAAATACAAGAGGAATCTCATATGTCTTGTTGGTCCAGAAATGCTTAAAGACGAATGGGACAAAGTTTGTCTGAGACTGAGGGAATTTTCTGCACACGGGACTTCCAGTTTTGAAACTGGAACAAGTAGGTCACTCTATCAAATCCCCTGTGGATGGACATTTGCATTATTTCTAATTTTTGCTATTATAACTGATGTCACTATAACAAACCTCCTGCACATTTTGTTTTGTATCCGTGGACGTATATCTTAAAGGTGAATTTATGGAAGTGGGATTACTTAGGTTGGCTAAAGAGTAGATGAATCTGTAGCTTTGTTAGATGTTGACAAGTTCTCCTCTACAGGAAGTGTACTCTCTTGCCTGCCATTATTTGGCCCAGTGCATGGACCTGATCC